>NW_020664499.1:4901563-4973570 GCF_002925995.2 Terrapene triunguis
AATGCTGAGTTAAGAACACAATCAATACAAGATCTGACTCATGCCTCAAAAAAAAAAAAAAAAAAATTTTTTTTTTTTAAATTGACATTTTTTTTTAAAACCACACACACACACACACACACACACACACACACACTTACACACTTGGGAAAAAAGATATGCAATTCATGCTCTTAAAGCTAATTTATCAAGTACCGAGTTCACCAAGGCTGTAGCTAGCTGTCACCATTCAGTGTTACAACCCAATGCTAGTTATGCATGGTCTTACAATTAGGGTAGAAGCCTAGTCCTTGTGGTTTGAAAATAAACTCCTGTATTTCTTATGATAGGACCCCAGGATACATGGAAGAGCCCTGACCATTAAAGAAGTAGAAATACTGCTTCCTAGAGAACCAGTTTGGGTGATTAAGACACAAGCCTTTGATGGAGGGGGACGATTCTAGAGATATTGTACATGGCCTACTCAGATATCCACAGCATCCCAGGGGAGCTCACCTGCTGTATCACCCCTTAAAAGGCTGAGACTGCACTACATTCTACAGCCAGTTTGCTAGCTCCATTGGATGATTCAAAGCATTACGTTCTCCTTACTCACTCTGAACCTTCATGATATCAGGGAGCACTATCTGTAATTTTGCCTGGTCCCTGTGCAAGTTGGGGCAAATCTAAGGCAGAAAGAGAAGACTTCTTCGTTGCATAACAAGGCCCATAATCAGACAAACCTTGTGACTGAAGCTCTTTACCAACAGATCAAACAGTACAAGGCAGTGGCTCTTGCCATTCCTGCCAATGTGCCTCAACATGAACTTCACTGAATCTTTGGGCTGTATTTTGAGACTGCCAGTCAGGATACAAATTGGTGTCAGTTATGACTGGAGAAGAGTAGTTTGTGATGGGAACATATAGTATGTACAGACTACATATGATAAGGACTTGAATGCTACTAAGGTAAATCTCCCATTTGGAACATCAAATTGGCCTATTCACAGATCTCCTGAGCATGCAACCACCTGATTTCCTGCTTTTGGAAAATCACTCCCCTTCTTCTGTAGCTTAAAACTGAGGCTTCTATTCTTAATCTCTCGTCTCAAAGAATTATGCTTTCCTCAGCTGTAAATGGTAGCATAATGGAAAATGTACAGGAAGAGACCATATTCTGTACCTCAGAATATGTAGAGATGGGTCTGACTCATGAAACAAGAATCCAGATTTCTAACCCCTCAAAATATAGGGCCCAGGATCTCAGATTCAGGGTGGGAGGCTGTCCTGGCCATTAGAGAGTGATTGAGGCTAGCTGTGAAATTTGGATCAGAGCTCAAATTTGGAACCCAAAGTTAACAATTTTAGATCCGATTTTTTTCATTTAAATTAATCTCTAAATAGATTAATGACTTTTTTAAAGTCACCAACACTCTGTTCAGACCATCAGCTTTGCATACTGCAATTATAAATATTGTTCTCAGACAAAAAAAAACACAAACCTCCTCACCCTGTTGAGATCCTCCAGCCTGGACCACATGGGATCCAACATATGTTTAACTGACAGAAATCCAAGTAATCCAAACAAAGGCATCACTCTGGATGTTGATAATATAAAATACCTAATAACCCTATTTGATCAGAGAAAAATCTCTTCAATGAATGACTACTTTGCATTTATATAGCATTTCTCACCAGAGACTTTCAAAAAGATTTACAGACATTAATTAAGCCTCACAATACCCATTTTACACCTTGGTAAAATGAATCACAGCAGTGGCTATACAGGGGTAGATCCAGGGATAGCCTACTAGGTCTTGACTGCTAGTCAAAAGACCATGGAGTCCCCCTAGTTCTAATATCTCCAAAATCCCCTTTCACTAAAAAGTATCACAAAAGAAGTGTGAGCATTAGAGGGATATCCCACAGTTCTTGAGCAAGACAAGGCAAACTTTCTTATAAAGGAAAAACAGACTGATATGGACATTACAAGGGAAGTAAAGGAACAAGCCTACATATTCCATGCTAGCCTTAAGGGTCTTTTTCAAGAGCATCACTAGAAAAAAAGATGATCACATTTCTAATTTGGATGTCATTAGCAGTATTTTGGCCGTGTGCAGTATTTCTCTTGGCTAAATATATTACAGCATCAACATGCGGATGCCATATAGGTATTCTTCAATTATGCTACAGTATCACTTTGAAATATGTTTCAATTTAAAGTGACACAATAATCCTACATTCACTCATTCTTTAATTTGAATCACTGGTAATGCAATATGGAAACAACAGACAACATACTGTCTATTAGCAATTTTACAGTGAATCACTGCTGGAGTCTGTCATCTTAATATTTATTTAACTGAGCCCCATATGATCTATTTGAACATAGCACATATTCCTGTCTTTTCCTTTCTGACATCATGTGTATAAAAACAAATTTTGTTCAGTGTATGAAATATGTATACATCTTATGCAAAAAGATGTATAAATGCATGAGGTTAACCCCTAAAGAATTAAACAAATACAGAATACCACTAATTATGTTTATTTATGCTTACTTATTTGGTGCACACAACCTCAGGGCTGTATTTTTATAAGCATATTAACAGCATGTGGCATAGGAAAAGGAGGGTCGTTTGGTTAGGATCATGGTACTGGGAGTCAGGATTCCTGGATTATGTTGTCCTGGTGGCCACTAATTCACATTCACAGTTGGCCAGACCCTGGGCTGGACATAAGAAATGAAAGAACTAGCCCCCTATTCTGATCAGACCACTTCCTCTTGGTGGTGGAAAAAAAGAGCTCTTGCTCTTGCAATTCAAGAAGAAACCATCACCACTGTGCTTCGCTAACCAGACTGTCTTGAACCTTCCCAGATTCCAAAACTTGCTTATGGAAAAAACTACTCAATTAGTGAAGTAACACAAGCACTTCCAAATTCCACAGTGCTCTCCTTCCACTCCACCACCCACAAAGATCAGGATGATTCTCCAACAAACAGTGAAAGGAGCAGCAAAGGGACCCTAGACTTCTCTTCCACAGAGGCAGCAAACCTATGCTCTGCAAACATTTTCCAGACCACAAGTCACATCAGAAATATATATTGCCTCCTCTTGCCCTAAGAGCACCTCAGTGTCAGAGGGTAAGGGGCTCCCTGGTAGGTAGCAGTGAGTCTCAACTGACCTGACCAGTTCACTGCACCCCACACACTGTTGTCTTGATATTTTTTTAAAAGGGGTCTTGTAAAATATCATTGGGAAACTAGTAACTCACTGGTCATTAATATTCTTGTGTGATATATGCATGGTTAACATACAAACAAGGTGTGACTTAAGCCAATGAAAAGTATGTTATATGCAAGGCAAACAAAGCCAGGTGAGCGAGTGGGGGGATGCCCACTTAACCTCGACTGGGCATGGAGACTACACCTTCAGGAAGCCTTCCTGCCTCCTGTGCAGGGTCAATAAACATCGGGAAGATATAAGCGAAGGGGGGGGGGGAAATCCTTCACTTGAGGCAGCAAAGAATCCAAGCACTTTGGACTCTGTGTTGGAACCTGGCTAAAGACTGGCCAGCCACGCTGGAAGAATGACTGTGGTGAGAAAACTACTTGGAGCAGAGGACTGCAGTTTGTTAAGTTAGACTTAAGCTTTAGAATCTTATGTTTACCTCTGTTTATTTGTAACCATTTCTATTCCTATCCCTTCTACTTGGTTTCACTTAACTCTGTTCTGGTGTTAATAAACTTGTTTTACTTTTGCTATCAACCAGCTCAGTGCTGTGTATTGACGTGGAAGACGTGTTAACCCCAATTAAGCTAACAGGCTGCTCCTTCAAGGAGCAGCGAGTTCGCTAAGGTTTTTTGAGTATTACAGTGAGAGGGATTGAACTTTGCAGAGAAACATTTTTTGGTGGATCTCAGGGCTGGAAGGATTGTTGAAGTCCCCCTGTGAAGAGTAAATAGGCAGTGGCAGCCATGGTATGCTAACAATGTAAATGACAGTCTTGTTTGTATGCCAACAATATAAAGGGCATGAGCCACATCAACATAGATTTAAGGCACCCAGGGCTGCAAAGTACATGTTGACTGAAACCCTTTTACTGGCATGGGTGAACCTCAAAGCGTCACACCTCCCCTCAACCACAGAGCCTAGCACTTCTCTTATTTCACAGAGAAGATCACCCACATGAGGAATGGCCTCATAGGCTACCAAGAAGTAGCTAAAAGTGTGAGATCAGGAACACAACACCATCCCTTCCAACACCTGAGCCCATTTACAAGCCTAATAGTCATTACACAGTAGCTCTGATTGCTGTCAGGGCTTCCATCTGTTATTCTGATCCCTGCCCTACCTGGGTGGGTGGGGAAAGAGAGGACACTAGTAGCAGAACTGAACACTAGTAACAGAAATTGTCTGCATTTCCTCTGCTAAGGAGAAGCTACCACCCATTGTAAAATATGCAATACTCCAACCACTGCTAAAGAAACCATCCCTTGATGCTAGAGACCTTTCAAACTGTGGCCAAGGGTCAAGCCTCCCTTTCTAAGCATGAGAGACAGCCTCCAATCCTGCTTTTTCCAAGAAAACAGATGTCATAAATTAAAATTCCACATTATAGGGTCTCTTGTCAGGATTATTTGCTTCTTGCTACTGGCTCCTTTTGTCTTGGTCACTGGATGGGCAACTCTGTTCTTAGTCTGTGCCTAGAATGATAGTATTAGGAATCTCATTTTGGGAGGAGAGCTCCACCATAGGATCAGCTACTCAAATGTCAGGCTGGAAGAAAAAAAATCTGCTTGATTGATGTAGGCCAATTTACATTGGGCGAAGGGCTTTCCACTTCTTTGTCTTTCATCTACCATCATCTTAAAACTGCAAGGAAATAAGCCATTTGAGGGGAAATAACATGGTATTATTCCTTGACTGATAAGCTTCCAGTGTAATGCACAAAATGTTCCATATACCCATTCTGCCCTTGCAGATATAACATTCACATTTGAGCCCATTTTCTCCCTCTTCTCTTGTTCTCATTGGCTTTCTCCCCCATTTCTGACCATATGTTTCCTGAATTCCTGGCAAGCTTCCTGAGCTGCAGAACAAAATTTAGACTAGAAATGGAGAGTAGCACTTTTTCATTCAAATTAAGGGAAAAATCTGGGCTGCATGAGATATCCAAATGGGCAGAACAGAACCTTAAGCAGGCCTTAGTTCTTTAATTCCTATTGGCCAAGGAGTGCAGAGCTACCCACAGATTTTGTAAGCCTGATTAATGGGCAGAGATTAGTATTATTGAAGTGGACTGTGCTTCATTGAAATATTCAGTGTCTCATATCAATGTCACACGCCACAGCGTTAATGGGATCGAGATGCAACAATAATAGTTTCCATGACAATGCAGTACATTTAGTCAGCAGCACCTCCCTGGGTAAACAGTAATCCTTCGGAAAAACAAGAAGGTCATTACAGCAGCTTGTCAAATCAATGCAGAGAGTGTCTGAGCTGATTAAGGCATCTTCTCTCAGCTCTGACATGGTGTCAATAGTACTGGGCCACTAGTACTCAGTCAGATGATTGAAGTGAAATGCCCATCAGTCAGGGACTTGAGGTGGACTAATGATTCCCTGTGCTGCCTATTAGAACTACATGACAACTCAATCCTGTTTGCTAAAAAAAAAAAAAAAAAAAAGTGACCTTGTTGCTTTGTTTGAAGCTGAATTAAATTGACAACAGCAGCTAATCTTTACCTAGGGCGATTAGCAGAATTAAAGTACAACAACAAAGGCACACAAGGTTTTATGTTTTATCTTCTTGGTTTGATAATTGCTCGCAGATCTACCAGGGTCTACTCTTCGTAACCAGGCACAATGTAAATATGTATTCCAAGCCAAGTGGCATTTGAAGGGATCTATGCTAATCTCTATGCATCAGGGAACTATTTAAAGATAGATAGATAAATATATAAATAAATAAGTGTGCTTAGAGAAAGTCTATTCCAAAAATAAACAATCATCAGAATAGAGAATTTCAGGAATCTTCTAAATGTGCTGTTTAAGTCTGCACCCCCTGCATATTCTAATGTAAATTGTGCGCCCAATTCTGCACCCCGACTCTGCAACTATTTGCATCAGTAGATGCTACTCAGCTTGAGTAAGGAATGCAGATTTGGGTTTGCTCTGACTCTAAATATTGCTGTTAAAATCAATGCAATACACTGTTTAATAGGATGTTTTTTTCCCTGTCATTTTGCAATATATTTTCAGCAATATCACAATATGTAGATTCTTGATTTACACTGTTATATTTAACCAGGAAAAAGCCTAAACAAAACTCAGGATAAAACACACAAGTGCATGAGTACACATGCTCCCCCCAACCCCCCCACTTGAGGCCATTTTAAAGTGATGTGCTTGATCAAAGTCTTCATGTCCACATCATGTTTCTCTGCCGTTTATCAGTTTACATTACTGACCTACTCAATCAAAAGGAAGAGAGAAGTTATAAGGGGTGGGGGGGAGAAATCCCAAGCAGAATATTTCTCAGCAATGTGTGTGTTAATGAGAAAAATCTGAGATGCTAGTAAAACTAAAAAGATACCCTTATTTATTCTACTCATTCATATATTACTTAAAAATGTACTTTCATCTGCAAAATTATCAGGAGAACTGAGCAGCATATACATATTTAGAGTTCAAAAGAAGTTATAGAATTGTACTACTGAAGTACAGATATGGACAAAACGCAGATTCAGGATGGAGAAATAAGTAGTGGCCCAAATTCTGCTCTTACTAAGGACCTGATCCAAAGCCCATTAGAATCAACAGGAGTCTTTCAACTGACTTCAGCAAGCTGTACAATCCTAGTGATTTCAATAGGTGCAAATGAGAACATTATATGATCCAATACGTAGAAAACCTGTGCTTATGAAAAGTAGAAATAGCTGGTTACAAGGTTCTTATGCAAAGGCTGTACTAAAAATGCCACTGAGTAGCAAGATGGATGAGGACCCAGGTCAAAGGCAATTTATGTATACCAAGAAATAATTTATTTTTGATGGGAAGACTAGATGGCTCACAGGATTGATATTGGTTTAGAAAGCCCCTCACCTCTTGGTAACCTACTCAAATCCAGCCCAAGGCAGTAGCAGTTGAAAATCACACCATCTGATTTCTGTTCAATAATGTGGAGAGAGTTGGCCAGTTGGTCTAAGCCCAGTTCCCAACACCATATCAGAGGTTCACTGGAATCCACTGTGGTAGTTTCATGGTAGAGCTCAAGAAATGAACAGAGAGAGAAACTGAACTATCTCCTTTTTCAGGTGCAGAGGGCTGTCCCCCTAGAGTTTGGCAAAGCAGGATGGGGAAGCTTGCAGTGCTCTTACTATGCTAACCATGCTCTATATGTTCTGTGGATAGAAGATTCCATCTCCACATGACAGGTTAGAAGGAAATGGCCCAAATTAGATGTCACTGGTGCTGTTACAAACCTAATAGGAATTTTTCTTGCATCTGTTGCCTCTTGAGATCTGTATGACGTCACTGACTTCACTCCAACCCAGCACATTTTGCACTTTAAACAGCACTTCTAAAAATATATAATTGATATCCCAACATATCATACTGGCTTCCTTTAACATGTGATCTAAGGCTTTAGGCTCCTGCATTATAAGCTTTAGCTTATAATCAATTGCTTACTCATTCACTCATTGAGGGAGAATAGCAACATACCGATCGCATCTGTAATGTGAGCAAACCTAAAAAAAAAGTATATAGAATGTTAACCTTCCCTGCCAAACAATCACTGTATGATCTAAACAGTTTAATAAGAGCCTATTGGATATACTGACAAAGGCAGTGCTAGCCCACTGGGGGCCCTAAGCCCACACAACACATACTAATAATAAATAAGGGGTCCCCTTGAGCTGCTCAGGGCCTCAAGCAATAACTTGGTCTGCTTATGCCTAGCACTGGCTCTGTGTGGTGCTTACATTAATATTAGTCTTATCATTTGACAGATTTTGCAATAACTGTTTTCCAACAGCATTTGACAGGTGCACTGTTTCCTTGGTTAGTTTACATTGTACAGTAGGTTCACATCATAATGCTCATGATTTTATAGAATAGTGTAGAACACACATGAGTAAACCTATGCACTTTGCTTTCAGCCAACCCAAACATTTCCTGCACACAGTCATCACTGTAGCATGAAATTCACTTTAATATAAGTAATCATATTATTATTTTTGATATATGCTGCTTAAATGCTTTCCATAAAGAATTGTGTAAACAGAATCACAGACTTCTATAGATATATTGTCAGTGCTGTCCCACCAGGCTCAGCTTTACTTTGTCAAACTCCAGCTAACACCATTCTTGGTGTCCCTGTTGGCAGCCTGTATAATAGGTATTGAGATCCATTCCATCCAATAGAAAGAATTAAAAAGTGTTAAGGTCTTTCACTGGGGAATGGTTTAATTGGTGGTTGTTAATCAACCTGACCGGGTTTCACTAATCTTGATTAACTTTCCAATCTGACAATATGTGTGTGGATGTGAGAAAGGGGTGAGAAATGAGAGACAGGAGATTTTACATATTAATTCTGAGGGCTGACTAAGGGCTCTCTCATTTAAGACTATAATTATGAAATTATGTGAAGCTAGCCAAAAATACAATGGAGTAAAAATATTCATTTCTACTTGCAGGTCGACCCTGATATGATAGTAGATCATCTTGAAAGGATTATATATATATATATATATATATATATATAAATGGAAAATCAAAAAGCATTCAGAATAGAGTCCCACTGAAAACCAAAACAGAACATTCAGAATGAATGCTTTCTCACTGGTTACTATCCCAGCCATTAACTGCTACAAAACTATCAGCACTGTTAACAAAAGCACACAACAGTGGTGTCACATACGTCTTGAGAGGCAACACATACCAGAGAAATTTCTACTAGGTTTGTAGCAGCCCTGAGTTGGGCCATTTCCTGATGACCATATAAGAACTCTTCCAGTGAGTCTGTAATGCCCTTGCCATTAGCCATTGGTCAAGTGATACGAGACAATATTCTAGGTCACCTCTGAAATGTGGCTGTTCTGGAAGATACAATATTCCAGCTGGAAGGCTGATTAGTGATAAAAGAAAGATGCATTTCCTGCAACCTGGTAGGCAAAGGTCACGATGGTTTCCAATTCAGCACATCTGTGATCCAAGAGAGCATGGCAGACAAAAGCACCTTTAAAGAACGTCTGTCTCAGAGGAATCTATCTGGCAAAGAGGCTCCAGCATGGATCCTTGAGGTCAGCACAGAACAGCACACAAAATTCATTCTGTTTCTAGTAGCATTCCCTGTTTTAAGTGCAGAGAATCTCTCTGAAGATGGAATGAACTTTTTTTGATGTGCTACTGTTATCTGTGCCCACAAATAGAGATTTTACAACACATTGAGGCCAAAGTTTTCAAACTTTGTGGCCTAAATCTGGATTTAGATGCCTATTTTAAGGCCAAAATGTCTGAAAATTCTGGGTTGTAGTTGTGGGTACCAACACATGCTACACATAACAGGTGAAATTTGCTTCACAGGTTTAATACACCAAATTAAACATCACCTAGATTTTTCTTAAGAGATGCAAAAATTGCATCTGGATTTCAAACATGCCAGTTTGTAAGAGGGAGCCTCACAAAAACCACACATTAAAATAATTATTTGAAATGAGGTAACACTAATGGTTTCCCCCCATGAATACAATTAAATAGCTTGTTAAAACAAATACCAGATTTTTCTTTAAGTGAACTAATACCATCATATTTTGTTTAAATTGTAAAACAAAGCCAAAAATATTTTAAGAGACTTGTAAAAATAGAAGACTAACAAGATATCTAAGGAAATAACCTGAAGTTGTTAGCATAATAATCCACATGTCAAACTAAAGTTGGCTCAAGCATTTGCTGCCTGCAGCAAAACCCTTGCTGAGCCTGAAGCACTGCCATAGGTGCAACAGCCGGTGGGAATTGTAGTTAAAGAAGCTTGGGACCAACAGTAGATAAACAGGTGTGTTGGGGAGCAAGTTGGTAAGCAGAGACAGTCAGGAGGATGCAGGGAAAAACACCAACCCAAAAGGGTTTCTGTGGAAAAACTAAAGAACAGTTACTTACCCAACAGTACCTGCATGTTGTCAGTGTGGATCCCTATTTGCCTCAAGACTGGATTATTTTGAGCAGCAGTATCCGCATGCACCATGTGCCTCTTCTTGCTCTCATACAAGGGCATAAAAGATGAGGTGGTTGCAATCCTCCCTCAGGTCCTCCCAAATTGACAGCCTGTGCAGCTGAGGACTCTGAAAAGTGGTGACGGGGCAGGAGGGATGGAGAATCCACACCAACTACATCTCAAAGAACCAGTGTTTCTGTAGGATAAGTAACTGTTCTTTCTTCTTTGAGTATGTGTTAGTGCAGATCTCACTGTAAGTGAGCAGCAAGCAGTATCCTCCCAAGACAGTGGGAGTGAGGAGTTTCAGCTGCAGTCAGTCAGACTGAAGTACTGCTCTTCTGAATTTGGTATCTCACCTGGCTGCAATGTCAAGTTATGGTGTTGCTCCATGTCTACGATATGACAAAGACCCCCGTTTTCTCTGGAATGAAGAAATATAATTTGTGAGTCCTCCCAGAGAAGGATAAACATACTAACTTGGGGAGGTCTGTACAGGGGGATCTCACCAGAAAGGTTCGGTTCAGACATTGGTGATCAATTAACGATGGTGGAAGTAGAAGATCAGAAGTGAAGAAATTTAGCTGGAGCTAAGAACTGGTGGATCAGACAATCACCAGCGTCTGTCTTGCTGCCACAGGTGGCAAGAGGGAGCCAAGGAAGGGCCACAGCAGGAAGTGGCGCAAGTTCCAATGATGCTGCTAGTAAAAAAAAAATCCAGTCTTACACATGAGACCTATAGTGGGATCCACATTGATACATACTTGAAATAGTGGTAAAAACTTCAGAGGTAGCAGGACAATAGTCCCAAGAAGGGTGAGAGACTCTCAGAAGGGTTTTGTTTAGGTCTAGTTCAACTAACCAGGGTAAGACTAAAATAATAATAAAATATAAAATAATAAAATAAAATAATTAAGGATACGATTTTGTCACGGAGGTCATGGCTGTCATGGATTCTGTGACTTTACTACTTCTTCAGCTGTCAGCGGTTGAAGCCAGGGCTGTGCTCCCCCCAGTACACAGCTGCATCCAGGGCAGTGCACCCCCCACCCCATTGTCTCCATCTGTCATTCCTCCCCTGCCCCCTTCCCAATGTTGCCTCCCCCCCATTATTTTTAGTAAAGTCACAGACCGGTCACGGGCTCCTGTGAATTTTTGTTTATTGCTTGCAACCTGTCTATGACTTTTACTAAAAATAACTGTGACAAAAATGTTAACCTTAATTATAATGAAGCCAGATAATAGTTTGCACCTTTCATCAAAGGACTAAGCTTTCTACAAAGTTGAATCTCAGGCCCATACCCTCAGGTAGGTAGGTAGGTATTACTTCCTCCATTTTACAGAGGGAGCAACTGAGGCACAGAGAGGATATGAATTATCTAATCGCACACAGGGATTTCATTTCAGAGCCTGGAATGTGATTGAAGAGTAGAATTGGTTGAAATATTTCAATTTCTTTCTGAAAAAAATTAATCTTGTTTTACTGCCAGCTTTACTCAAGAGGCTTGACTACAAGTTCCCTACTGTAACCACACACACCCTTCCCGAAAATGGAGAGACAAGAGTAGAAAAAATGGGTAAGAGTCAAAGGTGAAGGACATCTTGAAGACTTGGAAGAAACTGAAGAAGTAAGCAATGGTATAATGTTGTAAGCAGAATGAGGGGTTGATGATAAGCTATACTTATAAATCAATATATATGATAGATAGCAACTGCAACAAAGGTTATTAGGAGAGAGGATCGTGAATGGTGATGATTCAAGGACTGACTGACACTCTTAACTACTCATCCTGTAGTTGATATCAGAGACTGTGATAAGACTTCGTGAGCCAGAATTGAATGTCAATTATACAGAGGGGCATTCATGGACAGAGGACTGCTCTTGTGAAATGACTTCTGGGGTGGAGGTTGGCACAACTGATTTAAAAGAGCTTTAAACTAGAAATTCAGGGGACACAGTTGGGAGATGCTCACGATTTGAATATAGAGCGGGAGGAAAATCAAGTAAAAGAGGATACAGCAATGGAGAAAGGAACAACAAAGGGTAGGAGAATAGACAAGGGGAAATATAGTGCCAATACCACTTGAAATTAGATGAACATTTCTAACCATCAGAGGAATGAAATTCTGGAAAAGCCATTCAAGGGGAGTTGGGGGACAGGGGCAAAAAAATTTATTTCAGGACTGAGCTTGATACATTTATGGAGAGGATAGTATGATGAAATGGCCCATCTGTAATTGCTACTAGCAAACATCTCCAATGGCCAAAGATGGGACACTAGATGGGGAGGGCTCTGAATTACTACAGAAAATTCTTTCCCAGGTGTTCATATGGCCACATGCTCAGGGTCTAACTGAACACTATATTTGGGGATAGGAAATAATTAACCTTCCTCTGCAATGTGGGGCACGGGTCACTTGCTGGTTTTGAACTAGAGAAAATGGTGGATTCTCTATAACAAAGTGTTTAAGTCAAGATTTGAGGACTTCATTAACTCAGCCCAAGACTATGGCCCTTCTACAGAAGTGGATGGATGAGATGGTCAGATTGGATGATCATGTTTGTTCCTTGTGGTTTCAGAGTCTTTGAGGTGTGAATCTGGAGCAATTTAGTTACAGTATGTGGAGTTATAAACAGATTTACATTGGTGAAAGAGCATAGTCTGGACTCCTTACATGTATGTGAGGTTTTTAATTTTTTTAAAAGTAAAAATAATGGAATTCATTAGGAAATATGAACATGGCAAATGCTCTATGGATTTTGTGAGCTTGAGAAGCTGTCCTACAAATTTTTTCAACAATGATAATAAATGCTCTGATACTCCCACAGGAAATGATGTAAAGGACAACAACAGCAGCATTGATGAATCTGAAGTATGTAGCCCAGTGGGAATTATAATAGAAAATTTGTTAGGCACCAGCAGGGTTTTAAAGATCAAAATTAACTAAATTGCTTTTCTGTGTGTGGTCTGCCATGATAGCTGAGGTCAACTGGAACATCTGCATTAATGGACTAATTGTAAATACAGTGGCTATTGGCAGGGAATTCTGAATGAAGGGCCTTCAGCTCTGAAATTCACTTCTTCTATTGCGCTGACAGATCCTGAATCAGTTGACCTTCAGTCCTATTTGTTTATATCATCTGATAGGGTGATGAGGATGCATTTTAGTATAATACTGGGCTTAGGTCACTTAGTTATGACTATCAACTAAATTCTGATATTCCCATCTTTTTAACACTTGTATACCTGTCCTGAGACATTATGGACAGTTTTTATACACTAAAAAAAGTATTCAGTATAGAAGCTGAATTTGAGGTGTTGAATTTAGATTGCTGGCTGAGGAAACGACAGACTCATTATGTATACATTTGTAAAGAGCAAAGCAAAGGAAACACAATAATGAGGGGCAATTTGGAATAAAATTAAAGTAATACTGTAACAACTACAACTAGCATATCGTGCCTGAAGGGAAATATCCTGAAGGGATATCTTGCCTAAAGGGATATGGTCTAGACCACCAGAGCTTGGAGCCATTGAAACCACTAGAGAAAGTCAATAATGGCAGTACATAAGGTATAATTTATTTACAATTTGAGAAAGCTTTCCATCATGTCCCTCATGACAGGCTACGGTTACATTAACAGCTGCAGTGGTTCTGATGAAGACAAAGTCAATATCAACAAACAAAGAAACAAACAAGGGACCTATAAAATTAAAAAAAAAAAAGAAAAAAAAAAAGATGCTGCTTCCCAGGCAGGAAGCAGTGGAGATCCAGGCAGCAACTTGAACCTTTACTTCTTATATTTATTAAATGGACTCTCACTGGAGAGGCTACTGGCAGGACATGAAGCCTATGTAAATAAAGTCTCTTTAAATATTGTTCCTTTACACTTGATCCTACTACCACACTGAGAGACCGTGTTGACTATATATCAGAAATCATGATCTAAGCCCATTGTATATGGAGGCCACTGTGGTGAGGCCAGTCTAAAGATTTCTCCCAGTACTTCTACCCCACTCACTCTTTATTTGTATTTTTAACTAGAGACAAGGAATGGAAACTTAAGAAACTTTTAGGAACAGTCACCTCCTTGATTATTTTCTCACTTCCTCTAAAAACATGAGGCCTGCAAAGAAATACAAATATAAGGAGACTAAAAGTGGAAGAACAAACAATGTTACTGGAAAGAAAGGGACTGGATATACTAGATGCAACAAACTACAAGTGACAGTGGAAAAAAATTTATGTGAAACCTATTTTATGCAAGAAAATAGATTCTGGGCCTGATTATCCTCTCCATTACAATGGTGTAAATCAAGAGCTACTCCACTTAAGTCAGTCAAGTTATATTAGTGTATAAAACTGGTCAGAGATCAGAATCATGATAATAAAATCCAGCCTGTAAACTAGCTAATGTTCCAAAAAAGAGCCCGATTTCACTGGTAAGAAACAGGTATGAATCAAGTAGATTTTGTGCCACCTTCCTCAAACAACATTACTATTGCACCTCTATTCAGGCCTGCAAACCCCTATTACTCCTCTTACCTTGAACTTTTCCTGAGTAGAGTTTTCTATTCATCGGAACTAGGGTTACCATATTCAAACATTTAAAAAAGAGGACACTCCACGGGGCCCCGTCCCGCCCCCGGCCCTGCCCCAACTCCGCCCCTTCCCCGCCCCAACCCCACCCCTTCTCCGCCCCCATTCCAACCCCTTCCCCAAAGTCCCTGCCCCAACTCTGCCCCCTCCTCTGAGCACCCCGCATTCCCCCTCCTCCCTCCCGCTCTGATCTTGGTTGGGGGTTGCTAAGTGCTTCCCTGCTCCCCACTAGCCCCGCAGCCTCTATGTCCTTGCCTGCCCTGCTCCTCCTCACCCTGCAGCCTCTGCACCCCCCGCCCCTGCAGCCTCTGTGCCCCCTGCTCCCCACTTGCCCTGCAGCCTCTGCGCCCCCTGCCTGCCCCGCTCCTGCTGCCTGTGCCCCCCCACCCCTGCAGCCTCTGTGCCCCCTGCTCCCCACTCGCCCTGCAGCCTCTGTGCCCCCTGCCTGCCCTGCCCCTGCAGCCTCTACACCCCCCCACCCCTGCAGCCTCTGTGCCCCCTGCTCCCCACTCGCCCTGCAGCCTCTGCACCCCCCCGCCCCTGCAGCCTCTGTGCCCCCTGCTCCCCACACACACACCCTCGCCACCTGCCCTGCTCCCCCCGCTCACCCGGCAGAGGGAGAAATGCGGGCTCCACGTGGACTCAAACACTTCCGAGCTGCTCTGTGGGGGAGGAGAGAGCGGGGGAGGGGGAGGGACTCTGGCTGCTAGAGGCCCTAGCGGCTGCGAGCGGCTTTCAATCAGGCCAGGCGTCCAATCAGCTGCGCCGCACTCCGCAGGAGGGGAAATCCCGGACATTTCTACTTCATTAGAAATCCCCCCCGGACGGCCATTTAAGGCTGAAAAAGCCGGACATGTCCGGGGAAACCCGGACGGATGGTAACCCTATCGGAACCATGTGCTCATTCTGCATGGTAGCAAAACAGCCACTTTGTTCTTGTAGTGATCTCCTAATTCCATGCCATTAAACTAAAACTAGATTTTTTACAGATAGATCACAAAAAACCTTAAAAGTTAACAGAATCCATCAAAACCAGCATAAAGCCAAAAATAATGCTAGAGACTGAAGCTTTTACAATCTCCTATGGTCTCACTGTTTCCCTGTACTCTCCCCTCTGCTGTCTCCATCTTACCTCTTGTCTTATACATAAACTGTAAGCTCTTTGGGGCACCTAATATAATGGTGTCCTGGTCCATGAGTTGGGCTGCTGGGCACTACAGTAATTCAAATAATAGATAGTAATATTGAACTCAGACATTGCAGCTAGAGACTGATTGATTTGGCCTCGACATATTACAGAAGCCTTTGTGATTATTTGATTGGCAAGACATGTGATCCGGAAAGCACATCTATGCACTCTGAAAAAGGGGGACATGGATTTCTGCAATAAAAAAATTACATAACATTTTATTTGATTAACTACATAGTTTTTAGAATTAGAAAAGTCCTGTTAAGTTGTCTAGCCATTTTATGTAATCCACTCATATTACACATCACTTATACAATCTAACCTTGAAGACTGTCATAAAAATTAACTATTTCATGTACAATATCTACTCTCCTGTCCTTCACCATAATAAAAGAGAAAAAGATAATTATTTTGTATTTAATGGTAAAAAAAAAATGACATCACAGACAAATGAGCAAGTAGAACTTTCCAAGGCTGATCAAGAGATTAAGTTCTCAAGTATGTCTTCTGCTCTTACAGTTTGTGCATTCATACGAAGAGTCTGGTTGGTACATGATTCACATGATGCCATTTGGGACAGGCACATTCTCCATTCAATTTCTGCTGACAGTGATTGTCCTTTAAATGTCTTCAAACTATTTCCTTTTACTCCAAAACTGATTAACTAGGTTGTGGTCTTTGAAGAAATTCCTCCCAAATGATGTGTATCACTCAGTATACGTAGAACAGACACAGATGTATATTTACGTTTAGAGTGATCACAGCATTCCATATCCTCAAAAGGGATTTCAAACAAAGGGTTATGGCAAACAGAATTATTTTCACACCCCGAAGTGACAGAGAATGGTGCAAGCTATCTTCTGGAAAAAACCCACAGAGAAATAAACACAGAAATGGGTTGAGGAGGCTTTGGTTTTACAAAATCTATTTTGAATTTGCAAAACAAAATCACAGAGACAGGTCCAAATCCAATGTTCCATTCCGTCCAAATCACCAAAGGTTTGGGAATTCAGATTCTTCCCCCCTCCGCCGCACCATTAGGGGGAAAGAGGTTTTTGATGTAACAAAAAACAAACTCTCACCTAGGGCTCATTCAGACTTGGATTCCATTCCTCCCCTCTCCCTAGACTCCTCCAGTACGATCAAAATTCAGAGGCTTTGTATGAAAGGTTCCTGTACTGACCCATCTCTGGAAAATAATTATAACATACATCCCCTTTTAAAGGGATCAGACTTGAAGGCTTCTGAGCTCCTGGCTATACCAAAATATAACTTGAAGCAGAGCATTTCCAAAGACCCATAGTCATGTTCATAGCAGGAGGCAGCATATTTCATTCTTATCTCAAATTGCCTGTAACGTGATCTATGAATGAACAGATGACTAGTTTCCTTGTGAAATGAAATGGGCCCACTGCACTGGCTGGCAGATGTGGTGTCACCACTCGGCAAAATCATATGAATTCTTGAAGGAAAAAGAAAGATTCTGGATATGAATATGTACAGAGAATGGTGTAAGCTAATGATGGATGTATCCATCCATCCATCCATCCGACATATAACTCCCATCACAGTAGAGTCTGTGCACCTCACAATCTTTAATGGATTTATTCTCAGAATATCTCTTAGAGGTGTTGGGGTGCTATGTCCTCCATTATACAGATAGGGAACTGAGGCATAGTGAGAATAAGGGTCTTGCCCAAAGTCATTCAGGAATCTGCGGTGGAGCAGAAAATTGAACCCAAGACTCCTAAGTCTCCAAAGTTTGATGAACTTCTCCTTGAAGTAGTCAGTAAGATCCTGGGTAAATGAAAGTGACAGGACCTGAAGAAGAGCTCTGTATAGCTTGAAAGCTTGTTTCTTTCACCAACAGAAGTTGGTCCAATAAAAGATATTACCTCACCCATCTTGTCTCTCTAATATCCTGGGACCAATATGGCTACAACAACATTGCAAACAATAAGTACTGTAATCTTGTACATCCCTCAAAGCATAATTGTTGTTTTCCATTTAGTGGCAGAGTATGACTTTCCAAGGATGCTAGAAGGATCACAGCTCCGAAGGACAGCTCTGATTATGAGGGATGGTCCCAGTGACCTAGTAAGAAGCTTTAATATCTTTTCCCCCACTGCTTTCCCCCTTCCCATGCTACGCTGTCAATTATAAAAGCTTACTGTAATCCACAGAGCCTATAGAGAAAGCACTTTAGACATAAGGAGGGTGAGGCAGACTTTGACTTCCTCAGTTCATGTGAATGAAAGGAGAGCAACAGCAAGTTCCCTTGAGAGGCAAAGAAAAAAAAAAATCCTTTTCCTTTTCCCTCAGCCATGCAGATTGTACAAGGCCAGCAAAAGAGGAACAAATTCCTCTATCAGGGTGTGTGTCTTGTGTTTGTAAGGGAGAGGGTTCTCTTGATTTTATCGTGCTGCTTGTAGAGAGAATAAAATATTAGGTTACAATAATAAACAGGTTTCAGAGTAGCAGCCGTGTTAGTCTGTATCAAAGCCCGATGCCAACTCTGTCCACATATCTATTCAAGTGACACCATCATAGGGCCTAATCACATCAGCCATACCATCAGGGGCTCGTTCACCTGCACATCTACCAATGTGATATATGCCATCATGTGCCAGCAATGTCCCTCTGCCATGTACATTGGCCAAACCGGACAGTCTCTACGCAAAAGAATTAATGGACACAAATCTGACATCAGGAATCATAATACTCAAAAACCAGTGGGAGAACACTTTAACCTGTCTGGCCATTCTATGACAGACCTGCGGGTGGCTATCTTAAAACAGAAAAACTTCAAAAACAGACTCCAACGAGAGACTGCTGAGCTGGAATTGATATGCAAACTAGACACAATCAACTCAGGGCTAAACAGGGATTGGGAATGGCTGAGCCATTACAAACATTGAATCTATCTCCCCTTGTAAGTATTCTCACACTTGCTTCTTATCAAACTGTCTGTACTTGGTTACCTTGATTATCACTTCAAAAGTTTTTTTTCTCTTACTTAATTGGCCTCTCAGAGTTGGTAAGACAACTCCCACCTGTTCATGCTCTCTGTATGTGTGTATATATATCTCCTCGATATGTTTCACTCAATATGCATCCGAAGAAGTGGGTTGTAGCCCACGAAAGCTTATGCTCTAATAAATTTGTTAGTCTCTAAGGTGCCACAAGTACTCCAATAATAAACAGGTGCCTCCTGAAGTCCACACTTATTCAGGTTTAACTCTACTTAGGCAAAGTCCACTGGACTGCAGTTTGTAGAAAAACAAACACTAAAGAAAAAGAAAACAGGCAATTAATGTTTTCCAGATGCTGAAAATTATGGACAAATGAAAGAATGGAACTGCAATCCCATCAGGGCAGCAAAACAGGATGACAGGAATCTTTCCCAACCCACTGTTCCTTAGCACAGGGACTAACCACACAATCATGATGCTCATACTCCCAAAGTGCAAGGGTTACACAAGCCTACGGCAACCAGTGGTGCTAAATTCACCCAGAGGGAGCAGAAAGGGGTGGGAGGCAAAAGCAGTGCATGATGTACTCTGTTAATAATGGCTCTGGTATGCACATTGAGCCCTGAAGATAATCTGGTTTAAGTAGCCAGAATGCCTCTAAGATTCCTTGGGGTACACTCCCTCTTAAATACTCCCCACCCCTCCAAATGAGATTCTATCTTAAAGCCACAGCATAACTGACTCTTACAACATCCTCCTTATGAGCGCCTCTCTTTCTCTTAAACAAAGATCATTGTTTCTTTTCTCCCCGCCTTTTCCATTCTATGTGGAGCCTAATAACTCCTACAAGTGAAATGTTGCTGAATTGGTTATAGCGTGATATCAAGTGATAATTTATTAATATTTCTACTTAGTTTATATTCTCCCAGCTGTAAATATCTATTTGACTCTCCAAGGCTAAATTCTACACCAAGATTAATTTAGCTGTGGTATATTTGATGATCTTCAATAAGTAATTAAAGTACTGAGACTAAAATTCCACAGTAAGACATGGAAAATGCAAAAAGTCAAATGCTGGTGACGAGCAGGAATTCACACTAACCCTCACTTTGAAGATATTCATAAACTGTAAATACTGCCAATGTTGTTTTTTCCCTGTAAATTAAATGCTTCATTGAGCTGTGAGAAATGGCATGGCAGGCCATCTTTGAAAAGTTGATCATTAGAAATTACGTTTGCATCTTTCCAATTGCATCAGGAAAATTTCTTGTCTTCAGTTCTTAGTGGCTGCATTATCCCACAATATAGATATTCTGTTTTGGTAGATACCCAATTGCAGCATTCTAGAAGTATGATGTTCAGCTGTTCTGTACATAAAAGCACAATTTTTATTATCTATAATTTATATTGAAGTAGTGCTAAGGGACAACAGACTAAGATCAGAGCCACATTGCATTAGGCACTGTTATATTAAATTGGATGGAATAAAGGGGCCCAAAGAGTCAAAGGAGTTAACATAACCCAGTAACTGTCCAATCTTAAGCAGGGTTAAAGAAGGTCCAGGGTTTAGGATACAGGGACCTCAGCCTGCTTAGTATCATGGCAAACAACATTAAAAATCTGTTTAACCTTTTAATGATACAGAGAAGGAAAAACAGTTAAAGCATTTGAAATGTAAAGTATTAAGTAAGGTTTTCATTTTAACATTTTTTCTTCTGTTTCTCTTTACCTGGCAAGAGTTTCAGAAAGAAAATACCCTTGTTTGACCTTTTCTTAAATGGTATCAAAGATAGTAATAACTGTCCTTTTGGGTAAGAGAGAAGAAGTTAGTTAAGACGGGCTGGAGCTGTTGCTGCTGTTCAAATCCAATCCCATTTCATCTCAGGTGGTACCGGCGACGTTATCTGGACCCTCTCTCTGGCCCTGTCCAGTCAGATGATCTCTCAGGATTAGGATGACAAAAGCCCAGGGTCTCAGGAAACATGGGGCTGGCAGTCATGATAGTGAAGTTTGCGTCAATAGCCTGGGTCTGGTCTTCCCTCTGTCCTTCAAGGACCCAAAAAGGGAGTGATCCCATCCACTCATTATTTTCTCCACCAATTAAGCCTGATATCTGACACTATTTTATTTCATTAATTTCCGGTTCCACATCTTCTGTTTTTACCAAGCATGATTTCAACATAGTCCTTGAATCATATCACTGGGGCCTTTTTATGTTTAGACTAATTCAGCTTTTCTGTCTCCCTTTCTCATCAATATTTATTATAGGTTATTGTGGCATCTTATGAACTTTCACATAGATTTTACAATTGAGCTTATAATTAGGATAAATTTGTAAGCCCAATTATCACATCATAATTATAAACACAAAGAATGGAAAGGCAGTCCTTGCGCCAAAGAATTTATAGTCCAAATAGGCTGTAGTCAGTTCTGTTCTAAAGCATGACTCAAAGAATGACATTGTGACATTCCATGTTTATTGACTCCCAGTTGCTCGAGAGAGAATTTTTGCTTGTGAACAGAGCACATTCAAATTGCCAGCCCTGCAAACTCTACTTAGGCTCAAAGAGGGAAAAGAAAAACCAGGCTGTTTTGCTAGAATTTCCCACCATTTGGTACTACTGGTCCAGTTACTGGTACAGCAATGATTGGAGCAGTAATGTAGACAGGAATTCAAGCAGCAATGCGTTGTCTAATCCTGCTTAAACGAGGGTTTAAATAGTACTTAAAATGCTGATGGCCATTGGTAACCATACCTATTCTTACACTCCTACCACCAGTGGTATCAATGCAGGAAATCTTGGAGAGAGAAACCAATTATTTACAAGAATGTGAATCGAGTTGGGCTCTTTCCCCAGTGATGTGTATCATATTGCAAATGATATAGGTTCTATAGGCCAAATTAGGACCTCAGTGGTACCTTTTCCACCCCATTGCCATCTACTTCAGTCCTTTTTCCATTGATTCTGCTTGAGCAACCAGAACACAAGGCAATACAAATAGATTTCTATCACTCAAGCAAGCAACTCTGACTTTTATTGCATGAAGAGAGCAGAGCTGTTGAGGAAGACGGTACCATACACAGTTTTGGTATAGAACGTCATTTTAATAGTTTGCAACAGAAGTGACTTTTTATACCACATGTAAATCTCTGAAATTGTGTAACCAACTCCCTTCCCTGTGCTGTATGGCAAAGGCAAGTACCTTATGATATTTACCTATTAAAAGATAGCTCTATGATTATTATAGTAGCCCACATCCCAACCTGGTTTTGGAATTACTTATGTAGCAGTGCTTCTAATGGAAGTTGGCAGTTTCCCTGTCTTATACATGTTACATAAAATCTGTTCTACATTTCTTTATATTTTTAAATCAAATTAGTATAAACTAGAACCATTTGACACAGGAGATTTCCCTCCCCTTCCCCCACCACTTAAATCATCATCTGGAAGGGGATACATTGTCTATTAGTCTACACTAGACTAGGACATAGATACATGCTCCCATTTACAGAAGAGTGCTAAAAACGCAGAACCAGAGTGGCTAACAAATACTGCTTCATATAGTTGGAAACCAACCATGGCAAAATGATAGCTACTTCATAAATTTATACTGAAAGTATAGGGTTAATCACAGAGTTCTCTCTCCATTTGATAGTAATGCAAAGTACCACTTCACTTCATTAATAAAGCACTTACAGTTTGTTGCCACCACTTTTGCCTCTAAGTGCTCCTTGTTCCTATGGCCCCAGGAAGTTTAATGGGACCTTTTTACTGTAAGCTCATTTGCATTAATTTTATTTATCTTAAAATAGCAAAGAGCAGTATCACCAGTAAAATCTGAGATGGCCCAAGATTTCTCACTCAAGTTTTTCTACTCCTGCCTAAGGAAGGGCTTCAGCAACCTTAGAAAGGGCATCATGATAGGCCCATTACTAAAAACATTTCCACATTCCACAGTGTAGATCCATAAGTCTGCAGTACAAACTATTATGAACTTTATTTTTGGACTATTACTGTGCAATAATCTGATATTTCAGATTTGCAAACAATTTTGTCATTGTGGCTGAAACTCCACAAAGACACCATATTCAAATAATGATAGGCAAACGGGAAAAGAAAGCTGAGATTGAAAACTTTTAAGCAATATGCACAGAGTCATAACAACTCGTTGTATAAGATGGAGGACTGAGGAGCATGCAGCCGCACAAAGAGTGAAACACTGCTTTGGATGGGAGAGAGAAAGAGATTTGCCATTTGGTTCACCTAAACAGCACAGGAGTGGACCTCTGCTCCTGTTAGATTTAGGCCTGGTCTACACTACGAGTTTAAGTCGAATTTAGCAGCGTTAAATCGAATTAAGCCTGGACACGTCCACACGACGAAGCCCTTTTTTCCGACTTAAAGGGCCCTATAAACCGATTTCTTTACTCCACCTCTGACGAGGGGATTAGCGCTGAAATCGGCCTTTCCGGGTCGGATTTGGGGTAGTGTAGACAGAATTCGACGGTATTGGCCTCCGGGAGCTATCCCAGAGTGCTTCATTGTGACCGCTCTGGACAGCACTCTCAACTCAGATGCACTGGCCAGGTAGACAGGAAAAGGCCCGCAAAATTTTGAATTTCATTTCCTGTTTGCCCAGCGTGGAGAGCACAGGTGACCACGCAGAGCTCATCAGCACAGGTAACCATGATGGAGTCCCAGGATCGCAAAAGAGCTCCAGCATGGACCGAACGGGAGGTACGGGATCTGCTCGCCATATGGAGAGACGAATCAGTGCTATCTGAACTCCATTGCAATAAACAAAATGCCAAAACATTAGAAAAAGTCTCAAAGGGCATGAAGGACAGAGGCCATAACAGGGACGCACAGCAGTGCCACATGAAAATTAATGAGCTAAGGCAAGCCTACCACAAAACCAGAGAGGCAAACGGAAGGTCCAGGGCAGAGCCGCAGACATGCCGCTTCTACGCTGAGCTGCATGCCATGCTAGGGGGTGCAGCCACCACTACCCCAACCCTGTGCTTTGACTCCATCAATGGAGAATCACGCAACACGGAAGCGGTTTTGGCGGACGAGGAAGATGATGATGAAGACAATGAAGATAGCGCCCAGCAAGGAAGCGGAGAAACTGGTTTCCCCAACAGCCAGGATACGTTTTTCACCCTGGACCTGGAGGCAGTAAACCCCAAACCCACCCAAGGCGTGCTCCCAGACCCTAAGGGCACATAAGGCACCTCTGGTGAGTGTACCTTTGTATATATTACACATGGTTTAAAAGCAAGTGTGTTTAATGATTCATTTGCCCTGGCATTCGCGGCCAGTATAGCTAATGGAAAAGTCTGTTAACGTGTATGGGGAGGGAGCAGAAATCCTCTAGGGACATCTCCAGAAAGCTCTCCTTGATGTACTCCCAAAGCCTTTGCAAAAGGTTTCTGGGGAGGGCTGCCTTATCCCGTCCGCCATGGTAGGACACTTTACCACGCCAGGCCAGTAGCACGTAGTCTGGAATCATTGCATAACAAAGCATGGCAGCGTATGGTCCCGGTGTTTGCTGGCATGCAGACAACATCCATTCCTTATCTCTCTTTGTTATCCTCAGGAGAGTGATATCATTCACGGTCACCTGGTTGAAATGGGGTGATTTTATTAAGGGGACATTCAGAGGTGCCCGTTCCTGCTCGGCTGAACAGAAATGTTCCCCGCTGTTAGGCACGCGGTGGGGGGGGGGGGGGGGGTGGAGAGGAGAGGCCCACGCAAGGGAAGGGGGGTGGAGGGGGGTTAGTTGGGTTTGTGCTGCATGTTAACCCGGAAACCGCAGCCCCTCCTTTTACATTGCAAAACCATTTTAAATGGCCAACCCAATGGCCACTTGGTATGGGAAATGAGGGCACTGCTGTTTGAAACCATTCCCACAAGTTATGAAGGTTAAAAAAGCCAAAGTAGCTTACCATGGCTGCCTGCAAGCCGAATTCTGTTGCCTGGCACTGCGTGAGTGATCTCTCACACCAAACCGGCAGGCCCTCAATATAAGAGGAAAAATGCGACCTTGTAACAAAAGCACATGTGCTGTGTAATGTGAACAGCAAAATTTAACGTGAAAGAGTGTACCCATTGTTCTCTAAAATATGTCTTTTTAACCACCTCTCCCTTTTCCTCCACCAGCTGCAAATGTTTCTCCTTCGCAGAGGCTAGTGAAGATTAGAAGGAGAAAAAGGCAGACTCGGGATGATATGTTCTCGGAGCTCCAGATGTCCTCCCAAGCTGACAGAGCACAGCAGAATGCATGGAGGCTGACAATGTCAGAGTGCAGAAAAGCACAATATGAATGAGAGGAGAGGTGGCGGGCTGAATCACGGGCTGAAGAGAGCAAGTGGCGGGCTGAAGAGGATAGGTGGCGTCAGCTTGCTGACAGAAGGCAAGAGTCGATGCTCCGGCTGCTGGAGCATCAAACTGATATGCTCCAGCGTATGGTTGAGCTGCAGGAAAGGCAGCAGGAGCAGAGACCGCCGCTACAGCCCCTGTGTAACCACCAGCCCTCCTCCCCAAGTTCCATAGCGTCCTCACCCAGACGCCCAAGAATGCAGTGGGGGGGCCTCCGGCCACTCCACCCCAGAGGATTGCCCAAGCAACAGAAGGCTGGCCTTCAATAAGTGTTAAAGTTTTAAAGTGCAGTATGTCCTTGTCCTTCCCTCCTCCCCCACCCCACCCAGCGCTTCCCTCCTCCCCCACCCCTCCCGGGCTACCTTGGCAGTTATCCCCCTATTTGTGTGATGAATTAATAAAGAATGCATGAATGTGAAGTAACAATGACTTTATTGCCTCTGCAAGTGGTGATCGAAGTGGGGAGGGGAGGATGGTTTGCTTACAGGGAAGTAGAGTGAACCGTGGAGTGGGGGTTCATCAAGGAGAAACAAACAGAAGTTTCACACCGTAGCCTGGCCAGTCACAAAACTGGTTTTCAAAGCTTCTCTGATGCGCACCCCGCCCTGCTGTACTTTTCTAACCGTCCTGGTGTCTGGCTGTGCGTAATCAGCGGCCAGGCGATTTGCCTCAGCCTCCCACCCCGCCATAAATGTCTCCCCCTTACTCTCACAGATATTGTGGATCGCACAACAAGCAGTAATAACAATGGGAATATTGGTTTCGCTGAGGTCTATCCGAGTCAGTAAACTGCGCCAGTGTGCTTTTAAAAGTCCAAATGCACATTCTACCACCATTCTGCACTTGCTCAGCCTATAGTTGAACAGGTCCTGACTACCGTCCAGGCTGCCTGTGTACGGCTTCATGAGCCATGGCATTAAGGGGTAGGCTGGGTCCCCAAGGATAACTATAGGCATTTCAACATCCCCAACGGTTATTTTCTGGTCTGGGAAGAAAGTCCCTTCCTGCAGCTTTTGAAACAGACCAGAGTTCCTGAAGACGCGAGCATCATGTACCTTTCTCGGCCATCCCACGTTGATGTTAGTGAAACGTCCCTTGTCGTCCACCAGTTCTTGCAGCAGCATTAAAAAGTACCCTTTTCGGTTTATGTAATCGCTGGCTTGGTGCTCCGGTGCCAAGATAGGGCTATGGGTTCCGTCTATCGCCCCACCACTGTTAGGGAATCCCATTGCAGCAAACCCATCCACTATGACCTGCATGTTTCCCAGAGTCACTACCCTTAATACCAGCAGATCTTTGATTGCGTTGGCTACTTGGATCACAGCAGCCCCCACAGTAGATTTGCCCACTCCAAATTGATTCCCGACTGACCGGTAGCTGTCTGGCGTTGCAAGCTTCAACAGGGCTATCACCACTCGCTACTCAACTGTGAGGGCTGCTCTCATCTTGGTATTCTGGCGCTTCAGGGCAGGGGAAAGCAACTCACAGAATTCCATGAAAGTGCCCTTACGCATGCGAAAGTTTCGCAGCCACTGGGAATCGTCCCACACCTGCAATGCGATGTGGTCCCAGCACTCTGTGCTTGTTTCCCGGGCCCAGAATCGGCGTTCCACGGCATGAACCTGCCCCATTAACACCATGATTTGCACATTGCTGGGGCCTGTACTTTGTGAGAGATCTATGTCCATGTCTATTTCTTCATCACTCTCGTCGCCGCGCTGCAGTCGCCTCCTCACCTCGTTTTGCCTTGGCAGGTTCTGGCTCTGCATACACTCCAGGATAATGTGCGTGGTGTTCATAGTGCTCATAATTGCCACGGTGATCTGAGCAGGCTCCATGATCCCAGTGCTATGGCGTCTGGGCTGCAAAAAGGCGCGAAACTATTGTCTGACAGAGGGAGGGAGGGGCGACTGACAACATGGCTTACAGGGAATTAAAATCAACAAAGGTGGCTGTGCATCAGGGAGAAACACAAACAACTGTCACACAGAATGGCCCCCCTAAAGATTGAACTCAAAACCCTGGGTTTAGCAGGCCGTTGATTTCATGGAGGGAGGGGGAAGCAAATGAATACAGAACAGATTTGGTCCATTTATTGTTTTGATCCACTCCATCTATCTTTTACATCTTAGGCTGGCAGCAGACGGTGCAGCATGACTGCTAGCCATCGGCATCTTCTGGGTGCTTGGCAGAAGATGCTGCATTACGACTGCTAGCCATCATCATCATCAAGACGGTGCAATAGGACTGCCGGCAGGACTGAGTCTCCAGGAGACAAAACATGTCTGCCCAGGTGCCTCTGACCGAACTCACTGAGGAGTACGACGACGACGGCTACCAATCGTAATGCAGTGCTGCCAAAAGGCAAGGAATTGCTGCTGTATAGCAATGCAGTCCCACGTCTGCCAGCACCCAGTATGCCGATGACAGCTACCAGTCATACTGCACCATCTACTGCCAAAAGGCAATTAGCTGCTGCTGTGTAGCAATGCAGTCCCAGGTCTGCCGGCACCCAGATGACATATGGTGATGGTGAGCTGAGCTGAGCGGGCTCCATGCTTGCCATGGTATGTCGTCTGCACAGGTAACCCAGGAAAAAAGGCACGAAACGATTGTCTGCCGTTGCTCTCACGGGGGGGGGGAGGGGCTGACGACATGTACCCAGAATCCCCCGCAACACTGTTTTTGCCTCATCAGGCATTGGGATCTCAACCCAGAATTCCAATGGGCGGCAGAGACTGCGGGAACTGTGGGATAGCTACCCACAGTGCAACGCTCCAGAAGTTGACGCTAGCCTTGGTACTGTGGACGCAGTCCGCCGACTTAATGCATTTAGAGCATTTTGTGTGGGGACACACACAATTGACTGTATAAAAACGATTTCTAAAAAACCAGCTTCTATAAATTTGACCTAATTTCGTAGTGTAGACATACCCTTAGGAGCAGTGCAGGAGGTAAAACGAATTGCTCATGTGCCCCATAGGGGTAGACAGTGCTTCATTCATACGTTGTTCTGTATTCCAACCCAGAGAGATGAAGTACGTTGAGAAGAATCCAAGCTGGAGGGAAACGCTTTGAAGATGAAATATTTGAATGAAGAGTAGGCTCTCTGACACCTGTGCACTGCCAGCCACAACACACACAATTATTCATTCCCCAAGGAGAGAAACTGTAAACCAAAGGCAAAACAAAAGATGGATTAGTGACCTTCAACTCATCAGATAGAGACAGAAGAGTAACCAAGATGAGGAATGTCTTGGAAACTCAGAAAATGAAGCAACAAAGGACTTCCTGGCTATACCACAAGGGGAGAAAGAAAGTGGCCAACATTTATGATAGACTGGTGATCAAGAAAAAAAGAAAAGAAAAGAAAAGAAAAGAAAGACAGACATGAACAAGTAGCATTTGCAAGAACCAGGTGGTCCCATTTGCCTCAGGAGAGGGATGATTGGTATCACCATGTGACATTCATCCTGAAGTGGCAGTAATGAAGGATGATGATGAATATAACCTGCACTTAGCAAAACAGCATTAGTTACAAGGTAAATCACATTTAGTGTTCTCCATTCTTGAAGGATGTGTGTTAAATATTGATTTACAACATTATATTGCTCTTTTCTTATGATCCAATATTATTCAGAGACTAATTTTTAGTCTTTGTATTAAATTTATTCTTCTGGGTACTGCCAATGGCTTCACAAACTGAGTTCAACCTGCCATGTAACCCTGGATGTCTTAGAAGCTCTGCTGTTGTGACTCACAGCCGAAAAAACCAACAGCCAGCAGATGAGCATGCAGTTCCTTGAGTGTGTGTGTGCTGTGGAGCCCTGGTTCAGTGCTCAGACCTCAGCAGCCTGTCTACAACACAACAGCCCAACTCTGGTCTCCACCAGCCTGGAATATTACTTGCACAGTGAACCCAACACTTTCCCAGTCCCAGATTTCCCGAAAACCATCTGCTCTGAAGCATCCAGCCCTCTTCTGGAATACTCAGAGAAGTAATAAGGTGCATTGCTCGTTTAATGAGACAAAAGCACATCTAATTATGGTTTCCTATGACGAGGAATTCCCCCCATGTCATAATGCAGTTTACCTTCCTTTCATCAGATTTAGCCAGTCCCTCTATTTCCCCTCTTGGTTGGGTGGTTCAGCCCTCCAGCTGAACCAAAACCTCACCCTTCAAGGATAAACAAAAATAGTTAAAAAGGGGAGGGGGAATCAGAATGGTCTGGGCCACAGACTTTTTATCAGGATCTGACTGGACACATTTAAGAAGAAGTTAACCCTTCATGTAGTGCTCAAATAATGCATTGCTCAGCTCCTCTATAAGCTTCCTCACAGGCTTCTCTTTCCCTTCTGAAAGATCAGCATTCTTGCTCTTTCCTTGTCTCCTTCTTGACAGAGAGAGACTCATGTTAAGTTCTACCATCTGCATGGTTTGTAAACAGCCTACAGTTCTCATAATTGGAGAACTGGTTTGAAATCAAAAAGATGATATTCAATAAAGACAATCACAAAAGACTACACTGAAGCAGCACAAATACAAAATGGGGGGGGGGTAACTGGCTAGGTGAAAGTACTGCTGAAAAGGATCTGGTGGCTAGAGTGGATCACAAAATGAATGAGAGCCAACAACGCGATGCAGTTGCAAAAGAGGCTAATATTCTGGAGTGTTGAATGTAAGACATGGGTGGTGAGTGTCCTACTGTACTTGGCACTGGTGAGGCCTCAGCTGAAGTACTGTGTCCATTTCTGGGTGCCACACTTTAAGAAAGATGTTGACAAATTGGAGAGAGTCCAGAGAAGAGCTACAAAAATGCTAAAGGGTTTAGAAAACCTGACCTTTGAGGAAAAGTTAAAAAAACAACTGGGCATCTTTAGGCTTGAGAAAAGAAGACCGAGAAGGAACCTAATAGTCTTCCAGTATGTTAAGGGCTGTTATCAAGAAAACAGCGATCAATTGTTCTCCATGTCCATTGAAGGTAGGACAAGAAATAATGGGCTTAATATGCACCAAGGGGAATTTAGGTTAGATATTAGGAAAAAACTTTCTAACTATAAAAGATAGTTAGGTATGGGAATAGGCTACTAAGGGAGGCTGTGGAATTCCTGTGATTGGCAGTATTTAAGAACAGGTTAGATAAACCCCTGTCAGGGATGGCCTAGGTATATTTGATCCTGCCTCAGTGTAGTGGACTAGATGATCTCTCAAGGTGCTTTCCTGCCCCACATTTCTATGACTGCTGAATTGCAAACCCCAGACTCCCTATGTTTTTGAGTGCAGGCCATGCCACAGGAGTGAGCTGAACTCTGAGCCTCTCAAAGGCACAAGCTCCCCGTCACACACTACTACATTTCGTGTGTGTGTTAATTTTGTGGTGGACTGGCAGTGCTGGATGCCAGTCTTTATTTACCGAACAGGTACAAAGGCCATAGTAAGGCATGCTTCTCCCCTCTCCCTGCTGACACACCTCACACCTGACTTAGAGGGACCAGATTTAGAGGGTGAAGGGCAGTTCTCATACCCATTCAATGCACGGCTCCTTGTTCAGATTGCAAATAAGGGGTCCAAATAATGGCAAGTTTGGGATTATCTTTGTGATGTGGACATCTATCCACTGAGATTCCCCATTTCATGTAGGCCACTGAACGGACATCAGACAGTAACAACTAACCAAGGTTGGATCTGGAAGGTTGATTTAAAGTGAGCATTACTCTATATTCCATCAGCAGGCCTTTTGACAAGTTTTCAAAAGGGGAGAAGTCAGAAACAGACTCATAGATCCCAATGGCCCCTTCTGGCCTTAGAATCATCTTGTTTGACTTCCTGTGTAACATGGGCCATAGAATTTCTCCAGAAATAATTCTTAAAGCAGATGTAATCATGGACTACATGATGTGGCATATTAATATGTTTACACAGTGGTCACCGTTAGTCATCCACAGTTAACAGTTATCCCATCTTACACAGTAAGTTTAAGTAGCATATACAAAGGAAGTACTATTGTGCAGTAACTATGAGTAAAAGCCACTCTTTCTTAGTGCCAAGTACCAAACATCAGTATCATGACAAAACAATTGTATATCTATGTAAGGAGACAACATAATATAACTCTTTAATCCCAGCACTGTGATTCAGTGTAAGCTAGTGTATCAAATAGTGCGTCCTGCTCTGTTTGGATATTAATCCTGACAGAAAAATCTTTAGCTTTAGTCAATGTAAATTCTTTAACTACTTGGCATGCTTGTAATACAACCTGTTCTGACCCTAAAGCCTATACTGTTAATCAAAATCAAATCAAATCTACGCAAGATTTTATGCACAAAAAACAATCAGCTCTAGTTTAGACTGAAGAATTGTACTTTACTTTGACCAAATATGAATGCTGGAGCAAATTCTAGAAGAGAAGAGAGCCACGACCAATGACACCAGTTTTATATATTTTTAATGTTATCGATATCAATGGACTTACTTCAGATCCACAGTACTGAAAAAGGAGAATCAGGGTCAACCCTTTTTTTTTATTATTCTTCCTGTGTACAATATGTTGGATAATTATTTTTCTCTTCTTTTGAGAACTAAATCAAAACTCTACCTATTCCCAACAATATTTCATTAAGAAGTAAAATTTAATGCTTCAGAGTAAATGGAAATTTGGCAGACTTTGCAACTCTTTTAAATAAAAGATCAGAGATAATATATTTGGTGTCTAGTAAACATTTTTCCTACACTGTGTAATTTCTTGTTATCCAGCCATTTTAGTCATGCCTTGCTTTCTACTTATAGAGCCAAGACTCAGGAATGATAACCACTACCACAGTCATATTTGTTAAGCGTAACAGCCTTCTATTCATTGTAAGTCTTAACCTTTAAGTTTCCAATTTGGGTTTAAACCTTTTATATCTGTGAAAAACACTCCATATTTCTTACTAATTAGGATTTCCCAAGAGAAGCAAAATAAGGTTTGCGGAATGTAAAACTAGTTTCATTAGTACAATAATTCTGCTCAGTACAGTATTTCCCCCATCACAGTTTATAATGTACTTGAATCAGAATGCATTGCTATTATATAATGAACGTTTTATCAAACCCTAGAGTTTGGCAGTAAGTTTAAGATTATGTTACCAATCCAACCATTACTAGATATGAAAAGCTTTTCTTTGATTCTTTCCTCCACCTTTCTAGTTCACCATATAACCAACTGTTTGAAAATATACAGGTTTTAAAATGAAAATTGCATGTACACCTCTACTCTGACATAACGCGACCCGATAGAACACGAATTTGGATATAACGCAGTAAAGCAGTGCTCCGGGGGGCGGGGGGTGAGCTGCGCACTCCGGCGGATCAAAGCAAGTTTGATATAACACGGTTTCACCTATAACACGGTAAGATTTTTTGGCTCCTGAGGACAGCGTTATATCGGGGTAGAGGTGTACTAAGGTTTCATATTTTAGAATCATTTCATTAATGAAAGAAGCACAAAGTCACTAGCCATAACACTGTCAAATTCCATGGTAGTTTAGTGCTAGAAGTTGTCTTTGCTGCTAGTGCAGAACTAACATTGCAGCTGGACCAAATCACAGTCTCTACCTGCTTGTTAGCTTAATAAAACACAGGACAAGACACCAGAAGATAATCTTGAGCCCCTTTTGAAACAGCCATCAAAATAAGGAGTTGCCTGGATCTAGCCATCTTTCATGTTTGCAGTAAGCCTATCAATCTGATGGTATCTAATAAGTTATGAAGAAGCAAAGAAAGACCAATATAAATACCACTTCCTTAGCTGGAGGTGGAAGGAATAGACTAGCTCAGTGGTTCTCAAACTTTTGTACTGGTGACCGCTTTCACACAGCAAGCCTCTGAGTGTGACACCCCCCCCCCTTATAAATTAAAAACACCTTTTTACATTTAACACTATTATAAATGCTGGAGGTGAAGCGCAGTTTGGGGACGGAGGCTGACAGCTCGTGACCCCCCCCCCCAAGTAATAATCTTGCAACCTCCTGAGGGGTTACGACCCCCAGTTTGAGAACCTCTGGACTAGCTGGTTGGCTCGAAGCATCCATCTTCTTGCCTATTTAAGCTTGCCCTCTACATTCAAAAAGCATCTTGTGCCAGCCAGCTATCTGGCTGATAAGGATAGAAGGGAACCGCTCCCAAGTGTAAATGAGACCCAGGATTGTACAGGTGGCCCTTTTGCCTATGGGAAAAGAGGAGATACGAAATCCTTGCAAACTGAGGTCTTGTCTTGGGAACTGGTATTTCCCCTATGTAAGGGAGACAGAGAGGATTCAAAAGGCAGTTGAATCCTAGGGGTGGGCCCCAGAAGGTCTACCCCACCATATAACCAAAATGTTGGAGTCCTGAACACTGCACTGAACCCATTTAAGTGCCTGGTATGAAAGAACAGGAAGGAGTATATGCATGACATCCCTCTCAGTATAAAACAAATAAAATTGGCGCCTGCCATTTAACATCCATCCTACATGTCTATTATTCATTCGCCTGAGTGTTCTGATCAATGCTTTTTCCTTCTGTTCTTTGCAGTTACAGGGATATGCCAATTTACTTGTTCCAGGAATTTTTTTAAAAAAAGGACACCACTGCGATTTTACACAAAACTTTCAGCTACCTCCAGATGTAAAATTTGGCACTCAAGACATTATGTGGATCTGAAAATCTTTGTGAAGGACTGAAAACATAAATGGAGCATAAAAGCAATTAATGGAGTGATACGTAAACTATTGGTGACATGGCCACGTATATCCTGCGGGATGCATTGAATTAAAGGGCCATGGAAGAAGTACTTGATAACCTAGCTGTGGTTTCATTTTGCCACTGGTCATGTTAACTCACCATGTATTTTAGTGCTGAGTCATAACACAATACCAAAACCCAGGTATGGGTAGCAAAGCAAACATGCTGTAAAAGCCATATGAAGTATAAGAACTTGGCGTATCCTAGTCCAAGATGTCAATCAGTGTGAGATGGAAAACAGGGAGCAGAGGAACAAGAGTTAGGAGAACAAAGAGAGAAAGAGGAAGCAAAAGAAAAGAAAGGATTAATTTGGTGTCAAGATTTTCTCCCCCTGGTTGCTACTGTGCTGAGGTGTCACTTTGAAAGAAGATGATGGGAAATGAGTGCACAATCCACAACCAATGTTTCAGGGCTACCTTTTCAAGGTGTATCAGGCATACTAGAGAAATTACAGAATGTCACGAGAAAGTATCTGTAACGAAAGAATGTAATATGAAGTGCCACTACCAATTCAAGCATGCTGCAGATTATGACAAGTACAAGGGTCATGCATGCCAGTGTGGATGAAGCTAATGAATTGTCAATGGAGTTTTCATTGCACTGAAAACATTATTTCCAAGAACTGGTGAGATTAGGGAATGTCCAATATATAGTACATTTGAAGTGCTGAAGCTGATTGCAAAGCATACTACTGGGGTTGGGGAGGGGGGTATTTACAGAATGGTGGATGGATCTCACTGAAAAGAAGAAACTGTATTATATAGCAAGTTTCTCCTCTAACATCAACCAGGCTGAAGACTAAGTGATAAATACTTGCCAACAATGGGAAAAGAAAATGAAATAGATTTTGTAACTTACCCCATGTTTTGCACTATAAGTGCAGATATAGTAGATTCTACCTCTAGCTACTATATTTTGGACCTAGAGTAAGTTAAGGAACTTGGTTTCACTGGAAGCATTCACAAAACAAAAAGCACCAATTCATTCAAAGAATGCCAAGCTCACCAACAGCAAGCTTCCTTGGGAACAGAGGTATGGTAGAAGAATGAACAAGTGTTCTCCAAGGGAAGAGTTGATTTCAAGTGCATATCGCAGATATTTGGGGGGGCTTTGTTTTGCAGAAAGTGAATTTCAGATTCATAATCACAGGTTTTCACATCAGAAATCAGATTATAAGATTTATAATCCTCCAAGCAAGAAATGGGCTGCCCTTATGTACGGGAAGTATACTATGTGACGTATGTACACAACCAAAACTGCTCAAAGAATGGATATCAAATAGTAACAAATTCACAAATAAGCTACAGTCCAAGAATCATTTGTGGAAATGATCTGATGAAGTATTGTGAACAAAGGCATCTGAGAAAAATCACAACTGTTTGCGGACAATTAAGAAATGAAGTGAGGGGTGAATTTAGTTGAATAAATTATTGTTTTTCACTTATTAAACTAGCTCTAATTTTAGCAAATTGTTTTTAATTTGCCCCTTTAACAGCTCTTGGTCACATCTGGGACTTTTCTCCTCTTTGGATTCCATCTGTTTGTTCACTTTTCTTGTTTTTATCTTTTTATTGCCCTTCACAAAATCTTTAAGCAGATTCATGTTGTCTATGGGTCTGTTTATGGATTTATCTTCCTTGCTGAAGGCTGTGCTTCTAAAGTGATTTCATTAGCTTTTCACTTGTTTAGATTTTTTTTCTTCTACGCTAACTCCTTAATCTTCTGTGCATTTTTTCCACAAATAGTCTGATGGGTTTATTGGCTATATCAAGACAGGCTTTTTTGATTGCAGTTCTTCTGGAGTTTTGCCTGGGAGGGTTTAAAAGTACAAATCTTGAAACTTTTCACCTTATTTTGTAGTTTCCTTTGCCTTCAAAAAGAAGTATGGTTAAGTCCATAAAAAGTTACTTCTTGGCTATTCATTAGATTTGTATTTTGTTGCATGCGTATTCTATCAGCAGTTACATTTCATTTCTGACACCAATTCCTGTGTCGGCAAAGTGGGAGCGACTATTTAGGTGTTGGCCCCAGCAACTGCACATTAATCCAGAAGTCAACTGTGCAATGTTTCTCCTCCTCAACGTTTAAGACATCTAATGTAATGAACCCCTAGATGGCAATAAAGGAAGTGTGACTGGTTGTCGAAGACATATCCCACCATTCACACATAGGTACATCTTTCTGTTAAGAAATGGGAGAGAACAGTGCCAGACAGGACTCAGGCCCGGCCGACACTTAAAACTTACATCAATCTAGCTATGTCGCTCAGGGCTGTGAAAGTTGTCGTGCCCTCAGCACCATAATTATGTCAGCCTAACTCCTGGTGTAAATGTGGCTAAATTAATGGAAGAATTCACCTCGCAGAGAGCTGGATTAACTGTATGGATGGAAAAATCCCTTCTGTTAATGTAAGAAGTGTCTACACAACAGTGCTATAGGAGCACAGTTGCAGCACTGTAGCTGCTGTAGTGTAGCCATACCCTCAGTGAAATGACTGTATGTAACCAAACCTATCACCAAAATACCAGCTTGAGGGGAGAGACACATATATACCCACATACACACACACAGACCCCTGCAAGATACTGGATTAGAGGTAGGATTTTCAGAAATGCTATAATGGCATAGGGGCACAGATCGCATTGACTTTCAATGCAACTTGTGCATCTAAATCACGCACTTTTGAAAAAAATCTCTTCCCAGATGATATAGGGAAGTGGGAAACATTCAGAGGGAATTTAATTGAGCTAATTACATTGTACTTATTTAAGTATGACTGAGGCTGGTAGACACTACTGGCCCAATTCCTATTCCTTGCAGCTTGAACAGTTTCCATACTTTCATCCACCTTTCTATATTGGGAATGTTCCAGGATTCCCCTCCCAATTAGCCAGGAACCCACTCTCAGCCCCCTTTTAGCAATATGGGCAGGGCAGAGCAGGGCAGGGCGATCATGATTCCCTGACAGCTTTTCACCACTCCCAACTGAGAACCCGATTTACAGTTGTGTAAGGTGGGCGTAAAATACTACCATTCCAGTTCTGTACATTTCACTCTGACTTTGCATAGGACAGTGGAGAATGAAGCTGGTAGATTTGGGATAGAGTTTAGCATTCATACATGCAGACTCAGTAAATGAAATCTTAGTTTAAAAGTAAGGATAAAACAAAAGAATACACAGGACAAGGAAAAAATACTAATCCATTTAATGGCTGCCCTCTTATGAAAGGACTTCAGTCATGGTGAGCTGTGAATCCTAGAATTCTGTCCCTCAACTTGATGATGATGATGATGATTAAAAAAGTCTGCAACACTGATAGCGTTTTCTATTTCCTGAATTGTTTTGCTCCTCTCTTGAAAATAAACTATTTCCAATCTTCTTAACCTCCGCCCTTATCTTACACTGAGTCTGATTCTGATCTTACCCCTGTTTTTTACTGCTGTAACTCAATTGATTCACCCAACTTACTCCTGATTTATTTATTTAGACAAAAAATGGCTTTCATCAAAAAGGAAATTTCTGTGGGAATTATCCATTTTCAATATTGTGTTTTTGGAAAGAGGTGGTGAAAGGAAAGCTATTAAATTGAATACCCCAGCTTTTGTCAACAGAAAACTAAAATGTTTTAATTTTGTTTTTCAATTTCCAAAATATTTCAGTTATTATGAAAACCATTTTGTGGGAAAATGTCCGTGAAAATGAAGAGCTTTTTTTAAACAGAAAATAAAATATTTCCCAACCAGCTGTATTTTATATATAAATGCCTTTAAGTTATTACCTCTACTGCAGCCTGTCTTTTTGCATCTGTCTTTAGACTGTAAACTCTCTGTGGCAAGCACTTTTTTTTTTTTTTGCACAGTGCTAAACATATTGTTGGCACTTAAGTTATAAAAAAATATTTGTAATAACTAAAACCCAAATCTGTGCCCTTTACACTGACCTGTGCTGAGAAGCAAATCCCTGATTTCTGCCTCTACCTCTCAACTGTTCCGTTGAAACTCCTAACTTTCAAAAACATACTCAAAATCCCTCCTTGTACCCCTGGAAACATAGAATATACATGTGGTTCTAGAGCATCTCAGAATCTGCTCCATTAACCCTCTGTGTACTAGAACTCTGGGACACAACACAATAGGCATCTTTGCAAACATCAAGAGACACCCCAGATTGCTGAGGGCAGAGCAAGCCATTCTTCATCACAAGGTAAAACCCAGCCACTACTTCCCCACAGTTTATTTTCACAAAAGTTGAACTGTTTTCAGTAATGCTTTAGATGCTGTAGTGAGAACACCATCAATAAAGCACATTATGGACTGAGTCCATGGGTGGCATGTTTCACCTCATCTTCTGTCACTTCACAAAGAACAGCGGAGTGGAGGTTCATCTGGGAGCAGGAGTTGTTTCCTCATAATAAGCCAAATCCTGAAGTCCTTATTCATTTCTTAGTTCTCATTGAGGAAACACTTCCACTGAAGTCACTCCTAATGGGAATTTTGACTGAGAAAGGATTTTAAGATTTGACCCATTAATAATAAATGATAATGAGTAGTCAACAGCACCTGTTTTTCAAAGATCTCAAAGTACTTCATAAATGTTAAATATTGAGCCCCAAACACTGTTTAAGGCAGGTAATAAATGACAGCGGAAATACTTAAAACTAAATAAATGTGGCAAGTAATATTATCCATAGTCATATCTAGAGTTGAGTGAAAAATCAGAATATCCATCCACAGGAAATTCCAATATTGCAATATTTGGTTTTATCCCAAATTGGGATTTCCTTCTACTGTTGTTGAGAAGATTAAAAATATATAGGAGGATAAAACAGACTTTCTTCTAAAGGTCACTAAATCAAGTCCGGCACTAGACTAATTTAAAATCATGACCATCTGCTGGCTCTTCAATGGCCTATGTGAAATAAGCTGGTGGTCACAGTCCAGTTTCTGCTAGAAAAATGTATATATGACAGTCACCACCATGAATTCCATCTGCTATCTTTGTTGGCAGAATGACCCGATGAATAGTATAAATTCAATTAACTGACTTCGAGGAAAGTCGACCTTATTGAAAGAAAACTGGAGTATTAAAACATCTTAAACAATTTTATCTGATTTTTACCGCTGAAATAAAAAAATAAATAAAATTGACTTAGCTGGTCAAAAATGAGGGGAAATTGGTGAATATATTTCAATTTTTTTTTCATTTTGAAATTTCAAAATTTGAAAAATTTAAACCAACTTTAAGAAACTGGTTTTAATTTAGCCTGTTTGTACTGTTGGACTTTTCCTGGATCAGAAACATGAAAGAAACTAAATTTCATTGGTATGAATCATACAAACAACTAATGTCTAAGCTCACAACTAAATTACCTTTTATTAAGAAAATATTTGTGTAGCAACTAAACAAAATTTATTTTTGAATGGCTCAAAGAGATTATTAAGGATGTGCAACCACTAAAGATGTACAAGAGGGTTTTAGGTTTTTTTTATTTAAACAGAACTCTGAGCTAAATTTAGCAACAAAAAAAATGAAATAGTTCAGAAATCTCTCGTGAACCAGGATCAATTGGGTGGAAACAAAAAAAAATATCAATTTTACATGATTTTTTTCCCCCCCAAATCAGGCAAAACATGATGGATTTAGCAGTCTTTCTTCAGGTCCTTGAAGTTCAAAGAGAAACCTTGTTTACCCAACCACTGATTTTTGCACGTATATATACACACATGCTGTGGAGAAGGAACTGTGTTAACATGGAATTGTTTTATGAAATGTTGCTATAGGATAAGTGAAAGTGTAGAATGAAGACCATAAAAAATACTTGCTAAGGGGTGCACAGAGACACAGAGGCTTGGACTTCTGGACTATGGACTTCTGGACTATAGGTTCTGCACGTTTGGAACTTTGGGTGCTTGAATTTGAAGGGTTGTCAGTTGGCTCCTGAGGGGAGAGGGAGCAGGAGCACAGAAGGCGTCAGGCGAGCAAGACTGTGACCAGGAAGGGAAGCCTTCTAAGAAGCAGAAGGTCTCCTGGATGCTTTTGTTATGTTTACTCTGGTTAACTCAAACTTTAGTGGTGTTAGAGGTGTAGTCAGTCGATGGGGTTTTGAAGAGATCTGCAAGGTCCTTGAAATGGAGTTAGGAAAAGCAGCCATGATCACCCAATATTTACGGACAGGTAAGCCAAGAGGAAGCTTAGAGAGCTAAAAGGCTGTACTAGTGACCAGAAATACTGGTTGAACAAGGTGTGTGCCCAGGAAGGAGGCAGGCCATAACACAAGCACACACTCAAGGTGTTTGTATTATTATAGTTTTTGCCCTATTACCATGATGGCTGATAGCAACTGTAGCCTATGCATGCTCAGTGTGGCACTCTGTTCCCCTCTAATAGTGGCTAACCCAGCTAGAGATTGATGAGCCTGTTACAGCCTTAGTTAAGTGACACGTCTTCTAACTCAGGCAGCAGTGGCTTAAGTATTAAGCTCAAGAGGTTCCTGGTTTGATCCCCGCTGCCAATGACCCAATAAGGGGTCGTTAAAAGTGGTGGTGGGGAATTCAGCTGGGGAAGCTTGGGATGTGCCTGCCTGCCTACCCAGGGAAGTATGTAAACCATGCCTGTTCGGTGTGGTCCTCTGTGACCCTCTAGTGGGGGCTAGGTGAGCTAGAGATTAATGAACCTGCTACAGCCCTGGCTAAGTGACAAGTGTCATTAAGCTTAAGAGGTCCTAGGTTTGATCCCTACTGCCAACAACCCACCAAGGGTGCATTGGCATCACACAATTACAATAATGGTTTTTGTAAAGTAAGCTTTATTTAAAAATCCACTCAACCTACATAGAAGATTTTGACCCTGCATTGTGCTCTCCATACTTGTGCAAAATTCCTATTGATATTAATGGGAGGCTTGAGCATAGATCGTGGCAACATTTCTCACACCTTATTTTGCCCACGAGGAGAATTATTCAGTATTTGTCCTTTCCAAATATATATATATATAACTTTTTTGGGGGGAGAGGGTCATTGAGGGCAAGGGTCTTCATTAAAACATCTCCTCTTTAGAAATTCAACACTTGTCTTCCTTGGCAACTTTCTGGACCTAGTTACTCGTGGCTGAAATAGCTCCTCCTTAATAAAATACCCAACTGAAACCCTGCAGACTGAAGTCTATCCACAGCACAGGTATGACACAAGCTATGGCTCTGAAAGCTTCCCAGCAGTGCTTGCCCAATGGGACAGTTTTTAATGAAGCGAAGGAGGTCAGTTAGTCTATATGGCCAATTCAAACATCGGCGTCTCGACTAACAAAACTTCTAACAAAAGTGACAGTTGTGGAGGTAGTTTTACCTATGGGGATACCTGCTCCACAGGAATTAGAGACCACAGACGCTGGAGGAGTCACTCATTAATGATTAGCTAGTGAGGTCTAGTTAAAAATTAACTGGGGAAAAGGCCTAGTTAATTATTAGAGACTAGATCAGGGGTAGGCAACCTATGGCACGCGTGCCGAAGGCGGCACGCGAGCTGATTTCACTGCTCTACAGCCAAAATGCTTCTGAAATAAATGTAGTCAAACTTTACTAATTCTGGGTCACTGAGAACGAAAATGATGCTTAAAATTGTTGATTGGCTCTAGTTTTCAAGATATGCTATTGGGTCAGTATATACGACCCTTGACTTGGGAATGGCGGAGGATACGTGAGTTATAAAGGGAAGGGATCTCAATTTAAACCAGAAATGACTAAAAGACATCTTTGACTGGATCTATGAATAAATCTATGACTGGGTTTGGACAGTACTTGCTTTTTAGGCAAAACGATGAATGATGCAATCTGAAGCTGGTATTGCATCATACATGATATGAATTGCATCATGTTATTCCTAGAAGTCATGGATGATGCAATCATAACGAAGCTTACATCACTCTGCTGAACAAATTGCCCTATATCAGCTCTAGAAATCATACAGTGTCGTGCTCTCTTATTTGTCAGTGTTTGATTTTGCAAAGGGACACATTTCTGTTTAGCCAAAGTGAGCAGAGATGCCTCGTACTTGTGTGAACAGTGCAGATAACTTCTCCTATGTTTGTGGTGAAGTGACTTTTGCATCACAAAAGCGCAGTATAACCACGATGGTTAAGTATCAGGGGGTAGCCGTGTTAGTCTGTATCTACAAAAACAACAAGGAGTCTGGTGGCACCTTAAAGACTAACAGATTTATTTGGGCATAAGCTTTCGTGAGTAAAAACCTCACTTCTTCGGATGCATAGAGTGAAAGTTACAGATGCAGGTATTATATACTGACACATGGAGAGCAGGGAGTTACTTCGCAAGTGGAGAACCAGTGTTGACAGGGCCAATTCAATCAGGGTGGATGTAGTCCACTCCCAATAATAGATGAGGAGGTGTCAATTACAGGAGAGGAAAAGCTGCTTCTGTAATGAGCCAGCCACTCCCAGTCCCTATTCAAGTCCAGATTAATGGTGTTGAATTTGCAAATGAATTTTAGTTCTGCTGTTTCTCTTTGAAGTCTGTTTCTGAAGTTTTTTTGTTCAATGATAGTGACTTTTAAATCTGTAATAGAATGACCAGGGAGATTGAAGTGTTCACTTACTGGCTTATGTATGTTACCATTCCTGATGTCCGATTTGTGTCCATTTATTCTTTTGCGGAGGGACTGTCTGATTTGGCCAATGTACATGGCAGAGGGGCATTGCTGGCACATGATGGCATATATAACATTAGTGGATGTGCAGATGAATGAGCCCTTGATGGTGTGGCTGATGTGGTTGGGTCCTCTGATGCTGTTACCAGAGTAGATATGGGGACAGAGTAGGCAACGAGGTTTGCTACAGGGATAGGTTCCTGGGTTGGTATTTCTGTGGTGTGGTGTGTAGTTGCTGGTGAGTAATGCACCAGAATCATTCTCACTTGAGTCAGATGAGGAAGAGGATGAAACTTCTGGTCCTGAACCATCAATGTCACAGGACCCACATTTTCTCCCATCCTCCTCCTCTGAACCACACCTCATAACACAAGGTGAACTGAATGACCTTGTCAGGGATTTGGAACTACCCAAGAGTAAGGCAGAGCTGTTGGGCTCCAGACTACAGCAGTGGAATCTCCTGGCAGGTGATGTTAGGGTTTCCATGTTCCGTGACCGTCAAAAGGATCTTGTCCCATTCTTCTTCATGGAAGGTGATCTTGTAGTCTGCAAGAACATCGATGGTGTGATGGCAGCCCTCAACATCGTTCACGATCCAGATGAGTGGAGACTGTTCATTGATTCATCGAAGACGAGCCTTAAAGCTGTTTTACTGCATAACGGCAATGTTTTGCCATCAATTCCAGTTGGTCATGCAGTTCATATGAAGGAAACCTAGGACAACATGAAACAACTTTTGAGGTGCATAAACTATGACCAACATCAGTGGCAGCTTTGTGGCGATTTGAAGGTTGTTGCTCTCTTGCTTGGTCTGCAGACTGGATACACAAAGTACTGCTGTTTTCTCTGCGAATGGGATAGTCGTGCAAGAGATTCCCACTACATCAAGAAAGATTGGCCACTCCGACAGTCATTGGAGCCTGGGAGGAAAAGTGTTCAGCACCCACCACTCGTTGAATCAAGGAAGATTTTGTTACCACCCTTACACATCAAGCTGGGTCTGATGAAGAACTTTGTCAAGGCCATTGACAAAACACAAGCAGCTTTCAAGTACCTCCGTGGAAAATTTCCAAGGTTAAGTGAAGCTAAAATAAAGGAAGGTGTCTTTGTTGGTCCTCAGATTCGTGAACTTCTTCGAGATGATGCATTTGACCATGCACTGCGTGGCAAGGAAAAGACGGCATGGAAAGCCTTCCAGTTAGTGGCAATAAATTTTCTCGGAAACAACAAGGCAGACAACTACAGGTTGTTGGTGGAAAACCTTCTCAAGGCATACAAAAGCCTTGGTTGCAACATGTCACTAAAGATACATTTTTTGCACTCTCATCTAGATTTTTTTCCACCGAACTGTGGAGCAGTGAGCGACGAGCACGGCGAGCGATTTCACCAGGACATTGCAACAATGGAGAAACGCTATCAGGGCAAATGGAGCCCATCAATGCTTGCAGACTATTGCTGGACAGTGACAAGAGATGCTCCATTTAATGAATACAAGAGACAAGCCAAGAAGCGCCGAGTAGACACTGAATAGGACTAAACTATGTACAGAATAGTTTTTTGCCTTTTGCTTCATAATAAATTTTATTTATATAACCCTTTTGCTGATTTTTAAAATGTTACATAAACAGGACAGGTGAAATATTATCATGTAAAGCAACCATAAACACATGAAAAGACCTAGGTTTACAATTTATGATTAAAACTCTACTATTTACACAATATACATAGACATAAAATGTAAAAACTTAAATATCTTAGAAACAGTAGCCAATCAGTTGTTTTAATTGTCATATTTGAATTCAGCACATCAAAATACATAATAAATAGCACATTTTATCTCTGAAGCAGACGACTTCTCAAAAATTGTAGACCAGTGTTTTCAGTGGCACTCACACTGTCCGGGTCCTGGCCACCTGTCCAGGGGGCTCTGCATTTTAATTTAATTTTACATGAAGCTTATTAAACATTTTAAAAACCTTATTTACTTTACATACAACAATAGTTTAGTTATATATTATAGACTTATAGAAAGACACCTTCTAAAAATGTTAAAATGTATTACTGGCACGCGAAACCTTAAATTAGAGTGAATATATGAAGACTCGGCACACCACTTTTGAAAGGTTGCCAACCCCTGGACTAGATCATAATTACACTACGGGAGAATATCTAATCATGAACTAGGAACTAGTTAGTGAAGATTATCTAAAGGAATTAGTTAATGATTAATTAGAAAAATAGTTATTAAGTAGAAAGCAGAGAAGTTAAAGAAACTATTGGGAGAATTATCTATGAATAATTCCTGGGGAAGACTAGCCCCATATTTAACCATTCAGAACTAATTAATGATTACTGGGCATGGTTAATTAATAAACAAATTAATACATGATAAATGTCTATTTACTGATTAACTCGGGGTGCTAATTATTCAGTTATTAACAGGTAGAACTAGTTAACATATTAACCTGCAAAAGAAATGCAGTCCTTTACTAAACAAGCAGAGTTTTCTTCAATGTTGCTGTAACAAATTATTTTCAGATTTATAATACTTCTACCTTTAGCTAAACTTTTTAAGTTTTGGAGGTGTGAGATGTGTAAAAGACTTCATTTTCTAAGATGTGTATTTGATAAACAAAAGCACACATATCTGGGAATGTGTGTTGCTTTTTCCCCTAACCACATTAGAAACTTCCTGTCCTTATGTTCAGTAAACACAATGATATGTTGAAGATATAAAGATTTCTCTTTGCAAATGTGCAATTTGTCAGCTAGTTTATGAATATTTACATATTCATAGGCCTGACATCTGTCACAATTGCATATGAATGATTTTGTTTTTAATCAGATAATGGATAGATTTATTACTTTGTCCCTAACTAGTATGGCAACATTGTGGAGAGAAAATATATTAAATATGTATGTGCACACATGGCTACAAGAAAGGTATGCACTCTTCCCCTTATGCTCGTCTAGTGATGGTCTAAGAACATTCTGCAGCATATACATTTTGACTCAACATAGTGGTGTGTTTAGGACCATCAACTGAAAGACTCCCATTGACTTCAATGGGCTTTGGTCAGGCTCTTAGTGTAACAAATGATTTCTGAATGACAAAATCCAAAGGGATATGACAATACCTGTTTATAAATTATACAGGAAGACAAAATTAGATTGAAGAGGGGAGGAATAGTACACTACCTAAAAGATGCCATAAAACCTAATATTATTTCTGAGTAGATATGGCCAAAAACCAAAATATCTCTCAATGAAAATTTCAGTTGAAAATATGGATTAAAAAATCCTGAATAAAAAGAAATCAAATTTTCAATGAAAGATTTCACAAAACTTTGAAAAAAATCTGACTAGCTCTATTTCTGAGTAGAGATTGGATTAACAGTAGAAACTGAATCGAGTCAAATTCTAAGTCAAACAGATATCCTACCAGCCTCCTAATAATTAAAAGGCTATTGAATGCGCAATGGTGAAGGAGATCAAAAAGGTAACTAGGTCAAATAAATGAGTAATAAAAGGTGCCTTCTTCTACCCATGAATAAGCTAGCCAAATAACACTTTAGGACAAAGTTTAGAGAAGCAGTTGTCAACACCTTAAAATAATTGCTTCTTGGACCAGCTAGTTCTAGAGCACACAGGCAGAATACTTGACCCTTAGTAATACAGTACACTGTGATTGGTTTAAGTGGCAGCTATAGTTGAGCCACTAGATAATTGTGACCACAATATAATTAAGTTCGACATTCTTGTGGGAGAAATCATACCAAAATTGTTGAGTCATTGTACTTTAAAGAAGAACATTTAAGTTTCAAAATAAGCATACATGATATATCAGATAATTTATTTTGTCCATGAAAGGAAGGCTCTCTATATTTTGCCTTTTTTTAATGCTTGGGCCAATTTTACCTATTGAGAAACAGCAGTTCTTTTGATTCAGTCAGTCATTTAACACTTCACATATAGCATATGTAGTACCATGGTTTTTATTTTGTTGTTAAAGCTCCATTTTTAAACTGAGTGTCCAGGTTCTTGCTTGGCTGCACCTCAAAGATTGAGGTCAAGCCAGTGAGGTTGTTCTGTCAGGATTGCATGGCAGTCACAGTTACACTACTATATATATCTCACTTCACATTTTATTTGTACACTCAGCTCCAGTATCTTGCATTACATTTTTGGGTTGGACAACCAAGACAGAGCCTGTGCTTGAATTTGGGTTGGCATCACTGGAAAGCTTGCCTGCGTCTGACAGTCATACCATTTGTAACAATCATAATTTTGCATTCACAGTTTAGACCTTGAGTAGAAAGAGGAATTGCAGGGCAGGCATACAAAAATAGTGTTCATTGTTTATAAATTATGGGCACTAATATATTTCTGCAATTGGTAATTTCTACTTGCAAGGAATAATGCTTCTTTTTAAAATAAACAAAATTAGGACAACTTTTTTTTCTTTTCTTTTCTTTGCACACTGTGCTATGCTAGGTTGCAGTTGTCAAAGTTCAGGGCAACTGCATCTGTATTTCCTCTCTGTGGTTGAGTAAGGGCACCCACTCTCATACCATTGCCTTTCTTGGGTGCAGATCCACATATCACTCTCCAGGGTGTTTCCAGGCTGCAGTTTTCTGCCTTCAAGGTGTTATACCCAGCAGAGATAGCTCACCTGCTTGCTTTCTCACCAGAGGCAGTTAACAGGTGTAATTTCTAGTTATATATTACCCAGACATCACTTCTTATGCAAACCTATTTAATTCTTAAGGTAAAACCATTATAGAGAAAACATTGCAAACATTGCAAAAAAAGAACCAATATGCATATGTGATAAACAGATAGTTAAGGGTTAATGCCTCTTTTACCTGTAAAGGGTTAAAAAGTTCACCTAGCCTAGCTGACACCTGACCAGAGGACCCAATGGGGGGGCAGGATGTTTCAAAAGGAAGGAGGGAAGTTCCTTTTGTCTCAGTTTTAGTTTCAGCCGGAGTGGAAAAGATCAAGGAATCAGCCTCTTATCAGGATAGTGAGTATTAGTAAAGGAATTAGCTTATGTTTATTTTCTTTTGTAACTTGTCTTGTGCATAAAAGGGATAATCAAAGTGAGTATTCTTTTGTGTAACTAAGGTTTTGCCCAGGGGAACATCCTCTGTGTTTTTAAATCTGTTGTCTGTGAGATCAGCTTGTATGCTATCTCCCAGAGGTTTTTCTTTTACCTTTCTTTTCTTTAATTAAAAGCTTTCTTTTTAAGAACCTGATTAATTTTTCCTTGTTTTAAAATCCAAGGGGACTGGATCTGGACTCACCAGGGATTGGTGGGGAGGAGAGAGGGAATGATTAATTCCTCCTTGTTTTAAGATCCAAGGGTTTGGATCGGTGTTCACCAGGAAATTGGTGGAGGAGTCTCTCAAGGCTACCCAGGGAAGAGTTATAGTACTTGGAAGGGAGATATTCTGGGGGGGAGGTAAACAGAGTTTCCCAAATAACTCATAAATAATTTGGTGGCAGCAAAACCAAATCTAAGCTGGTAATTAAGCTTAGGGGTTGTCATGCAGGTCCCCACATTGGTACCCTAACGTTCAAAGTGGGGGTGAAACCTATGACAGCATACTAATAATCTTACCAAAGGGAACCCCTCCCCGATCCTAACTTAGGCTCTGGCAGGAGCAGTCCTTCAAGACCACATCCACAGAGTTTCCTTTGTGGTAAGAAATTCATCACAGCTTCAGCTCATAACAAGCACAAAGTCTTATGGGCCTACAGTGGGCCCAGTCCTTCCAACCCTACCCTAAGGATCGGGGCCATTCATGGACCAGGAGTCCTGTCCATTTGCTGGATCAGGAAGAAGGCCCTGAGCCAGTTTAAAACCAAGCTATTTATCCAAAAATCATTTCTTTGTCTGTTAATCCCTGGAGAATCCAGTTTGACCTAGTATATGCACACCTCTCAGGGGCAGGGTAGGGTGAGGCTTCAAAGGGCTGACAACAGAGGAAATAGGTTAGTTTCCCCCTCCTACTAGAGAAGGTACATACAATGCCATAACACCACATACAATGTATCCCAAAGGTATTAATCCTAATTCAATAAAGGTTGACACTTTACTGAATTAAGTTATCTTAATTCCATAAGGTTTGTCCAAATTACAAGATATTGTCAGTCTGTCACACCCATAAATCACACAAACAACAGTGACAGGAGCACACTTAGGTGTGCCTGTACAGGGCTCACTCACCACTAGGGCACCTCCTCCTGGGTGTTTAGGGGATTATCTCCTTTCAGGTCCAGCACCCATTTCCTCACACGATGGCCCCTTCTCTCTCTCTCTCTCTTTAAGACTAGGGGTACTCCTTCCTCACTCAACCCTCCAGCCAAGTCACTATAGCTCTCCCCTTCTGTGGTATCAAAGTCCCATTGGACGACTGTCCCAGGCAGTCTTCGGCTCCACTGCCCAGTCTATGCCACTTCCCCATAGCTGGTAAGGGAACCAGAGCCTACCCACTACTGTGGGATCCGGTCCAAGGACCCTATGTCCAGCAACTAAGGTCTGCTTGCATCCAGACCCTGTTGCTGTTTTCCCTGGACTCCTTCGTACTTCTCTGCTCTTATCTTCTAGCCTCCCCGATCTCTGGGTTTATCAGCCCAAACTCCCTCCTGCCAGGGAGGGAGTGTAGACTACCTAAATCTGTAGCCCCAAACACACATCCCCTCTCCCAGGGAATGACTGTAGACTAGTTCCTTTGCAGCCCCTTTACATTGCCAACTTCCTGGCATTCCAGCCCTGCCTGTTCCTCCTCAGCTGGGCTCCATCTTCAATTAGCCTTTCAATCCCTGGCTCTTCCCCAGAGTTAATTGACTTCATTTAACATGCTCTGCCTTGTGTGGGGGTGGACAGCCCATTCACTGTGCCTTGTACAGGCTCAAGAGGCATGTACTCTTTTTATACTATTGTAAATCAGGACCCAGGTATCTCAATAAGACTACCCCCGGGCAAGTAAGAACAGAATCAGAACTAAGTGGTTTTTTTTTAAGGTCCATATATATGGTTGGGGAAATACTGCTTCTAACACTATTACCTGCAATGGCTGCCACTGAAACCTTTACTGTTTTCCTTTATGAATATTACCTTAGTTTTTGCAATATTCCCTAGACTTCAGTATACACTTAGCAAATGGAATATCGCAAATAATGTAGTAATGATAATTACTTACAAATGTCAATTTAATTTTTTAATGATGACCCTATTCTTGCACTGAACACCATTGTATTTATTTTGTCTCCTGAGAGTAGCATTTTTGAGGAATAGCCTGGCAATGATCATTACACCAGTTTTCTGGTATTATCTTTTCATTTGTTAAAGTACAACTTTATGTTTCAATTTCTCCTGGGGAGATATGTCAGAGGGTCTGCAGGGGCACAGCTGTTTTGGAGATCCCTACAGTAGTGGCAAAAATAATAGGTAGTTCAGGATTATTCATTTTCTAAATATAAGCTTGAAACAATTATTCTAACCCCCAGGCAGTGGAGGCTGGTGATATCTGAAAGTGTGAGAAAACAGTTGACTTGCCCCTATATAGGCATCTTGGGGATGTTCCCCCAGAACATTTTGGTTGTATTTCATTTTAAAAACTAATGCCATGTGTTTTATTTTAAGCCCAATTTATATCTACGTTTATTTTACCACATTATGCAAGTTTATATGATAACCACCTATAGAGAAAGAAACAGAAGAAAGAATTAAAGAAGGAAATGAGATGGAAAGAACAAACAGGGGACGGGGGAAGACTGGAAGAGAAAAATGAATGACATAAGTCTCTTCACCCACCTTAGTCTACCTTGTTTTAGGAGCCGAGAGCCAGGTTCTATATCTAGAAAGGCAGATATAGGGGGCAGAAATGGAAGAAGTGAGGATTGGGATTTAGAAGCAGAGGTAGCTGCTTGTGAAACAGCTTAGAGCATGCGGTCTTGCTCTAATGTGGAGTTACATGAAGCTGCAAAGAGACATGGAGAAGAGCTATCTGTAGCTTGAAAGTTTGTCTCTTTCACCAACAGAAGTTGGTCCAATAAAAGATATTACCTCACCCTCCTTGTTTCTCAGTGTATCACCTGTCAGATGAAGGATCCATGAAGAGGCAGCTACCCCAGTGCCTGGAACCACATTATGCATATTCTAATAGCATACCTAGCAGCACTAGCAGGACTTCTAGACTTTCAGAGAGAGTGACCACACATCTCTGAAAGGCCAGAGAACCAGAGCATTCAGAGGAAAAGGGGATGGGGGTGCAGTGCTCTGTAATTTTTTAGAAAAGCAATGATCAGGACTAACATTAATAGCCCAACATGATTTTTTTTAAATGTTATTAGATCCATATAGCTATGACTACTTTAGAAAGTGAAGATCATTAACACAGCAACAATTTAGGCCTAGATTTTCAAAGTTAGATACACACTGAAAATGTCACACATCTAACATTTGCATATAAGTCTCAATGTGCATGCACAGTTCAGCAATTTGAATGCACACTAGCCATGATCTAGCAAATAGCTAAAGACAAGTGACAGTACCCTGCCTCATATTCTGACCTAGCACTACCAACACAAGAAAAAAAACCACAGCAGTCTGTGCTGGTGCCTCTGACTGTTTTAAAAATTGCTGAGAGTGGTTTGTAAATGACAAGCACCTTAATGCATACAGCATATTCATAGTTCTTATATTTCATTCTTCCTTTGTATTTCATTCAACGGAGGTAGTTTCTGTAGCATATGTATACTTTACTTCTAGTTCAGCCCCATTTGATTCATTCAGCCTCTCAGGAGCCAGTAAATATAACTATACATGTAACCTTTAACTTTTTAGTGATATGTATAGTTACACCTTTCCTCTCTCCAGTAAAATCCTTTAAACTGTGTGTTCTGAATTCATCCCTCTTCTGGGGATAATGTATGTTTCAATGTTGCTGTAAGGCTGCAGATCAGAGGCTATCGTGCTAATTTAGCAGCAGCACTGCTACCAAGGAAACAGTTATACTCTATATTGACTGATTTTTCTCCTGTGCCTATATTGAACTTGCTTATCAACCTTTCCTTCATGGAATGTCATCACCATTTAAGTAATACATCATCAGTGCAGTTCACTCTGATGATGTATTACACTAACATATCATTAGTGCAACAGCAGAGCAAGGCACTTTGATGATGTATTAATATAATACATCACCAGAATGAGTCACTCTGATGATGTATAACTCAAAAGATGGTACTATCCAGGGAAATGTGGATATTCAATAAATCAAGGACTACATTAAAGAATAAAATCTGGGCCATCTTCTAAGGGAAAACAGAGGTTCAGATAGCTTTGAATGAATGGAGAATTGATTTAAAAATATATGCAAATTGTAATTTTAAAATCAGTTATTAAAAAGAGAAAATTTCTGAGGACTATTCCAGAGAAGAAGTGCAGTATGATTCCTTATAATATTCAGACTTCAGCCCCTCTCCTCTCTGCAATCATAGCAGATGCACACATACTTTATTATAATCTAAGATGGTGTAATAGAATTCATAACATGTTCTATGTAGCTACCGCCAGTCCTATCTGGAATCAGGAAGTGCAGAGTCACAGAAAAATTAAAAAGGTTGAATTGAAACTTTTGTAAACTGCAGACGAGGTTCAGTTCAGGCTTAGTGTGAAGATATGTATCATACTTTGCATAAATATTCTACCAAATGAGTTTACTGGCAAGCCTGGTAGCAGCAATGGCAAGTTTTAAGTAAATACTGCACTGAGAATTTAAGATTTGCAGTCATGAGTATTGATATCGACAAACTGATTCTAACAGTAACACTTAACCAATCAGGAAATAGTAATACCCCATTTGGACTTGCATGTACAATTGAAACAAAAACAGCCCAAACTTAAAATACACTAACTTCTTGTAATAATCCAACTAGCAGTAAATTTTGAGAATCATTTTGACTAATAAGTTGAGGAAATCACAATTTCCTCACCATCAGGCCAAAAATAGTAAAAAGCATCAGATAAGTTACTTCTTCTAAACCATATGCCCATCTCCATAAAGAACTCTTTAATAGAAATATGTTAAGTGGATTTAAGTGACAGAGTAACAGGATCACCAGTCATCCCTCAGGGAAATGGGATTGTGACCTCTTTAAAACAGGTCCAAAAAGCAAATCAAGAAAAGAAAAAGAAAAAAACACGCAGTTTGGGCCCAGTCTGGGAAAAACAACCCAGTCAAAGGAGGGCTGCTTTGGTCACAGGTCCCCAAACAAAATTAAACAAACTCAAGACTGTTTTCCAAGTCCCAAATGTCCATAACAAAACATTAAAACAGAAACAGTCTATCCCTCCTTAATTCAGGGCAAACGGTAAATTCCCCCTTACCCCTAAGCCTGAGTCTCAGTCATGAGCCTCCCAGGCCAGAAGAAAATTAGAGAGCATCTCTCTCCATTCCCCTAGAACTCTCTGCTTCCATTTTGTGGCTTTCCCTTCCCTCATCCCCCAAAAAGGCAGAGCAGTGAGTTCCATCTTCCAGCAGCTTAAGGAGCCACAGCTGCCAACTATCAGCTAGTGTTCAAGGACCAGCTCCTGTGTGCCCAGGAAAAGGTTTAACCCCTTTCTGTGTCTTAGACAGAAATGGTGTCACATCTATCATTTTGGCCTAACCAAGGAATTGAACCGACGATGTCCACAGATAAAACCATGAGGTTCTACAGCTTGAAAGAAAGAGCCAGCTGAGAGTGATAAGAGACCCATATACTCTGTGGACTGGGCACAAAGGGGGACACATAAGGCACACTAACTAGTGGGATATAATGGCACATAAAATCGATTACAGGTAGAAAGAACAAGAATTATCCAAAATACTTCCCACCCAATACCGTTCTTAAATCAAACACAGAGACTTTACAATAAGATGCACACTTACCACATTATAGCTGGGTTTTTTGTCCTTGTATAATTTTGCTCTGTCCTCTTCCCATTCTTCCTGTTCCCTCCTTTGCTGTGTTTCTCCATATACAATGAGCAACCATATAGTTCAATGTAAAAATTAGTTTTCTTTTAGATTAGAAGTAAAGAAGCCACAGTATGGGACTCTGTGCACCACTTTGGAGAACAAAATGGCTGCTGTTTCTGCAGTCAGGCAAAGTCCTTAGAAATGCAAAAGAGCAGGCAGCAGAAGACAGAGGCATTGCCAATTTCAAACCACACACAAACTATTCCCCGTCTCTTGCTCATTTCTTTCTGCATTCTTCTGTTTTTCTTCTCCTTCTACAACAATCCCCTCTCTCTTCTTTTACCTTTTTTTGCTTACATAGGGATTATAGGACCAATTTCACCAGGTTCCAAACGTTTCTCCTTTAGGACTGACACTCTCAGCTTGTGCTTTATCAGGTCAAGTACATGTCTCACATGAGTGTTATATTTTCCCCCCCCCTAGCCTCTGTGGCAAGGTCAGGGTATGATTATCTGGAGAGAAAGTTCACAACAAGCCCAAGTTAAGCAATGAAAAACCTCTCTGGGATTTGTTAATTTAAGGGTTCTTATTAAATCAACCCCACTCCATAGTAAAGTCACTAGGCAGTCACATTCCCTTAATGTCAATAGAATCCCAAACTACATGATCAAGGCATCTTATACCACCTGCGCTGCTTTCCCCAAAATCTGATCAGCACACCCCCATTTTAAGAATAGCTATCTCCTTTAAAAAAATAAATAAATAGACTCAGCTACACCTGATTGCTTCAGCTCATGGGGTTCCGAACTCCCTTTTGGAATTTAACATCCTCCTTCTCCCCCTTAAAAAGACCCCCAAACAAAAAGTACATGCTAGTGGAGAGAGACAGAGAGGGGGAAAATGCTGTGTTTAAACAACATTAAGATTATGACACAAAGCAATAAAATTCAGAACATTCAGAATGAATGCTGATCCTCCCTCACTCCTACTGTTACTCTGAGGCCAGGTCTACACTACCGCGGTAGTTCGACGGCTGGCAATCGAACTTCCGGGTTCGATTTATCGCGTCTGGTCTGGACGCGATAAGTCGAACCAGGAAGTGCTCGCCGTCGACTGCGGTACTCCACCTCAGCGAGAGGAGTACCGCGGAGTCGACGGGGGAGCCTGCCTGCTGCGTGTGGACCGCATCTGAACCGCGGTAAATTCGAACTAAGGTATGTCGACTTCAGCTATGTTATTCACGTAGCTGAAGTTGCGTACCTTAGATCGAATTGGGGTGTTAGTGTAGACCAGGCCTGAGTTTATTTTCCTCCTTCATTAAGGCAGGAGTTAAGACTGGAGTCTCACCCATTGCTTATACTGTAATCCTCACTCTAGAGTTGAGCTCTGAAATTTTGGGTAATCCCAGCCACTTTGCATAAATGTATCACTGTGCTTGAAGCCTTTTAATTAATTGCAACCTGTACTGAGAAAGTACAGTTAAAAGTACACTTAAAGATTGAATAGAGGCTTGTAAAAGGAAGGCTACTGGGAGGAGGAATACAAAACAGAACTGCCTCTCTCTCTCTCTCTCTCTCTCTCACACACACACACACACACACACACAATCTTTTTTTAAACTGCACATCAATGTGATTACTTAATTCAGTACACAACTGTCAATTCAAGAGCAGAGACCCAAGCACACTGACCCTACACACACACACACAAAATCCAAGCTGTAGATGAGAATATCACAGAGCAGCCCTAGTCAGATGGGATCCATTATAGAAGCAATGGATGCCTCCAGGGAGCACATAGTCTCCCCTTCCCCACCATCCCCTGAAATAAAAAGAAAGAGCAGTTTCTCCCTCTGTGACCCTCTCTGCCTGGTGATAATGTGAGTAAATGTCATTGTTTGCAACAAGCTTTAGTTTTGCTGTTTGTGTTTAAAGTCAAGCATACTGATTCAGCGCTCCAGGCCCCTCTAATGTTAAACATAGCACAGTATGTGCTGGGGTTAGAGAAGAGTCCACTCCATCAATAAAACACAATCACTTGGGGGGGGGCACGAGGAGGCTGTTTATAAAAAAGCATACAGGGTTCTTAACTGCCTCAGCAGTAGTTAAGAGAACAAGAACCTTTTATTGTCCTTAAATACCTGTGCCTTCAGATAGTGTTTTAGCTTGAACTAAAATATATCCCGAACATGCTTTTAGGAGGAGGATATAAAAAAAAAAAAAGTAACCCCACCACAATTCACCATAACAGCTGTTTAAAACTGAATAAGCATATAAAAGATTTCTAAAAACACATCAAGTTTTTGTTGCTGCTTTCACTGGCTGACAGCCACCAGTTTGATCTTTCCTTTCAGCTACCTTTGACTTAATCCCATCCCAGGTGCCAGAATGCTTTTAACAAGCAGCAATCAGGCAGATTTTAACCCCTTGATGCCAAGTCACAGATTTCTATGTGGTGAGCCCACATCAAGTCCACTGAAACAATAAGGTCAAAAAGAAAAATATGTGCAGCATTGGAGGCCTGTCCTATAAGTCTGGTTACATTTATAGTCATCTGCCTATTCAAGAAATACTAATTAAGCAACCGTAGGCAGGACTAGGGTAACGTATGCAGTGGGTGACCTGTATCTGACAAAGCTTAGCCCAGATTCTACTGGCTAAATGCTGAACACCCTCAAATCCCACTGACCTTCCTGGTAATGCTCATCACATTTCGGCATCAGGCCCTAACATAAATGGTGATGGGTGAAGAGACTCCTTTTACAAGATTGCTGCTGAATCCGGACCATGTTTAAGTCCCATGTGCAGATAAGGAAACACACACAAAGACCTCAGTCCCGTAGTTGTTACACATACTAAACTTCCATTGAAGTAACTGGGTATTTTGCCAGCATCAGACTGCAGGATCAGACACAATGATTCTAGCCACTGATAGGACTCTGCTAACTGAACAATTATGCTATATCAAGTGTCTAGCCCCGGGGTTAGCAAACAACTGTTGCTTCAAACTACATGAAGATAACAAAAGAAAAATATACCCCCAAAAGCTGAGTTGAAAGCATTCAGAAAAATTCAGCCCTGCTATAGGCAAATGCATTCCACTGACCATTTGCACCTGCTCACACAGTCTAAATTTGACTCATAGCCTTCTTACTGGAAAGAGAATAGGATAATGAGCATTAAAAATGTATCTTGCATATTAAAAAAGCTTACCTGTAAGCAAATGAAATGATGGTGCCAAAGTAAAAGTTAATATGAAAGTGAATAGTGCATAGTTTATCCAAGTTATAGAATTTCTACACCGAAGTAATTGGCTCCTGGAAAATTCATATTGCTTCCCCCACACACACATTTTGTTTGTGTCAGTGGGATGTTTAATTTTTCATGTTTACTCCATTTCTTCTCTTTCCTATACCCCAGTACCAAAAGTTGCCCTGCTAGGGCCAGCGCTTCCACTAGGCGACCCTAGGCACTCGCCTCGGGTGGCAGGATTTGGCAGGCGGCATTTTGCCGCCCTTGGCGGAAATTCAGCGGCAGGGCGTCCTTCCGCTCCGGGTCTTCGGTGGAAATTCGGCGGAGGGTCCTTCAGTCGCTCCGGGACCTGCCGCCGAAGTGCCCCGAAGACGCAGAGCGGAAGGATCCCCGCCGCCGAATGCTCCGAGGAGGAGCGCTGCCGCCTAGGGCGGCAAAAACCCTGGCGCCGCTCCTGTGCCCTGCTACTGAGACATTTTACCATTTCCCTATATTACTTCCACTGTTTCTATACTTTGTGATAACATTTTATCTAGGAATTTCTATCTTAACTGGTGTAATCCCTCTCTTTCATTATATTTAGTAACAGTGTATTTCCAGGTGAGCCCAATATAAAACATTTGACTCAGGAGGTAGATCCAAGGTTATTTAAAGTTCAGGGGCAGTCTGACTGAAGGGTTTGGCTTAGCCCAGTTTATAGAGCTGTACTAGCTGTGAAGTTTGGACTTGGACTCCCAAGTTTGGGGATGTTTAACCCAAGGAATAGCTGAAGAAGTGGGTTTTTTACCCATGAAAGCTTATGCACAAATAAATCTGTTAATCTTTAAAGATCCACCGGACTCCTTGTTGTTTTTGTGTATACAGACTAACACGGCTACCCCCTGATACTTGACACCAAGGAATATGGTTAGCCTATAATACACATAGAGTCATGAAGTGCAGATTTTAAATACAAATGTCTACAAAGTTCAGCATGCTTGAATCTGGGAGTTTAGCTCATGACCATCTCTACTAGTATTATGTTTGTCAGGTAGACTCCGATGACATCAAACCTCAAAAGCATTGGTTTGAGTTTGCACCAAAAAGTTTGGGAGTGTCAGTGATTGGGCCATGGAGCCTAGTGGTTAGAGCAGACATCGGTAGCCAGGAATCAGCGCCCAGGGTCAGAGCTGAGTCAGAGGCCTAGTGCCAGAGCCCGAGCCCAGGGTCAGAACTAAAGTCAGAGACTAGATACCACAACTGAAGTCAAGAATCAGAGCTGAGGGTCGGAACGGGATTACCTGGAGCAAGTCAAAGCAGGAGCAGGGCTGGAGAAGACAGGAACAGGTAAGAACAAGGCTGGGAACAAGCAGGCACACGAGTTATCACAGCCATGGGGGAATGCTTCAAACAGCTGCTGAACTACAGCTGCTGGGCTTAGGAGCCAGTCTTCAAACTCTTCCAATTAATCAGGCATTGTAGCCAATTAGGCAGCCTACTACAGGCCAGCTGTAGTTGTTAGGTTGCCCAGAGACTGGCTCTGCTGCAGGCCCTGCTTCTTGTCAGGATGGTTTTCTGAAACTCTTGTGTGTGTACATTTGGGCTGGGAACACCAGGGATATGATCCAAAATCCTTTTAAGCCAATGGAAAGATTCCTATTGACTTGACTAGGCTTTGAATCAGCTCTCACAAGAATAGCCTACGCTACACAGTGGCACCATGTTATAGTTATTATATCTATTATGGCAACACCAAGGGCGTTAGAGCCTTTCCAAAAGTGAGGGGGCAGAGGACCCAGCCCCCCCCCCCAGAGGCCCCGCCCTCCTTTTCTCCCCAAGGCCCTGCCCTGCGAGGCCCCTCCCCTTCACCCCAAGGGTGTGCCCCACCCCTCCTCTTCTCCCGGGGGTGAAAGCAGCCCCCTGCCTGTGTCCCCATCACCCAGGCCCATTGCCCAGGGCAGGTGGAGAGACTCAGGCTCCCCACAGCTGCCCATACAGCTCTCTCTGACCTGGATCCGTCCAGGGCCTCGGAGCTGAACAGGCAACTGTGGGGAGCCACTGCAGACCCTCCACCTGCCCACTGTGCAGGGAGTCTGCCGAGAGAAGCTCCCTGCCCCTCTGGCCCCCCTCCAAGGCCCCCTCTCTCACGCCTGGAGCCGAGGTGGGGAGAGCCACGCAGGCAGCTGTGGTGAGCCACCTCCCTCTGCCCTGGGACCGGTGGGGACATGGGCAGGGGACTGCTCTCAGACTCTCTCTCCACACCACAGGCAAGTGGAGGGTCCCACAACTGCCCGGACTCCCCAGCCAAGCTCCACACTGGCCTAGCCAGGGGGCTGAGGCCTCAGGGGGAAGAGATGGGGAAGGGGGCGGGCTCCCCCTAGCAAAAAGTGGATGGGCCAGGCCTATCCACTTTCAAAAAGTGGGAGGGCTATGGCCCCTCTGTCTCCCCCAGTTCCAGCACCACTGGGCAGCACTTAGGGGCCTCAACCAGGGCCCCACTGTGCTAGACACTGTACAAACACATGACAAAAAGCCACCTGCCCCGAAGAGCTTAGAGTCTAACATAATACAGGAAACAACAGGTGGATACAACAGAGAGAAGAGGACACTCAAGGTAACAATGAGAAGATTATGAATAACATGAGCACAGTGGTCGAAGCACACCAGCTGCCTGTATGTAAGTTCTAAGTGAAGTGGGTAGAGTTTGGTTCTAATGAAACTCCTGGAATAGTTACTTTAGATCCCATTTATAGTGAATTTGATTATGAAAATCTCACTATAATTAGAATTAAGTCCCCAAAAAGTCTAAGGTTGTTTCAATGGATGGCAACCTAGTTATAGTAAATTTCAACTTAGAATAAAGTTGTTCTGTGGGGAAAATTAGTTCTTTTATAAGAACATTCCAGTGCATATAAGCTCACTGACTTTCCCCCTTACTGCACTGTATCAAAAGATTCTTCATGGTTTGAAATTCACAAGCAAGCCACCATGCAGCAGCTCTGTGCACATCCAACCCGGTTAAAAACTTTCCTAGTACCATCTTACACTCAACTATAATAAATAAAAACCTCTTTGAATTATTTTTCCAACTGTAGTGTATAGTTTTACAAGATTGAAATGCAAGAACTAATAAAATATATGCTTTAATTAACTAAACTTATGCTGTAGTGTACACCTGAAGTAGATGATTTACAGAGTGTTATCCTCTTCAGGACAGAATAATGCAAACAACATAATTAAAAGTTGATGAGAAGTATATTTATTGAGTGCACAGGAAGAATAGACACTTAGATTTATGATACACAAAGTGTATCTTTAGTTTACAATATTAACATTTTAAAGTCCAAAGCATGAGCTTAATGCATCCAAACTGCTCTTTGGAGCATACAGATAATTCCAGTGGGGTTAAAATCCTAGCACTGTCACCAGTAAATTGTATCCCCTGAACATTTACTAATGTAACATGATCTATAATGATCTAGTGATTATGTTCATTGAGATGCCTGTGTCTGCCATAGATCATGATTGCATGTCTATAAAGACACATGAAATAGCTGAAGGGCCAATTATTTATCTGTGACGTGGATTTCAAGGGCATTAGTCATAGATCCATTGACACAAAACAAGGATCTGCTGTTTCATTGTAATTAATCTGATTCAAGATTAATTACACTGGTATCACTGAAATATCAGGGCCTACTTAGATTTGTGTGTATATAGCTAACTTGTTCTTTTGAAGCCCACAAGATACCTACCCCTCAAGCAAGAAGAGTAAGCTACTATAAGTGGCATTTTTCAAAAGTGGAATCCATACACTCCCAACAAACACAAGCTATTCTTATTTTATCAGAGTAAGGGATACTCCTCCACACCATTCCTCTCTGCCTCAGATCCATCACTGCCACCTGTCCATCTTTCTGGCTACATAGGCCTGATGCTGCACCTAGGTCTGCTAAAGGGAGTCATGACACGAGACAGGAACATATGTTTTTTCTTCTCTGTTAGCGGTGAGAATGCTACCTTTGCATAAGCCCAGAGAGGTAGAGACCAAGCCTGGATTGTCCAGCTATTCTAAGGTCAGGTCAACATTAATAGAACAAAAAACAAAACGCTGGTGTAACATTAAGGTTTTGAACTTAAAATGCACCACATTCAGGGAATGTTAAACTTAAGTTGGAAAACACAACCTTAACTGTGTCCCCTTACCCATCACTCAAAAATGGTGGAAAAGGTTTTCTTCAAACTAGCCAATACAAATCACCCATAAGCTGAGATGAAGCATGCAAAATTTGGTCCCAAATGATGGAAAGTTATGAGTAACCCAAAATGGGGGGTTATAAATAATTTGTCCAGATTTAATCTGAACTAAAGCGGGAGCTGCCACAATCAACATAATATTCTCAGGGTTAGCTACAGTCAATTATTTTTGTCTCCCCTTTGTCTTCCTTTTCTATGAAAATAATTTGCAAATTCCATGAGAACTTGTCATTCTAGCAGGGCAGAACCAATGTAGAAATTCTCCTGTAGCTACTGCTTAATTACAACACTAATACCAGGCACCACAATTACCAACTGAATTTCAACGTCTAGAGAAATATGTACAGAAATCATACGTAAAAGAAATTTCACTCACTCAGTGTCATGTTAGAGCAGTGGTTCCCAAACTTTAACAGCCCGCAAACCCCTTTCACTAAATTGTGAAATCTCGTGAACCCCCTCCTAAAAATGAATATTTCCAGGGATTTAAGTTTAAATTTCCTCAGTGTGATGGATGCGCTTGCTTTGTGCTGCATAGCTCTTGGAAGTCCGTAACCACTGGAGAAAGATAAAGTCTCAGGTCTGGTTCAGCATCCGACCCCACCCTCCCTGGGCCTTGGGCTGCCAGCCCAGTGCGGAGCGCTGGGGTTCGGGCTGATGGGGGCAGGGCTCGGGCTGCCAGCCCCAACTGCCCAGCCCCGCTTTTCCTGGGGCTCGGGCTGCCAGCCCCGCGAGGAGTGCTGGGGTTCGGGCTGCCGGCTCCCCCAGACAGGCAGGGATCGGGCTGCCAGCCCAAACTGCCCGGCCTCGCTTTCCCTGGGGCTTGGGCTGCCAGCCCTGCAACCAGGTCCCACCTGCTGCCTCCAATGCCCGGGGTCCTTTGGCCGCCATTAGTGAAATTTTTCTGGCGAACTCCCTGTAATGTTCTGTGAACCCCACTTTGGGAACCACTGTGTTAGAGGATCACACAGAGGAAGAATGGTCAAGTGGCTAGGATGCTAGTCTGGCAATTGGAAAACCAGAGTTTAATTCAATGCTGCTATAGTCTTCTTGTATGGCCTTGGGCTTGTCACTTAGTCATTCTTTGCCTCTGCTTCCCTTCTCTAAATTTGGTAAAACAGTATTTCCCTACCTTGCATGGGTATTATGTGGATAAATATATTAAAGACTGTGAAATACTCAGATACCATTGAAAGGGAGGCCATATACCCTTATATCAAACTCATTGAAAAAAGACTTCTCTTATGAATTACTTTGCTCGAGTGTGTGTTCTTCCCAGAGGATACATTTTTTTTTGGAAGGTGTGAGGCTAATTGGACAATCCATTTTGAGTTATTAGTCTTTGAAAAGGGGGTAGTTTATTACATTTTAAAAATTGTTCTTTTTTCTCTATTCATAACTCAAAAATAACTGTAAAAACTTCAGACTTGTTTTATACACTAATCTTCAATAAGAACTAGTGCATAGGGCTGTTCTTATCAAAGAGGAGTGCAAATGTTTTTAGTTATTAGAAGAGATTTCTGCATGCGATACAACTTTCATTAGAGGGCTTGCAAATATTGTGCCTTATTCCACCTAATCCAACCTTCTTTTTTTTAAATATTATATCTCTATAGTAACTTTCCAGATTTTGCATTGCAAACAGAGCATTGAAAATGTAAATTAAATACCAAAAACCTGGGGTGAGATTTTGAAAGGCACTTAAATTAGGTGCCTAATTGCCATTTGTGCCTTTGAAAATCTCCCCCCCTACACACACACACTTGCCCCTCTCCCTTATCTTCCTCCCACCTAAGTGAAATGGAGTCTTGCTATTGTAACTATTTGGTAGTGTGGTGTGTGTACCACAAGTGGTAGGCAAGCACTGTAAGCACTGGACTGTACAGGCTCTAGTCCTTAGTCAGGTGTCAAAATGGGAGGGGGAGCACTCCCAAGCTGTGCCCACCACGTATGCTCCACCTATGTGAATCAGAAAAATGAGTCACTGTTCACAGCAAATTGGACAGATGTTCAAAATATGATTGGGATAGCTCTCTGGCCTCTGCTTGGCTCCTTTTTGACTGGGGAAAAATAAAAGTGGTGGTATCTCCCATGGGTCATCCACTTGTGGAAAGGTGCTGAAGTCTCCCTCAGTGAATTGTGCAGATCTATGATCCTCCTCCTTTTTTGCAGGAGGAATGAAATAGCTAGCAATGTTGACATTTAAATTATCCTTGGGCATCTGAGTTAACCCCTCACAGAGATGAATGGGCAGTTCATACCTCCTGTAGACATCTCTACACCAGTTACACCTTGAGTCACAATTTTACACTTGGTTCACTAATGTAACAGTTTGAGATTTTCTTCACTAACGTAACAGTTTGAGATTTTCATTTTGCTGCAGAACAAGATAGCAGCTGGAGATAAGTGCTAGCATGCTGTACTGCTGAATACTCACTGAATCTGAGCCTTGTCATGTGCAATGCTCATGTGCGTCCTGTAAGTAAAATAAAATTCTTTTCTAGAGCTGTCTGAAATAATCCCACGTAAATTGAGGGGGAGGGTGGCTTCCCCATTAAATAATTAAAAAAAAAATTAGGATTTAAGCAAATATGATTATTTGGGGTCAGACTCTTATTTTGTTTTAAAACTTGGGGTTGGCAATACTGTAATATGTCAGCCTATGGTTGGATGGCCTGGCATGATTTGCTTTTCTAAGTATACAATGCATTCCCTGGCTGAGCAACCCGATAGCCTTATGGTAATCTCCTATTATACAGTACTCTTTAGCCTTTATATGCCAGAGAAAGTATTCTGCCTCTTTTTTAACAGTTGGCCACAAATCAATATTTGCGCTAACACCAAGGAGATTCGGATAAACTCTAAATTAGCAACAAGGCACCATAGATAGTGACGTGGGACTAGGAGTCAGGAGAAATGAGTTCTATTCTGGCTCTGCTACCGTTTTGCTGTGCGACCATGTGCAATTCTCTCAGTCTCTCTGTGGTTTAATTTGCCAATCTGCAGGAAATAGTATTTATCTACTTTTTTAAACTGCCTTGAGATTAACAGAGTAGTAAAGATACTACATATATTGGATTATTTATTATCGCTGTTATTATTTCCTGGTAAACAATAGTTTATTCCAATCATTATTTTTTTAATCATGTTTCATTTTGGGGAGGGGAAAAAATACAAAAACAGAAATCTCCTGAAATCCTAAATAGTGCAGGAAACACTCTCAGAAAAGAGGAAGTTAAGAAATAAATTAAGAATGAAGCAGCTAAAGAAAATAATATGAGCTCCTATTCATTATCTGGTTCACTACACTTTTTAGTGCTTATTAAATTGTTAAGTGATTTAATTTGTGTTTCAAAAAATTAAGAGTACAGATTAAGAGAATAAAATGCTGAGCCTTCCATTTCAGAACTGGCTACAGAGCAAATGTTAAGCCTTGAAAATTAATTTGTCAGTCTCTCATGGGGTGTAATCAACATCAGATACTACAACACACACAATTTGGCTTACTTTTGCTTAATTGGCAGGATCTTCTCTAGGGAAACTCAGGAGTGAGCAATGGAGAGAATAAATCAGCATTAGCGATGATCCCTTCAGGTCAAGGCTAATTTTTCCAACTGAGAAGTGGTAGAATATATGGATGTTAATGCATCAACTAGCCATATTGCACCTATACTTTGTGGAGGGTAATTTTCTCTCTGATAAAAAGCTATGGGCCATGCTTTCAGCAGGCTTTCTGAACAGTGCCCACACATCCATTTTACTGGCCCTGGGCAAAATATTTAACAACATTGATTTTGAGTTTGGATTTGTTTTTAAATGTAAATGCCTATTTTTGTGGTATAAGTAAATATAATTATATTTTGTGGTATGTATAAAGATGTACATAAAGAGCTTCCCTTTTATTAAAAATTTCCCAATCACAACTATAGTTGCCAAACAATTAGAGCAAAAATGTTGGTTGTTAGTCTGGTTGCAGAGGCAAAATATTCGGAACAAGTTTTTGCATTCATTTTGCCCAGAGCAGTTTGCTTTCAGTCTGTGTACTTATACAACTCCCATTACTATAGAATCTGGGTGCCTCACAACATTTAATGAATTTATCCTCAAAGCAGTGAGCTAAGGAGGTAGCATTAGTTCCATTCAGGGGAACAATGGCAGAGGTAGTCAAGGGGGCAAATCAGAGGCGCTGACTTTCTAATATGCTGGGGGGTGCTCAACCTCTGCTCTGCCCTAGGCCCCCTCCACTCCACCCCTTCCCCAAAGGCCCTACCCCCAACCTGCCTCTTCCTGCCCCCGCTAGCCTCTGCCCTCTCCCCTAAGTGCACCCCACCCTTGCTCCTCCCCCTTCCCTCCCTGCACCTCCTGCACACCACTGAACAGCTGATCACTGGCAGGTGGGAGGCACAGGGAGGGAGTGGGAGGTGCTGATCAATAGGTCCCATCAGCGGGCGAGAGGCACTGGGGGGGGGGAGGGAGAGGAGCTGATCGGCAGGGCTGCTGGTGGGTGGTGAGCATCCACCATTTTTTCCCCATGGTATTAAATGAGGCTATTGATATAATAGGCATCATGGAAACTACATGCAGTGATGACAGTCAATAGGACAAGGTAATATCTGGGTACAAAATACATAGGAATGACAGAGTAGGTGGGAGTGGCACTAGATGTGACAAAGTCTGGTCAAATTTAGTAAAAATCTCAAATGAATCCACAGAATCTCTATGGATAGAATTTCCATGCTTGAATAATAAGAGTATAGTAGTAGGAAAATACCACCGACCACGTGACCAAGATGGTGATGATGACTGTTAAATGCTCATGGAGATCAGAGAAGGTGCAAACCCCAGAAAAATGCAATAATAATGGGGGATTTCAACTATCCCCATATTAATGGGGTACATGTCACCTTAGGATGGGACATAGAGATAAAGTTTCTAGATACCATTAATGATTCCTTTTGTAGCAGTTAGTTCTGGAACCCACAAAGGGAGAGACAATTTTTGATTTAGTCCTAAATGGAGGACAGGATTGGGTCCAAGAAGTAAATATAGCTGAACTGCTTGGTAATAACGACCATGTCATCAATAAATTTCACATCCTTGTAGTGAGAAAATACCAAAGAAGCCTCCACAACAGTAACATTTAACTTCAGAAAGGGGAACTACACAAAAAAGAGGAAACTAGTTAAACAGAAATTAAAAGGAACGTTCACAAGAGTGAAATGCCTGCAAGCACCATGGAAACTTTTTAAAAACCATAATAGAGGCTCAAATTAAAATATATACCTTAAAATAAAAAATAGTAAGAGGATCAAGCAAATACCCTGCTAAATAACAGGGTAAAAGAGGCAGTTACAGGCAAATAGGCATCCTTTAAAAATTGGAAGTCAAATCATACTGAGGAAAATAGAAAGGAGCATAAACTCTGGCAAACAATCAGTGACGACTGGATAACCAAGATGCTAAAGGAGCACTCAAGGAAGACAAGGCCATTGTGGAGAAGCCAAATGAATTCTTTGCATTGGTCATCACTGCTGAAGCTGTGAGGGAGATTCCCATATGTGAGCCATTCTTTTTAGGTGACAAATCTGGGGAATTGTCCACACTGAGCTATCAGTAGAGGTGGTTTTGGAACAAATTGATAAATTAAACAGTAATAAGGCACAATGACCAGATGGTATTCACCCAGGAGTTCTGAAGGAACTCAAATATGAAATTGCAGAACTACTAACTGAGGTACGTATCATATCACTTAAATCAACTTCTGTACCAGATGACTGGAGGAGAGCTAATGTGACGCCAATTTTTTAAAAAGGCTCCAGAGGCAATTCTGGAAATTACAGGCAAACTGGTTAAAATTGTGGTAAAGAACAGAATTATCAGACACATAGATGAACACGATTTGTTGGAAAAGAGTCAACAAAGCTTTTGAAAAGGGAAATTGTGTCTCACCAATCTGTTAGAATTCTTTGAGGGGGTCAACAAACATGTGGACAAGAGTGATTCATAGATTCATAGACTCTAAGACTGGAAGGGACCTCAAGAGGTCATCGAGTCCAGTACCCTGTCCTCATGGCAGGACCAAATACTGTCTAGACCATCCCTGATAGACATTTATCTAACCTACTCTTAAATATCTCCAGAGATGGAGATTCCACAACCTCCCTAGGCAGTTTATTCCAATGTTTAATCACCCTTACAGTTAGGAACTTTTTCCTAATGTCCAACCTAAACCTCCCTTGCTGCAGTTTAAGCCCATTGCTTCTTGTTCTATGCTTAGAGGCTAAGATGAACAAGTTTTCTCCCACCTCCTTATGACACCCTTTTAGATACTTGAAAACTGCTATCATGTCCCCTCTCAGTCTTCTCTTTTCCAAACTAAACAAACCAATTCTTTCAGCCTTCTTTCATAGGTCATGTTCTCTAGACCTTTAATCATTCTTGTTGCTCTTCTCTGGACCCTCTCCAATTTCTCCACATCTTTCTTGAAATGCGGTGCCCAGAACTGGACACAATACTCCAGCTGAGGCCTAACCAGCGCAGAGTAGAGCGGAAGAATGACTTCTCGTGTCTTGCTCACAACACACCTGTTAATGCATCCCATAATCACGTTTGCTTTTTTTGCAACAGCATCACACTGTTGACTCATATTTAGCTTGTGGTCCACTATAACCCCTAGATTCCTTTCTGCCATACGTCTTCCTAGACAGTCTCTTCCCATTCTGTAAGTGTGAAACTGATTGTTCCTTCCTAAGTGGAGCACTTTGCATTTGTCTTTATTAAACTTCATCCTGTTTACCTCAGACCATTTCTCCAATTTGTCCAAATCATTTTGAATTTTGACCCTATCCTCCAAAGCAGTTGCAATCCCTCCCAGTTTGGTATCATCTGCAAACTTAATAAGGGTACTTTCTATGCCAATATCTAAGTCGTTAATGAAGATATTGAACAGAGCCAGTCCCAAAACAGACCCCTGCGGAACCCCACTCGTTATACCTTTCCAGCAGGATTGGGAACCATTAATAACTACTCTCTGAGTACGGTTATCCAGCCAGTTATGCACCCACCTTATAGTAGCCCCATCTAAGTTGTATTTGGCTAGTTTATCGATAAGAATATCATGTGAGACCGTATCAAATGCCTTACTAAAGTCTAGGTATACCACATCCACCACTTCTCCCTTATCCACAAGACTCGTGATCTAGTGGATATAGTGTACCTGGACTGTCAGAAAGTCTTTGACAAGGTCTCTCACCAAAGACTCTTAAGCAAAGTAAGCAGTCATGGGATGAGAGGAAAAATCCTCTCATGGATCAGTAACTGGGTAAAAGACAGGAAACAAAGGGTCGGAATAAATGGTCAGTTTTCAGAATGGAGCGAGGCAAGTAGTGGTGTCCCCCAGGGATCTGTATATAAATGATTTGGAAAAAGGAGCAAACAGTGAGGTGGCAAAGTTTGTAAATGATACAAAATTACTCAAGATAATTAAGTCCAAAGCAGACTGTGAAGAGTTACAAAGAGATCTCACAAAACTGGGTGACTAGGCAACAAAATGGCAGATGAAAATCAATGTTGATAATTGCAAAGTAATGCACACTGAAAAACATAATCCGAACCCCACATACAAAATGATGGGGACTAAATTAGCTATTACCCCTTAAGAAACTGATCTTGGAATCATTATGGATAGTTCTCTGGAAACATCTGCTCAATGTGCAGCGGCAGTCAAAAAAAATTAACAAATGTTAGGAGACATTAGGAAATAAATACATAATAAGACAGTAAATATCCTAATGCCACTATATAAATCCATGGTACACCCACACCTTGAATACTGCATGCAGTTCCGGTTGCCACATCTCAAAATAGATACATTAGAAATGGACAAGGTACTGACAAGGGCAACAAAAATTATTAAGGGCTTCCATATAAGGAGAAATTAAAAAGTCTGGGATCGTTAAGCTTGGTAAAGAGATGAATAAGGGGGGATATGACAGAGGTCTATAAAATCAGGAATGGTGTGGAGAAAGTGAATAAGGAAGTTTTATTTACCCCTTCACATTACACAAGAATCAGGGGTCATGCAATGAAATTAATAGGCAGCAGGTTTAAAACAAACAAAAGGAAGTACTTCTTCACACAACACACAGTCAAGCTGTGGAACTCATTGCCAGGGGATGTTGTGAAGGCCAGAAGTATAACTGGGTTAAAAAAAGAACTAGATAAGTTCATGGAGGATAGGTCCATCCAGGGCTATTAGCCAACATGGTCAGGGATGCAATCCCACATTTGTTTATCCCTAAGCCTCTGATTGCCAGATGCTGGAAATGGACGGCAGGGAATGGATCAATTGATAACTGCACTTATTCATTCTCTTTGAAGCATTGGCATTGGCTACTGTTGGAAGACAGGATACTGGGCTAGCTGGACCATTGGCCTGACCCAGTATGACCATTCATATGTTCTTAGGTTCCCCCATCACTAGATTTATATGGAGTATGACCACATGGAGGCTCGTTTTCAGAATGCTTTTGCATGTAGTTTGCCTATACTGAGGCCACTTTCCCATGTGCTTTAAATGTGCAGTAGTTTGGCAGTGATAATGCTGGGCTTTCCATACTTTCCCTGGTATACACAGTGTATGGGTCATAAGAATCGCTAATGTTTTGGGCATGCTGATGGGAAACAAGCTGTCTAATCTGCTGCTACACTTTAAATAGCCAACCATAACCATAAATCATCCAATTTTAAACTTACTTTCCTCACTTCAGCTGCCCAAAATTTGGGTTTAAAGTTGCATCTTTTCTTGACTGGCAGGAGCAGGGTCTTGTGCGGATTTCCTGTTCCATTTGTGGAGATTAATAGAAACAGTATGCATTCCAAACTGTATTTTTTACTGCCCCCATCACTGTAGGATTTGAGTCACTAGCCATTGCTGTGCCTTACCAAATGGTTTACCCAATATGTGTGTATATATTATAACTGTGTGTGTGACTTTGTGTATTTCTCCATTCTTTCTTGCCTTCTTTCCACAAGACAAATCTACCAAAGATAGCTGCCAGGATAAATGCATGTGAAAATGTGGAGTCTCATACTCAATATAAACTTCAGAAGATGATCTATGAAAAATGTTGGGTTACAAAATTTTGTGGAAAACAGAACCTGATGTGAATTGATGAAAATCTTGGTGCAAAAGTTCATGCAAAAAAATTCACCATTTTCAAAAATCCATACCATTTACACAGGTGAAATTCCAAACTGCACATCAAAAAGAAATCTTTCAGAAAATAAATCAGGTAATGACAGGGTTAATTGTTCATTTTATTTGGACATGCAAATACAGCTTCTCTCATACACAAATAGATGCTCCCACAAATAGTGCAAGTAACGTTAAAGGGCTGGAAATAAAATTGGACCTACATCGTGTAACTTTCATTTAGCATTAGGACTGGTGGTGGGTTACAAAATAGAAGCAGTAAATTAAAAACATTGTAAATGCTGATAGCAAGAGCTATCTTTGGCAAGTAATGTCCATATGTTTATTAGCATGGGACAGGAAGATAACCTTCCAGAAAGAAATATTGAGCAGAGATGGTTAATACATTTTCTGCAGAGCAGACTTACTCAAATCCAGAGTAGCATCATTTCATATTCTGCTGAGATTATTAGGATGTGGCAATGCACACTAGGTAATGTAAGCAACAAAGTACAGGGGAAAAGCTAATAATAAAAGAGAAACATACTTTAGGGTTGGTGAAGAGGGGCAGATGATGGGACCAAATACCTATTTGGGTAGCCAATCAGAAATGAAAGCAGATTAACAGAATTGGACTAAACCAGGGGTCTCAAACTCCCGGCCCGTGGGTCATTTGTGGCCCGTGAGCCTCCCCAATGTGGCCCGTGGGGCTCCACCAGGTTTGGGGCCGGGTCTCTCCCTTGGCCTTAGCTGCCGCACCTGGTTGCTCACCCCTCAGGGGACCCGGCAGCATAGTAGAGCTGAGCGGCGTCTGCCTGCTTGCTCCAGTGGCTGCCAGCCCCTCCCTGCGGCCCAGGGGCAGGGCAGGGCTGTGCCTCCGCGTGCTGCCCCCGCCCTGAGTGCCCCTGCGGCCAATGGGATGCTGCAGGGGCAGTTCCTGGGGGAAGAAGCGCGCGGAGGCCCCTGGCCCTCCCCCAACCAGGTAAGCGTCGCCCCCCCCACCCCCTCCCAGAGCCTGCACCCCCACCCCTCCTGCCCCCAAGCTCCCTCCCAGAGCCTGCACCCCATCCCCACACCCTCCCAGCACCCAAACTCCCTCCCAGAGCCTGCACCCGGTCCCCACACCCCCTCCAACCCCAAACTCCCTCCCAGAGCCTGCACCCCCTTCCCACACACCCCCTCCTGCCCCCAAACTCCCTCCCAGAGCCTGCATCCCCTCCCCCTAGCCCCCAAACTCCATCCCAGAGCTTGCACTCCAGATCCAAACTCCCTCCCAGAGCCCAACCTCTCAACCCTTCTGAACCCAAACTCCCTCTCAGAGCCTGCACCCCAATCCCCTACCCCAGACCTCCTCCCCCACCCAAACTCCATCCCAGAGTCTTAGGCAGGTGGGAGGGCAGAGTTTTGTGGGGGGGGGAGTTTTTGGGGGGCAGATTCTGGGCGGCATGAGTGACATTGGCTGGCTGGGAGGATTTGAGGAGTGGCACTGGCCCTAAGGTAAATTGAGTTTGAGACCCCTGGACTAGACAGTAAACAATATACATTATACCCAAACCGGGAGATACAATGGTTCACCGCTTACCCAGATTAGAT
>NW_020664499.1:4973970-5060383 GCF_002925995.2 Terrapene triunguis
TACCCAAACCGGGAGATACAATGGTTCACCGCTTACCCAGATTAGATTCAGGTAGTTTGGCATTTCCTCAGATATAGATATAATGTTTAGCAGTTCAAATATTTTCTGCTTTCCCGATACTCAGTTCGCCACTCGACATGATCATCTTATTAGCAAGAAGGCAACCCCAGAATTGAACCATACCTAACGAGAGCAGCAAAGACAGAAGAGCAGGGCCTTTGACTCAGTTAAAAAGACTTATATTTATGATAATATAAGATATTGTAAATACACAATTCACCCTAATATTCTTCTAGCTCAAGACCCTTCAGTCATTCTAACTAAATCCTTAAAATATCTTGTACCTCTTTTATAGATTTTGGTTTAGATGATGCTTAGCCCTACATACTTCCACAGTAATTCACCCATCCCACTCATACACACTTGCTAAAAATTGTCATTACACTAGGTCCAATTTTCCAACTTTTCATGATCATGTAGGCAATAAAATGCCCCCTTGGGCCCTAAAATGTAAAGGAAACACCCAAATGCCCAGCAGGTGGCCACATTTGAAAACTGGGCTCTCTAACTCTAAACCCTTCAAGTGTGTGTGTGTGTGTGTGTGTGTGTGTGTATACACTTTACACACACAGGTCCTATTCAGGAAGGCATCTCTATTCAGGAAAGGTGATGAAGTAACTGCACGTTTAAGCATGTGCTTAAGTCCCATTGAAGTCAGTGGGACATAAGCACATACACCTCTACCCCGATATAACATGAATTTGGATATAACGCGGTAAAGTAGCGCTCGGGGGGGCGGGGCTGCGCACTCTGGCCGATCAAAGCAAGTTCGATATAAGGCGGTTTCACCTATAACTCAGTAAGATTTTTTGGCTCCCAAGGACAGCGTTATATCGGGGTAGAGGTGTATTTAAGAGCTTTTCTGAATTGGGGCCACAGTAAAGCACTATTTCACTTATTCATTTATTTTAAATACAGTCCTGTGAGTAGTCAACTCTCTTAGGACCAAATTCAGCTCTAGATTCACACATGCAATTGCAGCTGGATTAAATGGCTCTCCAGTTAATGCGAGTTAAATGCAAGCATCCACAGATAGAATTTGGTCCTTCAGGTACATGAGAAGAGAACAGTTTTCTAGACTAGCAAAGTTCATTAGTAGCTTCAGCTAATAATTGACTTTTAATGGAAGTTGCCAATGATATTAAAAGCAATGTTATAATTTGAATAGATTCTAATCAGGAATATTCTTTACCATTTATTTGTCCAGTTGGTGTCTGACATATTTATTTTGCATGTTAGTAAAAAGAGAAACAAGCTCAAACCAAAAACCTGGATTCAAACACTCTGGGAACTTTCTGGCTGTGGATGAATTGAATCTGAACTCAGATCTAGATGCAAACTCTATGTTTGTATAATGGACTGAACCCAAATGCAGGATCAGAACACCCCGAAGCTTGGTCTAGTCCAAAATCTAGCAGTTTGGGCCCAATTGCTAGTGAAAAATGAATGTCAGCCACAAATGGAACCACTTACTCTGTATGATCTTTCTGCTCCTATTTTCCCTCTTGAGCTCACATTCTTCTCTTGTATATTTGAGGGGGTGATTTGTAATATCTCCTCGCACCCAGAACACTGACTCAGTCACATGTCAAACTGTGGCACACAAGAAGAATGCCTAACTGTCACACTGTGTTCTTCTTCCCTGGCTAATCCTTAACAGGTCACGTGTGCCTCTCCTGCTGTGCTCCTGTGACACTACCCAGGGTATCATCTGGGCCAATGAATAGTTGTGTCCTCTCAGTTATCCAACGTAGGGTGCCTTTTACGCTGCTTGCTGTGAGAGCAACCACTCCTGGTCAGCTCACACACAGCCTACAGCATGTAAATTACTCCCAGTTATATTGTATGAATGCTATAACTAGCCACCCTTGAATTACACTGCAGAGCAACACCAGCAAATCCCCAGCTCCTGACTTTCCCCCAGAAATGTGTGTCTTGTAGTGCCCAGCCCTCTCCTGGACAATACAAGCTCATATAAAGTCCATCATTTTACTAATAGAAAATTATATGTACAAATCCCGTTTTCCCAAGTGACATTTCCCAAACACTTCTATCCAAACACACTGGTTTAGATAAAACAATAAAACAAGCTTATTAACTACAGAAGGATAGATTTTAAGTGACTATAAGTAATGAGGCATAAGAGATAAGTAATTTGCTTTCAAGAAAATAAAAGTAAAACACAACTAATGCCTAACTTAAGCTAAGTGAATTCAAAGCAAAGGTGTCTCTCACCACATGTTTCAGCAGTCATACTGGCTGAATTTTTTCAGTCAGGATCCCTCCCCCAGTCCAATGCTGCTTCCTTTGTTCTTCAAGTATTGTCAATACCATGAGTAGAGAGAAAGGGAGAGAGAATTTGGGGCATCTGATCTCCCTTCCTGAAGAAGAGAAAGAACTATGAGAATCATCTCCAGCTGTGGTTCAGGAGACAATGTCTGTGTGGACGGGAACCCTACAATGTTTCTTAGTAATATAATACAGTAGAATTTTATAACGTTACGTAAAATGTTGCCACACACATTTTACCAGGACTTTGCACAACATTTATCAGAATCCTGTAAAAGGGCTGAACATAAGGGTACAAATTGTCACAGCTCTCATTTGTGATTCCAGCACTGCACCCAGCAGCAACCAGGTGGGAGGCACCCCCCCACACCACCTCTCTTTCCTATCCCCAGTTCCCTTAGCTGGTTCACAATACAACCTGACATGGAAGGTCAATATTACCAGAGAAGGGCTGTCACTTGCCCCCACCCCCCATCTTCTTCCTAAATCATAATTCCTTTCAGGTTGTTTAACAGCAGCGAGCTGCAATCAGCTATGAGACATGCTGCTTTCTGTTTCACTGGCTGGGGCAAGGCAAACCCTGTCTCTATCCTAACAATCCATTGTTGATCCACCCCTAACTGGGAGGCTAACTCCTTACCCTGCAGGGCTATGGACTCACTGATTCGCCAGGCTTTTTCCATCTCCTAGGAGAGATGGGTCTAAGGTGACCAGATGTCCTGATTTTATAGGGACAGTCCCGATATTCAGGGCTTTTTTATCAGCCTATTACTCCCCACCCTGTCCTGATTTTTCACATTTGCTATTTGGTCACCCTAGATGGGTCTGAACCAGAACATTGGATCTGAACACTCCAAAATTTGGGAAAGTTCAAATCACTAGTCAAACCTCATGGCTTGAGCCTCTGTCTGTAACAGACTGCACTGCAAACTCAAACTCACTCCCATACTTCTATTTAATTAGCATGACTCCATGAGACTGGTTAAACAGTGTCCCAGACCTTGTGACACTAAGGGAAGCTCAAATATTTGCCAGTGGGTGCCAAGCCAGCTGCAGCTGGTTAAACTGATGACAGAATTACTCTCTAGGATTTTTCTAGTATATGGGGATTTTCTTTTTTGTTAATACTGTTATGCGTGGGGTGACCCTGGCCAACAGCTACGTTATAAGAAAGTTTAAAAGAAGGAATTAAGGGAAGATGGGGATAAAACATAGGGGTCAGATCCTCTGCGTGTGTTAACTGTTGTAACTCAGTTGAAGTCAATGAAGTGAAGACAATTTACACCAACTGAGAATCAGGCCCAGGGAGAAGAGAGAAAACAATGGTTGAGCTTCTGAAGAAAAAAAAAAAAAAAAAAAATCCCACCACCTTGCATAACTGAACATGTCACAGTCTGACTTGCTGTGTTATGGATACCCAACGTCTCATTTTCTTTCACTCTTCTCTTTAAGTGCAGCGTTGGCTTCCAAGCTAGGAGAAATCTTGTGGGAGAGAGGGAGCTTGCCTTTTTTCTCGGTTTCTCCCCACAAGCTCATCCAGCTCCACTCTTAACAAATGGTAGTATACCAAAACATTTTTTTTGCCTTTGATGCTAAGCATGATTTACAGGCCTGAGTTATTATTTATCATTATTCATTTTCTGTCACCAGTGCATTGAAGGTTAATAGAAATGCCAGCATGCTCACTGATTTACTTAGTAAAATATTTGTTCCAAGGTTTAGGTCAGATGATTGGTGTCTGAGAGAGCTTCAGGTTTATGCATTATGAAAAGCAAGCTGACTTGACCTTGAGCCACCAATACTAGCACTATATATTACTTCAGTGGAGTGACCTTCAGAGACCTAAGACACACTAGATGTATTCAACACATGTTTTTTAATTCCATACTGCTGACATTGTACACATACCAGCTGAACTTTTGCAATGTAAACCAACACTCACTATTCATCTGATGAATTTGTGCAGGCTGATACATTAAATTGAGAGACTCACCTCAGAGGTAACAAACTATCTTTGGATCCCAGAACCCTAGCATATACCTTAGGACACAATGGTCACACAGCTTCCTGTGAGCCAACCTATGTAGCAGACAGAGGGCCTGGTTCTGATTCTTACCATTACTGGCATAAATTAGGAGTAGCTCCAATGAAGTCCAATAAATTAAGTGAGAGGAGGCGAAGACCCATAGTATGAATTTTGGAATAAGTTGCTCACAGACCATTTTAGTTGGACTGTCCAGGGCCAGAATATTCAAATCAGTGGGATTACACATGGAATAAAGTATTGTTCAACATGGAGTAAGAGTGGCATGATTTAGCCCTTAATGCTTCCCTCTACTTTCTGTCTAAAGGCACACTGAGTCTGATGTGAGATTTTCAAACAAAAATAAGTCAAGGAGAAATTTGTATCCTTAGATTTGCACATTGATCTTCAAGTTCCTGTGCAATTTCATAAATGTGCCCTCCTCCAATTACTATTCTCTCTCATGCTAAGCATGTAATCATCTTCATAGGGTTCCATTTTACCTATTTGTTCAACCAAACAATGGCTATTGCAAAAAAGATAAAAAATATTGGTTACTATTAAGCAATCACCGAAACACTTAGCTTATGTTTACACTGCAAAAAAGGAGTGTTCTTAACTCAGGTTAACTAACTTGTGTAGGTTAATTTGGGTTAAAACAGCCATGAAGACATGACAACTCTGCTTTTAACTCCGGTCAGCAGCTCAAGTTTAGGTCTATAGAGCCTCCTGGGGTTGAACTGCTAACCCAAGTTAAAAACTATTTTAATCCAAATTAGGCAACCCCAGTTAGCTAACCTGAGATAAGAACACCTCTAGTTTTACAGTGTAGACCTACCCTAAGACTAAGTTGTTATTAAACTTAAAGGATCAGCTTCTGCTTTCAGCTATGCTGGTGTAAATCTGGAGATATTGCATGGACTCCAGTGGAATTATTCCAGTTACACCAGTATAAGTGAGATCAGAATCTGGCATAAAAATGAGCAATCATTTTCTCCATCCCCTTTAATTTTTCACTGATATTAGTTGAGACAGACATACCATTGCATTACTTGTTCCTCTAAAAGGGTTAAAAGTGAAACATTTGGCATCTATATCCTCAGAGTAAAAACACCTTCTTAGTCTCTTCCACCCCACCCCCGCCTCCCAGTACACAACACAGGAGATAGATGAGATTTATATAGGCAGATTTGGCAGCCTTTTCATATTTACTTATGCTGAGAGATAAATCAAATCCGGAGAACACTCTCCAAGAATAAGTTATTTGTTATCTAACTAAGTATGTGTTTGTGGATCAGACAGAGAGAAGATATTTCTATTATAACTGTGTTGTTTGGGCATGATTTACAGTAGTAGATGTTGTTATTTTTCATTTTCGATTACTCAGTCAGTTCTGTGTATTTCGACAAGGTTGGGGTGGGGGGTTGTGGCCAACTATTTAATTAAAGGAGCAGAACATGACACTGTAGGTACAGCTCCATCTGAGAGAGGAGAGGCTGAGAAAGCACATCCTGCTAACTGTGCAGCAGGAACAATAAACCTTCTTTGGAGTCTGCCAAAGAGAAGTGGTATCTCCAGATGTCTAGGCGACACCCTGGGAAAAATCCCAATTTACCATTGAAGAGAAATATATAACTGGAATGTTATCTGGAAAAACTAAAAGTGAAATGATGCTTCATTCTGGAATTTCTGGGGCTGGATTCAATTTGAAGAGGCCTCTGGGAGAAAAGTGGTGAAATAATCTGGACAGTAATCTAACATGGGGAAACTGCTAGGTGGCCCTACAGACCAGTTGCAACATGCCAGGCAAAATATATGCCTCTCATTTCTCAAGAGAAACGGGAAGAGAAAATGTCATTGCCTTCAAATGTTGCCCTAATTTTTTCAGTGACTTTATCACTCATCCATTTAAAGGAACAGTATGCAATCACTTTGAGTACGTATACCCTTGGAGCTGGGGATGCCATTTCCAGATCAAGGAGATATACTCTTGCTAGTTCTCATTGAGCTAGCATGCTAAAAATAGAACGTAAGTTGCAGCAGAGCAAACTGCAGGACAGGCTAGCCCCCTCCCAAACACATGCCTATTTGAGACCCTAGGCACATTCTTGGAGCAACTAGCCCGTCCCACAGCTCACACTGGTGTGACTACATTTATTGAGCTAGTGTGAGTATGTCTTCTTCAGCTGGGACTTGCACCTGCAGTGCCAAGTATAGACATAATAGATTTCTTACATAATCATATGACTCCAGGAGCAGTAGCTTTAAGAAAATCATCCAATATTGTGAGACTTGAGAGCTGGCACCATTGGATGTCTGTGACAATTACTTAATAGCTCAATAAAAATGAACTAAATTGCAGTGCTGTGAGATACAAGTTCCTCTGTCTAGCTCTTATCTTATATAACTGAAGCCAATAGGAATTTTGCTATTGGCTTCAATAAGAGCAGGATTGAGATCTTTATTTGTACTATGACCAGCTACTTCAGCACACAATAACCCCTAGATATATACGCAGACCAGACCAACCCTTTTCTTCATAGCTCTCAGTACAGATCAACCTGCATTCCTACTGAGCAGCTCCTCTACTTTTTTTTTGCTCTTCAACAAAGGGCCCCCTCCCTTTATCTAAAGGCAGAACATTACACCTGATCACTCCATGATACACACAAATTTACTAGTATCTAGTATCTACTTATCTTGTGCTGTTTTGCAATTTTCTTTAGGCTGCTTAGAGAGTATCAGAGTGATTTCGATAACCAATGTAGAAGGTGCACAGTTCGCAGGAAAGCAAGCAAAGGGAAAAGTACCAAGAACAAAGAGGAATTTTAAGTACTCCTTTTAAGCACTATTGACTGAATCCATAACATGTGACAGCTGCTATGAAACTAAATGCATGTCAGTCTGACTGCAGGAGACACATTGCAGTGGGGGAAAAAAACAATATTCTCAATAGCAAAAGTGCTAGGGAGAAAGTCATGATGGGATTGGGTCTTATACTACCATGTTGCTTGTTCATATTATTGTTATTTACTATTTATCTTAAAGTAGCACTCAAAGGATCCCCATCAAAAACAGCACTATACCAACTCATGAAAAGACAGTCCCTTTCCTAAAGATCTTAGGCTACGTCTTCACTACGGGGGGTGGGGTCGATTTAAGATACGCAAATTCAGCTACGCAAATAGCGTAGCTGAATTCGACGTATCACAGCCGACTTACCCCGCTGTAGGGACGGCAGCAAAATCGACCTCTGCGGCTTCCCGTCGATGACACTTACTCCCACCTTCACTGGTGGAGTAAGAGCGTCGATTCGGGGATCGATTGTCGCGTCCCGACGGGATGCGATAAATCGATCCCCGAGAGGTCGATTTCTACCCGCCGATTCAGGCGGGTAGTGTAGACCTAGCCTTACATTTTAAGGGCCAAATTATCTAGCACTCAGCACCCAAAATTGGGGGCAGATTTTCAGAGGAGCTTAGCTCCCCTCTAGACATCTAGAAATAAGAGTCACATGTTCAAAGGAGTTCAACATGCTGAGCTTCTTTGAAAATCTGGCCACTTATTTAGGAGCCTAAAAAGGAGCTGAGCTCTTTTGGAAACCGGGCCCCAGCTGTGTGTGCTGAGCCCTTCTGAAAATTCTGGCCTAAGTAAACATAGGCAAGAATTGATGCAACAAACCAGGGGCCTGATCTAGTTTCCACAAAAGTCAGAGAACATCATTGACTTTAATGGGAGCTGGATTGGGTTTAAAGGGAAAATGGGCACTGGAGGATGAAGGTACAGTTAAACAGTCACATGGTTGTTTCAGCTTTCATCTTGCAGTTCAACAATATAAAAGAGAGCTATAAAATATTTCTGTTATATTTACCTCCATCTTCTCTTCATTCCTTCCCCTCATAGCATTGGCAGTGAATTTCTGCCTGTAAATGGGTATGCAGCCTCTGAGTGCATCCCTCTGTGGCGTAACATATCACTGCAGTCCTCTGCCTCAGTTTCCCTTCAAGAAATAATGCAGTCACAGTCAAGATCTTTGAAACCATATACTCCTCCTCTCCTGCGGTCTAATTCAGTAAATATGATTCAGGTCCCAAAAAGGCCCCTTTCTGCTCATGCCTCAGGTTCAGAGTCTTCCTTCTTAGCACTGTGGCTTTAAGTTCCTGCCTCCCTGACCTCTACACTCAACCCTTCAAGTTTAGGGTCACAGTCCTCCTCTTTGGGACTGTATTTCCAGTCCTGGTCTCCCTGGCCTATCAACTCTTCCCTCAGGTTTAGAGGTTTCACAGCCCTCCCACTTGAGGCAGTGTCCCAGCTCAGCTCTCCCTCTCAGCAGCACCTTCTACAGCTCCCTTCCTTGACTGGACTTGGAGCCCCCTTTTTAGTCACAAACCCAGTCAACAAATTACTCTCTTGATCCTCCCCAAGTGGGTCTCATAATCCCAAACACCTGTCTGCACTGGCTGGGAGAGAGGGGAGACTTGCCCCACCCCCTCTACAAGGCTGCTGTCCTGATCTTTTAAAGAAATATGGTCTGGATTCTCCCATACCTCCCCCCTCACGGACACTAACCATTCCCTAGGACAAACTTCCTCTCTCCAAGTGACTGCTTCAATTATTTCTTTTGGTTTGACCCACTTTCCCTGGACACATGAAATGGGGTCACTGGCCTCTCAAACGACCTCCTCCAGCCTTAAAATGCCAGTACCTCGTACACTTCCTATTTCCTATCCCCCTTGTTCCATTTCTATATATAGTTTTGTTAGTTCACTCAACACACCACTGCTACATCTCCTTGTTTCTTAGGCACTCTGAAATGCATTCCAGGGAACTTTTCAATACTATCAAGTCACACCAAGGTCTTATACCAGTCCATCTCATTGGATAGTAATTTCAGTAATTTAAATGCTGGAATTCACCCTCAATAGTGCAGATACACAAAAACCTGAATTTTCAGTGTGACGGGTTGGATCAGAGAACCCCCTTGGGGCTGCCAACTGATGTGCCAAGACTACTTCTGCCCCTGCTTTCCCTGCCAGCTTGGGACTCCAGCACCATGTCTTGTTGAGCCAGACACGCCAGTCTGCTCCAACACAGACCCAGGGTCTGAACCACGTGCCCCCAAGCTGCAGACTTAACTGAAAGCAACTTAAGAAGTGTTCCTATCTTTAACACTCAGATGTCCAACTCCCAATGGGGTCCAAACCCCAAATAAATCTGTTTTGCCCTGTATAAAGCTTATACGGGGTAAACTCATAAATTGTTCACCCTCTAGAACACTGATCGAGAGGTATGCACAGCTGTTTGTCCCCCCCCCCAGGTATTAATACATACTCTGGGTTAATTAATAAGTAAAAAGTGATTTTATTAAATACAGAAAGTAGGATTTAAGTGGTTCCAAGTAGTAGCAGACAGAACAAAGTGAATTACCGAGTACAATAAAATAAAACACGCAAGTCTAAGTCTAATACAGTAAGAAAACGGAGTACAGATAAATACCTCACCCTTAGAGGAATTCCAATAAGCTTCCTTTTACAGACTGTCTCCTTCTAGTCTGGGTCCAGCAGTCACTCACACCCCCTGTAGTTACTGTCCTTTGTTCCAGTTTCATTCAGGTATCCGTGGGGGTGGAGAGGCTCTCTCTTTAGCCAGCTGAAGACAAAATGGAGGGGTTTCCCATGGGCTTAAATAGACTCTCTCATGTGGGTGGAGAACCCCTCCCCTCTCCTATGCAAAGTCCAGCTCCAAGATGTAGTTTTGGAGTCACCTGGGCAAGTCACATGTCCATGCATGACTCAGTTTTTACAGGCAGCAGCCATTGCTCATATGCTACTTTGAAAGTTCTCATGTAGACTTCTTATGTGGATTGGAGCTTTCCAAGATCCATTGTCCCTTAAGTGCTTCTTGATTGGGCACTTAATTTGCACATTCCTTTCTCAAGAAGCTGACCAAATGCTTTACAAAGGCTACTTAAAAATCAAGCAAGTACACAGCCAATATTCATAACTTCGAATACAAAAATGATACGTGCATACAAATAGGATTAATAGATTCAGCAGATCATAACCTTTACAGAGATATGCTACATGGCATATGTAGCATAAAACATATTCTAGTTATGTCATATATACATTCATAAGCATATTTCCATAAAGCCTTATGGGGGACACCATCACATTCAGTTTGCAACTTCAGGCTCCACATGTAACACATGAGCCAAAGCACCACACTTTGAAACGGGCACAACAAAACAATGAGATTACCACTTCCATTTCAACCAAAATGGGCTGTGCATGATGGCCATTTCATAGCAAAAGTGACAACAGGTTTATGGGTTCTGCATGCTGCCTGTTCGGATGATTATTTTCAAAAGAGTTGTGCAAATTGTGCATTCAACTTCTTTTCCAATTGCTTCTCACAATTCCTAAATAAACCATTTTACTAGATGTTGGTGCCATTTAAATAAATAGTGCTTTGTAAAACAAAAAGAATCTTCTTCTGGCAGAAGCATGCTTTTCAAAAGAACAAGTGACAGTAAGACAGGACTTTGAGAATATTCACTGTATTTAAATGATTTACCTTTTCCTGACCATTTGCAGTTTTTGTTTTCAACACAGTAGATGCTATTAGAGAATTAATATTTACTCAAAGTTACCACACAGCAATCTGGAGAGTACTGCAATTAGAATACAAAATACGAGCTATAGGGGGAAACAGTAGCATCCAAGATGTGTACTAACTAGGAGTAAATGAAGGATTTTTAATGCCAGCCGTTTGTTATTAAACCATTTGGCTTATCTATAATTCATAAAATGCACTTCCTGTGCACAGAACATCCATTGAACAGAGGTCAATAGGAGTTTTGCAGACAAATTAATGCCAAGAAATGACACCATGCATCTAACACACCCTTTCACCTTTATTTTGTCTAAGCCCAGTCAACATTACCAGGTATTTCCATTTGGACAATAAGATCCGGACACGGAAAAAGGCACCAACACTGAAGGGAGGTAGGAATAGGGGGCTGGACTAGATGAACCCTCTTGAGGTCCCTTCCAGCCCTACATTCTATGATTCTCTAAAAGAGTGACGTAAATGTTAGAAAAAATACTGTCAGTAAGCAGCAGAATTAGTTGTCCTAAGAAGCCTCCGCCAAAGTCCTGCCTCTACCATCTATGATGACTTCAAAGAACTGCAATGGTGAATTAATTGTGTCTCCATGACTGAATTTAAATTAGATAACCTACAGTTTAAACTGAGTTAACATTATTATTTAAACACAGTGCCTCATATTCAGGCCTCACAGAGCTATTTAGTAGGGACTGGATAAGCTCATTATTGAGATATGGGATGGATGCATCAGTTCTCCCAAATCAGACTAATATGTGATACTTCCATAGCACCTTCCTTCTGAGGATCTCGAAGTACTTTAAAACATTAACACACACACAGTCTTTGTGAGGGGAGTGTCCTATGCATTTCTCAGATGGGGAAACTGAGACAACAGAGGTCATGCAGCATTTCTTTAGGAAGGCTTGGAATGGAACCAATCTCAGAATTCCAAATCCCATGCTTTGGCCTCCACAGATTGTTCCATCAGAGAGCGTGAGCAACGAGCTGCAAAATATGAAAGCCCTTTGTTCCTCGAAAGCTTGATTAAACTAGTTTTGTCTCTATTGTTGGGGTCTGAAACAATGTACAGAACAGCAGACACGTTTCTGGTTTTAAATATGGTAAATGTCAGTGTTTATACATTTGTTAACTGGCCTAATTATTCTATGTCCTCCAAAACTCTCTGCCAGAATTACCACTCACAGTTGTCACACCTACTGCTAAGGGGAGAGCTGATCAGCTGCAGGCTTTCTTTACTCCTGAAACGGGCCAGCAAACTGCATGTGACACCAGCAGATGTTTCTGGTTTTAAAACCATGGGAACTTCATGAACTGTTTTCCCCAACCTCCCAGGAGTAAAATGCCACCACAGATGAAAAGTTGGAAACGTTTGTCAGGCTCTGAACAAAGCTGTGAATTAATGCTACAGTAATTTGCTTCTTCCACAGTCCATTTTTTATGTTTTAAACAGCAGAAACAGCTGAAGAGGCTACAGAAAAGACCATTAGCAACAGCAGTACTGTGTGCAGTTTTGCCATTAGAGGTATCATAGCCTTGGCATTATCTACATGTGTACTACAGTACATGGAGAATTAGCCATGGAGGCTGTCACTCTAGAGAATGCCTTATAACCCATCGTCTTTTGTAAGGGTTACAAAATGCCCATTAACTCACATGTGTTGTGCTGAATTTTGTTTGCAGTGTAAAGGGAACACTTTGGCTAGGATTCTGTGGTTGTAACAGTACAAGAAGGGTGGGGGGAATCAATACGTTCCATGTAAGCAAAGTCAGAGCAACCTTTAAAATAATAAGACAAATCAATTTATTTCACAAATGTCTTAATTTCCAAATGCCATTGTTTGGTGCTCTGTACTGTCATTGCCTATGACATTTGAGAAAACTTGACTCTTAATCATTTAGGTGCAGCAGAAGTTATCATGTAACAGCCATGCTAAAAGATTATACGTTCACCCCAGTGAAGATCTAGTGTAACAACCTTATTCTAAAGAGGATGGAGGGAGAGAGGCAGGGGGGACAAGTTTTAAATATGGACAGAAAATCCCTACTTTATTGCTATATACAATGAAAAGTAATTACAGAGAAAAATGAAAGCTGTTTCTTGCTGTTAGCGGGAAGAATAAGGGAATTCTGTTCCTTTTTAAAGCTTGGAGTCCATTTTGATATAATTGGTTCCAGAATTATTTATGACATTAATTGCTGCATTATCGACTGCCTGTCAGCTCTTCTGGCAGTTAGTCCATCTTTCTTACCACAGAAAGCCAGCTCAGCCCAAACTAGACTGACAAGCTAATTATACCCATCTCCCCCTCAATGACAAATGCTGCTCATCGGAAACCTTTCTAGAAATAAGCTTTCATTCTTTCCCCTTTTTCCTGAGCCAGACATAACCAATATCTCAAGGTACAGATCACAGCTAAAACTCTGCTCACAGGGCTATTAGCTCTGAACATCTCACTTGAGCCAAAAAACCTAAGCATCTTATGTTATCAAACTGTATGTCATTCCCTGATGCTAGTTTTCAGTGGATGTGCACTGGGTCATGCCTGTCACTCAAAGCTGTGTCAGACAGAGTAAACCTGACTGAATTAGCTGGGCCCTTCTTAACAGCATAGGCAGGACACTGACAGCAATTCTAGAACTCAGATGGTAGACTTTGTATTTTCTGCATGTAAACTTCCCGAATCAATATTTTATAGCTTTTATTTTCTCTTATTCCACAAATGGTGCTCAGATGGGGAGAACTTAGCACAAATTGGTCCTGGCCCATGACTGGGATGCCCAGGTGCTAATGTAATACAAATAATAATTACAACACACACATTCAAATATGTACGTCAGCAGTCTATTTTTTACTATGTAATCCCATGCCTCACCTTGAAGAGGTATAAAAATTCTCTGATGGCTGGTAACTGGGTACAGATTCAACAGTTCCAGGAGAGAGCCAGAATATAGCAATGAAGAGGACAAGAGGCAAAGTGTTCAAACATACAGCATAGCAGATTTAGATTAAATTTCAGGAACAACTTCCTAAGAGTGAGAAGTCAGAACAGTAGGACAATGGAATAGACTGCTTAGGGAGGTTGTGGAAGCTCCTTCACTGGAGGCTTTCAAAAGGAGGCTGCATAGCCATCTGTCTTGGATGGTTTAGACACAACAAATCCTGCATTTTGGCAGGGGGTTAGACTAGATGGCTCTTGCGATCCCTTCTATGATTCTATGAAGCTTTGTTGTTGATGTATGGTCTATGTAAAATGAATTGATCAGTATCAGTTTATTTGCTACTGAACAGGAACCTACATCACAAAACCGCCAACACAATTGGCACTAACAGGTACCCTTGCTGGTAGTCCTAGAACACTAAGGATTGAACTATTCTCCCTGCCTAGAGAAAGGTCTTTCGTAAGAGCTGAAGGAGATTGGCAGGGCAGAGTAGATTATTTTACTTTACCGCTACACAATCCTGTTCTCCAATACTCTTAATCTGGCACCCATCAACAGCACTAAATTTACATTGTTTTGTGAATCCAAAAAAGAAATACAAACAAAATTGCACTCAACATTTCACAGGCACACAGTAGGAGGTGACTATGGATATTGCGGTTGCTGTAGTAACTTCTCATTTTATTGAACAGCATAGTAAGACATTGCATAAGTGATGCCAAAGATATCAATTAAAATAACCACTAAGTGTCCTTGATTTACATCCTGACCTTTTTTAGAGTATTTGTATTTCTTATTTTCAGAGATTTGAACCGAGCAAGCTTCCTTTTTTTGAGAGATCTAGTTGCCAAGGAAAAGGGGGGAATAGTTGAACAGAAGTCTTGTGCATATTACACTTTTTCTAAGTAAAGTCCATGGGAAAGCAGCACATAAATTGAGTCTGAAGTTTTACAAATTGGCTACTTAAACCACTCCATACCTATAAATTGTGCTGCACTGGAGGCCATCTTTCTTCAGTCGCTCTTCTTTCATGGAGCAAGTCAACAAGACTTGAAAGGAGAGGACTGAAATTTCAAATTAACTGTATGCTAAAATACTGTGGAGAAATTAAGGAGAAAAAGGAAATCAGATAAGCACTGAAATGATGCAGAAGAAAAAGCGACAAAAGCAGTGGTTTGTGTTTTGCCAGCAAGCCACATTATACGCCATTACAGACAGCAAATAGGTGTGTGTGTGTGTATACATATATGTATGTATGTATGTATGTATACACACACACACCCCTTGAGGATTTCTGAGATGGCGAAACAGACACGAAATAACTAGCAAGTATAGACTGTTAAAATCAGACCAGTTACAACTGAAAGGATCTTCTCTGGAACTTCAAAATTCAAATGTGAGAATATGGCTTTAATTGATTCACATCAGCAAGTGCACAGTGAAAGGCAAAAGGATTCCCATTTTAACCAATACAATATTTTGCTCATTTAGTGATTGGGTGGATTCAATTATCCCTATATAGTTTATAAATTAACTTAAGGTCCTGATCCTGCCCACAAGAGTAATGCATTGAAGACAAGAGGGTGACTCATGTGACTGAAGTGAATAGGAGTTGGCTCTAAATTTGTTAAGTTCTTAAGGATGCTCTGAAATGTAAATTGTGATATAAATGGTGGGAAGATTAATTAGTGTTTGCTCAGCACTTTGGAACCATATTTAGCACAGGATAAGTGATTATTATTCATGCAAGATGCTATAAATCTATAGAAGTTTCCATTGTAGAAGTGGTTTTGTGCGTGTAAATTCTATCAACTACTCATTCAGGTGTCACTGCTGGAAAGGTCCATACATAGGTGTAAACATGCACAAAAACAGGGGCCAGACTGAAGACTTTTTCACAGTCTAGTCCAAAATGTTAAATAAAATAATTTCCTTAAATGTACAGTGTTCATTTAGGGCTAGATCAGACTCCCTGTGATGTCAGGGGAAAGACTTCCATTGACTTCAGTGGGAGTTGGATCAGACGCTAGCTTTTGGAGGCAGGGTCTATCATTTACTATGTGTGTGTTCATCGCCTAACATAATGGGACCCAAACCTGGTTGAGACCTCTGGCCCTACTAAAATAGATGATGATGAAGAATTATTTGTGTTACAGTCTGCAATCAGGACATGGGACGTATTGTACAAGACGCTGTTCAAACATATAATGAAAAGAGGGTCCCCTGTCTCCAAAAACTATAAATAAGAAAAATAATAATATAAAACTGTAAAGTTTTTGTTTAAATTTTTATTTTAAAAATATTTTGTAGTTCAATATTTTACTTTTCTTCAACTTCAAGGATCTGATTAAATGATATTCACTTCCGTATATTTTGTTGCAATATTCTTTTGAAACTAGTTCACAATCAGTGTTAGGTAGCAAGAGAGACCAATTATAATTTACCAGTTGAATAATAAATTCAAAAGAGAAAAATATTGTTCTCATTCATTCACATTAACAAACGTCCAGGGAAAGGAAAACCAAATGGCATTTTCAGCATTATTATCCAATATTCTAATGCAAAGGAGTTACTTGTTGTGAGCTGAAGTTACACACATAGTAGTCTATTGGGGTCTTCATTTGTTAAGGTTCAATTAGTTAGTATATGCCTTAAAATTATACTCCAACCATCACCAACATTTTGAGTGTGTTTTAAGGACTCATTGACAGTTGAAATAAAGTCACTGGGGCTTGTATACTGCTGACCTTGATAGCTTTTCAGTTTATAACATTTTAGAGGTACATGTACAACACCATCACTGAGGGTAAAAAAGAAAGCAAATGCCAGGAGATCTATTAGAAACAAGATGCATTTGTTTTTGACTTCTAATTAATCAAGATAACATCTCTTTCAGCCATTAGACAGTAAAATCAATAGCTTGGGCAGTCTGACTGCCAGTTAGACTTATATACCAACACCTATTATTGGCAAAACTGTGATGTATTTAACCATTTCATCCTTTATTATATTAAAAAAGTGACCAGTCTCTGAGAGAGCATGTGGGAGGCAAAGTTCAGCACCACAATAGATTGTTTGCTCTTCTGTGAGCAAGTTTTGCACCTCCTCCCTTTCCACGCTGTAGGAATTGTTCTTTTGAAGTGAACATGACAAAAATAATGTCAAACAACACTGTAAACACTGTAGGAAAATCAAAGTTTGGCAAGTATGGGAACCAATGTAGCTGTGCAAATCATCAAAGAATGCTGGGAATGAGATTGCTGCATCCTGTGCCATACAGATGAGATGACCCCCAAACAGCAGGAGGTGACTTTCAGGAAGGCCAAGGGCAGCAGCATTAGAAATTATTCCCTCTTTTTATTGCCCCCAACAAGGAGCAGCATGTTGCTCTTCCAGACAAGATCTTTCCCTGACTTACACTGTATGGAGATGGAAGATCCCATGCCACCTTCAACAACAACAAGGGGGTTTTGCTAGAGCTCTTGGTCATAATTTCTCCTCCCACTATTGTCTGCCACTCTTTCACCACAGTGGTGGCTGCATTTCAGGGGTGAGTTGAAGGGCTTCCTCTAGGTATGCTGTAGGGCAGTGTTTCTCAACCTTTTTGATACCAGGGACAGGCTTGCTGCCTTCCTAAACTGTGCCAGGGAGATGTCAGAGACTGTGTCAGTGAGAAACACTGCTGTAGAGGGTGCAATCCTGCCAACCCTTACACAAGAGTAGTCCCACTGAAAAGCTACTCACAAAGGGCCAGATTCTGCCAGTCTTACTGAAGGTATTAACTTACCCCACAAGCAGTCCCATTCAACTTGGTTTTTAATTACATCAACGCAGAGGATGATGCTTCCCAATGTCAGTAAGGGGGCAGGTTCTGGTCCATAAGGTCTAATCACAAAAGGATTTACAGCCTCAGGCCCATATATTTTATAACTATGAATTATCCTTTCAGGAGAAAGGGGCTTCTAGAGTTAGCCCTCTGAGCCAAAAGCAGCCAGTCACAAACTTGGAGCTGCTCTGTTTTAAGCTGGCCAGCCAGCCCCAGCATCAGGGATCCACAATAGTCAAACTACCTGTACCCCATTCTGGCCCAGCTCCACTTGACTAAAAAAATCTAGCATACAGAGTTATGAGCTATTACTACACAATATTGCAGTACATCTCCTTCCTCTCTGTGTCTTTGTCTTTTCTATTCACCTAACATGATGGGATCCAAACCTGATTGAGGCCTACTACAATATATGATGATGATTTATTGGTATTACAGTATTACTTCCCACTTGCATCTCTGTTACTATTATGTTTAACATCTGTAAATCCTGACCCTTTTAATTAAATATTTTGATTGAAAAAATCCCACATGCCCCAAAATATAAAAGATGATAGGTCGGAAAAGTTAGTCACTCCGAATGAATCATTCTGGAAGGCCCTAGCCAACTTGATCCTGGCAAACTGACTGGATTGTTTTCAATCACCTTCATAGTTTTCAGTTGAAAAAAAAAGGGACCGCAGCTATTAATAATAAAGACAAGAAGGACCTCCTGTGTAATCGGCATACGATAAGCAAAGTACAATATAGCCCAACATTCTCAATTAGAGTGTATAGCGTTTGCACCTTTAACAAGAAAGATACAAATGGGCCAGTAATTATGATATGAAGGTGTTCTGTGACATATTTACCTTTTCCTATTATACACAATGATCAGATGTACACTTAATAATGATACTTGCAGCATTAATTTATAATGCTACAAATCAGTTCAACCAGACATTTTATAACACAGAGAGAATGCTATGAAAGTGAATACAACAGAAAACAAATTCTTAAAAACCATACCACACTCTAGGAGACTTTTGACATATCTTCCCATGCTGCACAGATTATTTATTATACAGTGAGGTGTAACTCCCATTAAGGCAAATGGGAGTTACTTGCAGAACTTCCCTGAAAATCTATGGCAGAACTGAATACAGAGATTCTGTCACAGGGATAAATAGTGTACAGCTGTTGCTGCAGATTATGTATACAGGTTTAATTAGGGCCCAAGTAAGTATTTGGAATCTCAACAGAGTAACATAAGTGAAAAGGTTCTCTCCTTAGCTTAATCTAGTCTTTCCAAGGTGAAGTTTATTATATATTAAAAAGGAAATAACATTTAGGGGTGGGGAGTTGGGTAAGGTCAAAATTTTAATCACAATACATTTAGGAAAGGGAGAAACTTTTCCCACAATAACCTTAACTATGCCCCCTCTCTTCATATGCACTACCATAGGATCATTACAGAATTACACATGAATAATAAAAAATCGTTACTTATGGTCCTCTAACATGAAAGAAAAGGTACATTTTGAAAACATAATTCCAACGTACACACTTCAACTTATTTACTAGACTGAAAAATCAACAAAGCAGTTTGAGAATACATTTTGTAATTTCAAATACATTTTTATTCCAAAACAGAACATGTGTTATTTTTCAAAATTTTTCATTATTTTTTTAAATTTTAAAATTTCAATATTTCAAAAATTCAGTATTTTGTTTTCTTCCCTTGCAATAACGTGGCCACCACTCACTTCTCCTTTAATAATCCATTCAGTTTCCAGTTGCCTTCTCTGCCCAAAATCCTTTTATTCACTCTTCACCAGACTGGCAACAGAGTTTATTAGAAACAGAACTCAAAAGTCTCAAAACAAACACACACACACAAAGTTTTTCATCAGTTCCAGCTCTGCATAGTCTGTGGTTTCCTGAGTTTTCCTAGCTTAATGCAAGGCCTCCTGCCTCTGACAGTACCAACCATTTCTCTCAGACCACCTCCCAGGCTGCCTGCTGCCTTTTCTATTTCAATCACCTGATTCCTCTGAGGTGGGATTCACCTTGTAATCAGGGCTGTCTTAGCCCCAGGCTCTCCAGCCCATGGGCAGGCTTTTACATCACTCCTTTCTCCTTCCTGTTGCCATGCAGTAGAATGAATGATTGTCCCAGGTTTTTGTTATTTTCTCCCCCTCCACTTTTTCATTCGTTCTTGTTTTCATTTTTTTCACTCTGTAACTTTTCAAAAGATGGAGACATTTAGAAAAGTTACAAACTAACAAAAGGAAAGATGGAAAACTGAAAAATGGGTATGTAGTGCCCCTCTCCATCTGGTTACCTCCTTTAATGCCAATCCGCTTACAGGTTTTGATGGACAGGTCTGGGTTCTTTTGGATCCCACCACCCACTCAGCAGAGTGTATCTTCTTTCTTTTTTTTCTATGAAATTATTTGGCGGTGCCTCCACCCCCCTCTCTCCTTCCTGGCAGAGTCACCAGGGCAGCTTGGGCAGAAAACTCTGACTACAGAGTAATCCCCACTTACTTGCCAGATAGTTGGAAGCTTCCAAGAAATAACACAAACACAATAATTATATTAAACAGGAAACAAATACAACATCATAGGGTGAAACACTATTTTTAGGGTCACACTGAAAATACCCGTGACTTGATGTAGCAAATGTAAAATTAGTGTCCCGTTGGTACGCGTACTTTGTTGGGGCCCTTGATGACCTATAACCACAAAATTCTTCTCTGCAGTGGTTTAGCAGTGTGGCTGACTGGTTCAGTAAAGCCCAAAGGACTCACAAGTGGGAGGAGGTGGTAAATCCCTCCACAGGTGTAATATGCAGCAGGTTATAAAATCCTCAAACCCTTACTCCCTGGCTTGAGGACACAGTTCAGGGAGTAGGGGGGTCCCCAAAACAAATTCCCTGACTAACTAACCAAAAGATGGTGCACTCTCAAACTCCATGAATGATCCTCAGGTTTGAAGATGACGCTGGACTCCTCAGTCACTGCAGAGGGGCTGCTGTCCGCTGGCAGGGATCCTCCTCAGTCAGGAATCAGGCAGCGTCAGTCCCAGGATTTCCCCTCACCACAACGGGGTGCAGGGCTCAAGGTGTAGGTTATACAACTACACTAACATCCAAACTGTAGCCTCCTAGCCCAGCCTCCAGTCACACACTCTGCAGGCAGCTTCCCTGGACTAGCAGCCAGAGCAGAGCTGACCATGTGGGGACTGGTCTCACCTAGGGAGCTGGAGGGGCGAACTCAGCCTGGCTGGGGAAATTTCCCAGCAAACGCTACCAATTGGGAATCATCAGTGGGAAAGGAAAAACCCAGCTGAGGGATCTGCTGTCAGGTCCCTAGAGGCCTTTTCTCAGGGAGAACTCTGCATGCAGGCCTGGGACTCACCAGCTCCCCACACAGCCAGTCCTGCCCTTGCCCTGGCTGGCTCCAGACTCCTACAAAATGGCTTCTCCCTTAGAGGGCCTGTCACTCCCTATTGGTTGCTGGGCAGACTCTGAGTCTGCCTTGGCTCCCCCTCCCTACCAGGGACAGTGTGCCTCTCCCTGAGCTGTCAGCAGACAGAGTCCCAGGAATCTATGTCATCTCCTTGGGGGTTACAGGTATAATTAATTCTGCTGTATTCAGTGGCAAAAAAAAAAAATATGGACAAAATGATCAAGAAAAAAATAAAGGGGGAAAAGGAAGAAAGGAGAAAAAAAACAAAAAATTAAAACCAAAATTTCAAATTTGTCGTATACTGAAGTGTCTGGTTTTGATGAAAAACAGGAAATTTTCCAAAAACTTGAAGCTTTCCATAAAAATTTCCAAAAAAGACAATATTTTCAATTAAAAAAAGTTTCAAACAAAACATTATTTCAGCCAGCTATGTTATTCATTCAGTTACTGGATTCACTTCAGGAGCATTCCTTCTGACTTGAAGTCAATGAGCTGTGATTTATCACTTTACTTAATGAATGTCAGTGGGTTTGCCCAAACTGTTTCTTGGTTAGTTTTCAGAATTTCACATGATATTTTCATTTAGCAAAGTGAAAAAACAGTTTGTTTTTGGAGAAAAGTGTTTCTGGCTAGAGACCTGTGAAGCTCAGTAGTTTGACTCCACTGGACAGTTATACAAATGCCTCTTCCATTGGAACCCCATGTTAAAATCTGGTTTCAGACACCTCGCCACCACCCAAAAAAACCCAACCCCTTCAGTCCAAAGCATTGTGCTTCCCCTGCTTTCTCAAGGTCTTAAATATGATGCTCTAAACTGACCTGGGTTCATTTAAAGCTTTAGCCCTAGCTCGCTGGAAAAGTTTGGGAACCTTTTTAGGACCAAGTCTTCTCTCCCAGCACACAGCCCCAGCAATAGCTGTTCTCTGGGTAACTCTGTGGGGGAAGAAGGAAGGAATCATCCACTCAAACTTGAGGGGTGGAACTACAGCCTTGACACATTCACAGGTTGAACAGCCTAGTAGGTATCATGGCTCAGTCCCAACACACACACTCCTCATGCGCACACACACTTATACTTCTAGGTGGTATGTTGGAGGGGTTGAGACACGTAGCAGAGGATCCATTAGCTCTGGCCTAGCTATAACACACCCGCCTCATGTGCAACAATTCCCCATGACATGCACCCTACACAGCCACCCTAAACCCTACCTGCTACTGACAACTGGACAATCTTGTTGCCACTGCTTAAGTTCCTTCTGCATGTGCAGATGAAGGGAGAGGATATGCTCTTCACTCACAGCTCCACCTCTCGCACACCAGTTTTAAAGGCATATGAAAGAATTTGACAGGAAGAAGCCCATATCTTGTATGATGCTGAGCATCTTCTGCTTCCAGAGGGAGCTGAGATGAGCCACGTTTGAATTTCAGCGTAAACTGGCATCAGGACTGGTGATGGATGAACTTTAAAATGTTCAGAGTTCAAGCTCAATTTGGTTAAACATCCCAAAGTTTGAATGCTCATTGATATATCTGAATCTCTTGGTGTGAGACGTTAGGTTAGATCTAACAAGGACAGGCTTTATCCAGAGATAAATGCCTTTCCTGTTTCTGATCCCAGATGGAAATACCAAAACAACAGCATTTCTCACAGTGTTTTCATGCTTCCAGCTCTGCTCCTGGCTGGAACCCAGAAAGGCAAAGAGAAGAGTACATTTAATAATAACTAGAGGACAAAACCAAAACAACCTCGCCCTCCCTCCCCTGCAGCACCACACACAAATCTGGGAGTAGATGGGAGGTAGCAAACTTATTTGCCAATCCTCTAAACAAAGCTTTGTGCAAAATGGTGTATTCTGCACACATTCCATCATGAAATCTTATGTTCCACTACCATAATGTCTGTAACACCATAATTCTCTTACTTACCTGTTTTAATGTATACCATGCCTAGGTAGCCAAAATATTTAAGTGGAAACTAGTCTCATAGCTTGTAGGCACCAGTGACATTTTTATAGGAAGGATTTCTTTTAATGCAGTTTGCCAGAGGACTCACATTATCAAAGTCTGATTGTATTTGCAAAATGCTAAAACTGAATCCATTATATTCACCTCCCAGGCCATTAAATAAAAAAGTGTCCCTTATATTAAACTGGAAGATAGGCAAAGATCGTACGCTCATTTGCTGTAATCAATGACAAGCTAATGGATATTAACAATAAATTCTCTGTAAAGCTCTTGAATCAGGTGTTCTTTGATACAATCCATGTGCCATTCTAAGCAATCATATCTGAACAAAAGTTTGCAGATACCCATTAAAAGCTGCAACATTTCAAACAAAATTCTGGCATGATATTTACAAACAATGTGATTGTTACAGAATGTTGACTGCAACTCAACATTACAAGTAGATCTTTTTGAAACACAATTAGAACCTCAGATTGCAAAATATCCAGACAAAGTATAATCAATACAGCATCTGATTGCTGTTACAATAATCATCAGTATCAGCCAGAGCCTCAACTGGTGTAAATCAGTGACATCAATGGAGCTATGTTGATGAACACCAGCTGAGGATCAAGCCCTGCTTTCTTTATTAATTTTGACTATTGAAGAACATCTCTGGCATCATCATATTTCTGAATCCATAGTTCATGCATTTGGGTCAACTTTAGAGAACAGCTTGACAGATTTATGCATATATCTTGGGGAATTTTTTTTTTTAAAGTCTGCTGACCTTCTGTCTACCTATATTTGAGAGCTGGTCTGTGTTAGCACCACTTTATAATATCAATTAGACTGGGAAGCATTATTTTGAGTTTTCTGAACTATTACTACCGCCCATGTCCATTTGTCTTTTTTATTCTCTAGATGTGCCATGACAAGGATTAAATGCGACACACACCAAACTTTGAATGTCCCGCAGCCAGCTCCAATGGCTTGGATGCTGTCATATCGAGCTACATCAGGAGCAGTGGCTCAATGGCTGCGTCTGTGACACATGTCAGAAACTTTTAAATGTCTGCTCTTTTTTCATCAGGATGCGTCTGTATCCTAGCTAGGGAAGAGATGACATTTTGTGTTTGGGTGGAACTTGTTGTGGTTCCCTCTTCCTGCCTCCTCTAACTGTCAGCCTGAGTTTCCCCTAAACATATCAAAATGCAGACAAATAAAACTTGTCATTTAGAAATAAATTCAGTAGTAACCATACTTGAAAACAATGTTTTAGAAGGAACTTGGGCACATTTTCTCATAGAATAATGCGCTACACAAAACACAGCACCAGGCTATCACTGACCTTTGTTATGTGCTGCCTTAGAAGACTGATGTGCAAAACTCAGATACACATGAATTCCTTAACATTTCTGTTCTTTTTCCATTAAAGTGGAATAATTTGGCATATAACTACACAATGTATCAGGGTATTGCCAAGGCTTGGAAGAATTAACATTTTGATAAAAATATATAGTTTAAGGGTATAATATGGGTCTGCTAATGCATAGGACTGTACTCCCCGAGATGAGTCTCATTAGTTGAAAAGGAAAGAGACAGAGAGAAAAGCAAGCTTGCTTCATTCATTTTGAACAAATATATGTCATTTCTTTAAGATTGATCTTGGATTGGTTTGTTTTCCAAAATGAAAAGTAATGCAGTCCAGGGACTCCTTGATTATGACATTTTCTCATCAGGTTTAATTGATATTATGAATAGTCTTTTATATTCCCAATTTCCAAAGGCAGCTTGAGAACTTTGAATTTTCCTGAAGTTACATGGGACTGTGCATGAGAGGCCAGACTTAGTTCACAAAGTTAAGCACTGGGTAATTTTACTCTGGGGCCCTCTTTGCCCATTTCAACTGACCATGTATGAGTTGAATTTGACTAGCGCTTGGACCTGTAAAACCTTTGGCTTCCCAAAACCATCTGTCTGGTTCCTAGCTAAGCTGCCTATTTCCAAACAACCAGCAATAAGAAAGGAAAATCAATTGCAGGACACTCATACAAGGGTTAGCCCATTTACCACTCAAAACAGCTCTCTCTTTTATTCTTCCAAATGATTTTAGCATTTGTAAAAGAGGTCATATTTACACACGCTCCAACCAGCAATCCTGGGGGTGTCAGCTATCCCAAAGGGTAGATGTGGACATGCCCCACCACCCTCTTTGCATCTACCAGCAGAGCAGGCTGGCCTCATAGGGAAGAGCATGTTCCACTCTCCTAAGCAGCGTGTGCACTTCCCCTGTATGGTGGAATGTTCTGGAAGGCTCCCTGAAGCACAATGCCTCCTAGAGTTCCCCCTGGATTTGTGCGACACCTCAGGCCAGTGCCTCAATGGCATAATTTGCCCATAAGGTTGTCCTCAGCACTGCTCCATTCTCAGCCCTTTCCTTTGAGACTGACTGTCCTCTCTTCTCTGACATATTACATCAACACCTATTTGCATGGCTAGACAGGACAGGTTACCTCAGAATACAGAGATTATATTCACTTGCCTGGAGAGCATCCAAGTTACTTTAGAACCCAGAGCTCATAGTCCATTTTTTGCCAAATAAGAAGTCTCAGGAAAAAGTTAATGGCAAACAAATGAGCAGAAATATTACCTCAGACAGCAGAGACTCACACTTGGAATTTACTGGGGGAGAGGGGGGCTCAAGAGCCAAATATGATGGATGGATCTTTTTAAAGATACTGTGACACTTGCAGCTATGGGTGTTAAGATAAGGATAACCAGATCACCATTCTCACAGGATTCCCTTTCCCCATGAATTGGGAAGTGCCCTGCCAGCAGAATATGAGACTTGACAGAGCAATTGTCTGAGTCGCTATAATAAAATCCTACAGTCCTCCTCAGAGCTTGTTGTGTTTGATGCACCCATGATGACCCCACACTGGCACACTACATTTTCCTTATGGACACAGAGGTATTTTCTCCTTTAGACATGCACCCATAACTCCTTGGTAAAGATGAGACTGAGGCTGCAAACAAACGTATTAAATTGTCTGCCATTGTTTTTACAGGTATATTTTCAAAGCAGTGGGTGGAAGGCATATATGCAAATTGTGCTCAGAAAATATGCCACAAATTCAAACCAGCTCAAGAAGGCAACAGAGGGACAGTTCTAATTGTTACCACAGTCAAGAGTAATTGCACCTGCTGGAATAAAAAGTGTGGCAGCACAAGTTATCTTCTGCCTCATGTTTACTTAGGACTGAGCAAAATAAGGACGACAATAATATGATAGAAATATGCACATTCTATCTGCAGAGTTTAAAGCCCTTTAGCGAATTAAACCCCAGAACACACTATGATGTAGCAAAATATTATTTCCATTTTACCAATGGGGAAACTGAGCCACAGGCTGGTTTAGTAACTTGTTCCAAAAAATCAGTGAGTCAGCCACAAATAGAACCCAGATCTACCATTTCCCAGCCCTGACCTTTAATCACAAGACCATCCATCCTCTTTACTGTGAAAATGGTCACAACAAAACCTGATGCTCCATGAGGTTTGCTGAAAGGTTCTCTCAGGTTTCAAAATTTTCAGTGAACTTGAGCCCAAAACCAGGTAAAATATAACCTCTAAGCCTCAAAATCCAAACTGCAAGCAAAGAAGAAGGTCTGTAAACCACATCCTTCACTTTTGATTTGAGAGATCCACACAAAGCAAACCCAGCAGATTTCCCTAACATCTAAACATTACAATTACTTTAAAAATAGAGTAAAATTGTTTTAACAATGCTAACTTCTGTTCTGATGTTTGATTTCATGCTTTTCATGCCTTACAAGAGGGTAACATGTTAACAGTAATGATGAACTGAATGAAACAAAATGTTTTCAATTTGGAATGATCCAACTTTAAATTAGAAATGTCCTTTCAACTTTCGGTTAGTAAACTAGAAAAAAAATCAGCAAAATGGAAATTTCCCTCAAAAATATGAAGATTTTGCAGAAATTGCATTTTCCATTGGAAAAAAAATTGACAGAAAATTCTCCACCAGATGATCATTCCTCCCCACCTCAGCATTTCAATTCTCATTTCTCTTCTTCACCATATGTCTGTCTCACTGCAATCTCCTGTGTGCTTCACTCAATTGGCCCAGTCATATGTCAGGCAGTTCTACCTATTATCTTACTGCTCTAAGTCTTCCTAAAGCGTCTGAGAGTGGTGGAAGCACTAGCCTAATTTTAAGCAGTTGCCAGGCATGATTTATTTCCATATAGGCTGAAGTAAATGTAGGAAGGAACCCAGGACACAATATGGGGACATACATTCCCAAGATGATATTGCTCTTGCTTACACAGTGTCGCAATCTGTCTCCCTCTAGTGGCTGGACCTCAATGATGTTTCTGAGTCAGCTACAGTCTTCAAAACTAACACACCTGGGTTCCTTAGCTCAGGAAATGGAAGCTCATCCTTTCATATCCAGAGGTCCTGGGTTTTGATTACTGCGGTAAGCACCCATCTGTTACAATGACATTCATTGCCCTCTAACAAAATCTGGGTGATTCCATCATTACGGATGAAAATTGTCCTTGTTCCACTGTGCCCAACCATCATACCTGATCTGTTCCTTGGTTAGAAGTGGAATGCTGACCTAGAACAAAAGGCTCTCGGTACATTGCCTAATTTATGGCTCTGTTGGTTCAAGGAGACCCCCCCCCCATTTCCATTTTGGAATAGAGTGTATGTTCCTGCACTTTGTAAACGCCGCTCTGAAGGTGATGAGAGTTTTGTCATTGACTTGAATGGGAACAGGATAAGACTCCGAATGTGCTTATGCTATAAACTTGTGATTAACATTAACAGGTGGTAGGTTTTTACCCTTAAGCCTCATAAATATAGCTGAAAAAAACATTTATCTGGACGTGGAAAATGAGGGTCTAGCTAGAGTTGTTCAAGCCTTTCATCACAAAACCCAAACAGCCTGATTTTTTTTCAGGGGTGAGTGGAAGGGGTTGCTTGAATCTCGACATTCAGACCAGGTTTGCTAACCTTTCAGCGAACTTGGGCTGACTTATGATTTCAGGTGAAAACCATGAACAGCTCAGTGGTGGTTTTGGCTGAGTTTTGCTTTCAGTTTTTGCTTCATCCTGAAATTCAGTGGGTGAGAACCCACAATAACCAAAACTGAAAAAAGCTTGGCACAAACACCATCTGAACAGAACCACCCAAGATTCACACAGCTCCAGGTACAGAAAGCAGTAGCTACAGAGAAGACACATTCAGTACCCTCCCATTGTGAGACCTTGCAGCTTAGCATTCATTGGAAGGAATGGCTGAGGCTGTGGGTAATTGGTGTAGATCAAGCTCACTGTAGTATGGCTGCAGTTGATAACAGCACTGTTTACCGGGATTACTTCCTAGTGCTCTGACATTTCCATTGCCTTTTATAATATTTCTGTTGTAAGGTAGGTGGTGATTTTCTGGTTTGGGAAGTAGCCAAACAAGCAGGCTCTGAAATGTGGTGTGAGCTTTCTTCCAAAATTGATATAGAAATTTGGCTACCTGAAACACATTATAAATGGCAGTTAAATCATTAGGATATTAAAAAGGAAATTACTCTTGAACAGAGGTGGTTTTGTTTTCCCCTCAACTTGCATTGTAATCCTCTGACCAGCCCTAACTCAACTGCTAAGCTAAAGGAAATTAAAGAAAAGATGAATAAAAATATCTCACACTTGACCAAATTCATCCCCAGCGTAACTTAGTTCAAATGGAGTTAAATCAATGGAGTTTCACCCGGGAAAAATTTGGCTCATTGTCAAAAGGAAATGAAGCAAATGTGTCCTCATTTGCAGCTATGAGCTTTAACAGAATTTTCATTACTTGGGAATTTCTGAAAACAATTCCCAGGTAAAAAAAAAATTGGTAAGGTTGAGCTGACCTAATATTAACCCCTTTGGGGAAAAAACCTTAAAAGAACAATGCTGCTAAAGAATACAAAACACCTATAACATGGAAATAAGCTTGTAAATTCTAGGTTCCAAAGTTATGAGCATTGAAAATTGAATCACAAGTAAGTGTGTTAGAAAATTTCTTTAAGTCTACATGTGTCTGCTTACCTGGTAAACATATATACACCAAATATAACATAGTAGGTAATTAGGTGCACATTTATTGTTTGAACTAATTTTGAAAATCAGAGGAGCTTGTAAAATGGACAAGATCTGTCTACAGATTTTCTTTGCATCATTTCCCCCTTTTGCCTTGCAAAAATCCTAAGAAATTAAATTAACAAAATTAGTGTTAATGTAAGAGTATGAGGTCAAGTACTCTCAAGCCAAGAGTTATCTGAGCAGTGTCAACTCGCCACCTTGCAAATATGTGGATTTCTTGATACATCTTTCCCTTTAAAAAGATATATTGTAATGCAGAATATCTTAAACTCAGCGGTGTGCTCCAGAACACTTGCAGGTGATCTCAGAGCTGCCTGCTCACAGGCTATTGACTCCTCCTGTTTACTTTTAGATGTTAAACTGAATTAAAAGACAACTAAAAATACATAAACACTTCCTGAATTAAATTCCATGTAAGACATTGTTGCAGCTACTACAGGGTTCCAAATGGGAATGGAGGTGAGTCTGTAGAACTGACATTGTGACCTGAGGTGGGCCATCAAAGAATTTCTATATTGAAACTACAAACAAGACTTCTGTGACTATATATTTTTGTTTCTAATGCATAACAGAAAAATATACAGCATGTGCAATATGGATGCATTAATGTAGCCAAAAGAAACTTAACTGTGGGAATTATTTTGCTTTTGAGAGCTTCCTCTCACATCCCCAACACTGCAATTACAGTATTTTTTATGCATTTAAACATATGAATACAATCCACCCAGAACTACACACATTTTCCAAGATGCGGGTCTCCTAAGAAGTCAAGGATGCTGAGATGATGATGATGTTTTGTGAATGTGCCATGACCACGACTTAGTTTGTCCTTAAAAATATCTGCTTCCTTGAAGGCTTGTGAAAATAATGATTTGAAACCTTAATCTAGTTGTCAGCAAGACTAAGAAAGGGTCAGCTTCAGGTTGACAACACCCCCAGAGGCAAGTCCATCAGAGTCACCTAATCTAAAAGGTAACTTTTAGGAGGATTCAGATCTCTGTGTGTTATGTATGGAAAATATATTAATTCAAATGGTTTTCCTGAAACGTGAGTGCTGGGTATTTTATGCATATTTCTAGACAGTAAATGCCAAAATAAATGATTTGAAGTCTTTTGCTTTATAAATGTTTGGAAGAAAAAGTGGTTATTAAATACTTTCTGGGACTAATTCTCATTTACAGTAAGCCCCCTTTACACTCCTCTAGCAGTCTAAAGGAGCCTTAAAGTGGGCATAAATTACAGTTAAAACCCCTTTACTCTGCCAGACTGGTATAAAGAGGTCTTAGAGTACATGAAAATCAGACCCTCTGTTTTTCTGTCCTCTTAAGACTTCATTTCCTGCAATGCCCTGGCTTTCTCTTTCACTGAGCCTTTGGATTTTAAAATACTGTGTTAGGAAAAAAATATTTCTTTCCGGGTTTCTAAACAGCCTGCTGTGTCTCCATATTTTCCATTTCCTACACACATTCCCAAGTGTGTGTTTTTATGCATGTGTCTTTTTTCTTTAATGACCAGAGATCTTGTCTTTGTGCCCATATAGATAAAGGACTCCGTGTTTCCTGAAGCTGTCAGATCTCATTGAGGAAACCTTCCCTTGCAGACGAGAGAGGCTCTGAGGTTGAAGTGAGATCTCCATACAAGAGTCCCAATAGCACTACAGTGAGCAGATATAGTTGGCTGGTGGTTTAATATCTCACTATTACAGAAAGGAAGTAGTAGTGCAAGATGGAGGCCAAGTTAGACTTTATTAAAAAGGAGTCTGAGATTCTTCAGAGCTATTGGCCCAAATGGTCACAAATTCAGAGCAGTTGGGGGAGGCAGAGAGAGGGAGACAGCCTCCACGATATGGCCAAAACTTCAGTTTGAAGAAGAGAAATCTCTAGAAAGGATAAACTCCATTCTCAGGGCTAAAGCGAAACCCCATTGGAAATGGGTCCAAGCAGTGTAGCTCGATTTTGTTAGTTTTCCTTATTCGCTAGTATTTTACTTTTATGTACAAAAACATCTTCTGGGCTCTTATCTCAGACAAAGGAACCCACCATTATATAATGATGGTGCTGGATACAGAACCAGATGCTGACACCCTTACTCAGGTCAAGTAGTATTTACTGCATGAGTAGTCCCATTGGAGGCACTACCGAGCCTGATTGTGGTTCTCAGAATCCGGCCATACATAATTATTTTTTTCTTTGCAACCGATATACTAGCCGAGTCTCTCCAAAGACATTATGATCTATCCTTAGAGTTGACTTTCCATGAGGTGGGAAAGCATGGGGAAACCTTCATTGCCACTGTATGTCTTGTATCTCTGAAGAAAGAGAAGATCATGGTTTCCACTATTCTTCAGCACTGTGGGTTGATGGTGGTGGTTTGCTCCTCCCTCAGAACAGAATTTTTAAAAATTAAAATAGGTGGAGGGGATCGAAGCAAATATATCTTATCCAGGCAGCCGAACTGGACTGGACAGCAAGGTCTAAAGGAGGATATCACGTAGAGGTACAAGCACAGAAAAAGCAGACTATGCATTTCAAGCATTATGCCACACTCAGTGAAGCAGAAACATCAGTCTCAAAACAGACATGGAGTATTTAACTATTTCTTGCCATCACTTTCTTTCAGAGCAATAACATGGCAATTGAAATGGTCAAGGACACAGCCAGAGACTCTTAGGAGCAGAAACAAGTACTAAAGTAACCTACCACTAGTTCCAAAACCCCTGACTTTGTGGTCACCTAATCCACCGCCTGACTCTTAAGACTGACACTACAAACTGATGCCTGGAAATGTAAGTCCAAACATCCAACAACAAGCTTGGCTGCGTGGCTAGAATACTGAAGATATCAAATTTACCCCCTTCTTTTTCAATCTGTGCCTACCAGTTTGCAATGCAGACAGACAGGTGAATTAGAGCAAAGATTATAAGTCTGCCCAAACTGGGCAAGCAGAGCCAAACAGATCACGACAAATGAATGTGCTAACTTCCATACCACATAAAGCAGATATATGTAGTAAGATTCATTCCAGGCCCGTACAAAACATGGCACAGGTCCCTGTCACCAGAATGTCTGCCAAGGGGAGATGGTTATGTCCACAAACCCCATTCCACAGGGTTGACTACAGAGGGCCATAACTGGCCAGGAAAAGGATATGGCCAGAGTCACTGGAAAATAGGCTGATCCTGAACCTCACCTCTCACCAGTAGAGCCCCTATTGAGCCAAAGTTCTCTCTTCACTCCTTTGTTGCAAACACTAGGGAGGACAGTGCACCCCTGTGGGTGCAAAGGAACCTGGCTGGCCAGAAAGATATAATTTATGAGAGGAATTTTCAAAATCGCTGAATGTTGCCCTCAATGGAAACACTGGGTATTTCTGAAAATCCCACCCTACAGCTCCCTGTGCAATCTGCACTTAATCTGGCCCATGAATCCTGACTCTTCATTCCTTGTTGAGGTGAAACTGAAGTGAATAATGGGATTTCGGTGGGAGTCTTGCCTGAGCAAGGACTGTAGGATCGGGCTGACCATATTTATTTAGAGCAGGGAGTCTAGCATTTATGTTTCAAAATGAAAAGATCACTTAAAATTATGGGAGCCACTAGGAGAATTGCCATGAAGGCAATAGCTGTCTCCACAGCAATATCAAGAGGTGTCAATTTAGGACCTTCAGGGTCAGTTTACCACAAACACATTTTATTCCTCTGAAGACTTAGCAGTGTGGTGGTAGCTGTTGCCTCAGCCCGAGAGAATGTCAGCATCTTGGAGGAACAGATCTCAATTTAGGTTCTGGAGCTTGCCAACATGTAATAGCTTTAAAAGTCACGAAGTATAACTGTCCATCCTTTGTAAATTGCCCTAAATGCAGCGGCAGTCTGAATGACTTCACAGCAGTACAATAGGTGCCTTCATGGCAATCTGCATCACACTGCTCTTTAGTTCACAATCACTCAGACTTTTATTTCTTGGCAATCTCGCTAACCTAAATAAGTATGTGTTATGCCAAGGAGCTGACACTTTGCATAGCTGAGACATCCAACTCTTTCCTATCTGAGTCTCACAAAAAGATCAAAGGTCACAGCTACCCACCTTAAAAGGATCCAAAAAGTACAAATTAAAAAGAGACTAACAGGCAGTTTTCAAGTAGATAAATCTTAAAAAATTGTGCATATGCTACCGAATAGGAAGCCAACACGAAGAAACTATATAATGGTCAGTTTGTCTTGATAACCATGTAGATAAGATACTGTGGTGGGACTCATAAGACGTGGGTTTAACTCTTTGCTTTGTCACAGACTCCTTGCGTGATCCTGGCCAGATCATGTACTCTCTCTGTGCCTTAGCTAGCTCTCTATAAGATGAAGATACCATTACTTCCTCTCTCATAATGTTTGTCCATCTTGTCTATTTTCACTGAGAAATTTTTGGAAAAGAGACGGTCTCTTGCTGTGTAAATATACAGCACCTAGCCAAATGGGGCCTTGATCTCAGCTGGGGCTTTTAGCCACTAACACAGTGCAAATAATAAATACATACTATTTTTATATAACACATACAATATAGAGGATCATTCAGACCTATGGGGGTTCCATATTTTATACCACATATCTTGTCCATTGTGTGGCACCAGCCTTCAATTCATTGTCTAATTTATTATTAGTAGCATTGTCATAGCACTAGGAACCCCATCATTCACCAGCACCTCACTGTACTGGATGCTGTACAAACACAGATGGGCCCAGCCCCAAGGAACTTACAATCTAAGTATAAGACAACAGATGGCTATGGACAGACGGGGGAAGACAATGAAACAGTATCACTCAGCATGAGAAGCAGTGGTAACAGCACACCATTTAGAGAGGAGGACAATGAGGTGGCCTTGTGGATGTTTACATGGAGCTTTTTGTGGGAGAAAGCACAAGAGAGCTTATTTGAAATTTTAACAAGTGGACAATCAAAGCCTGTCATCACGGGGTAAGTGGAGGCAGGAGTCATCATCTTAATAGGGTATATGTCTTGTCCTTACCTCATATTACATACCCTTTTGATTGGTAAGCATATGTGACTTTCAGATCTGTTCACATCATTCAGAAATGGCATTGCTGGGGTCTCAGTAACTCCAGATGAGGATAGTTTTTCTAAAATACAGAATATTTGGGATTAAAATATAGGGGTGGATGCAATAGCTTCAGTTGGATCACTAAATTTGGGAGGCCACTGCAAATCACTGCGTTCTTCAAATGAATGGCTCAGTAAAACAATGCAAGAGGAGCAATGCAGCTTCATAAATGAGCTCCACTTGCGTGATCTGACAACAGTAATTTAATTTGCATTATAAATACTTCATAATGTGTTAGTAAAGGGAACCATAGAATATTTTGTAAAAGTGACAAAGTCTTAGCAATAATTACACACACAAAAATCATCAGTGTACAATTAAAATAACAAAGAGCAGTGTGGAGAATAGAAATTTCTTTGTATGGAGGATTTGGAGATTTTGAAATTTGCTTTTGTACCAGTTAGGAATGAAACTGGAAAATTTTGAAATTCCTCTCCAAAAGAAAATTCTGAAAGAAATTCAGTTTCAGGTCAACCATAACATTTTGTTTTGACAAAACTGAAATGTTTTGGTTTGATTTTGACATTTTTATTTTATATTATTATATAATGAAAAGTTATTTCTCACAAGGAAAAAATCAAAATGTTTTGTTCCAAAAATGTTGAAACTGGATGTTTTTGACAGTGCTGGAACTTTTTTCCTATTATTTGCTTCAAAATTAAATTTCGGTGAAATCACATATGATTTCACAAAGCATTTTGATTTTGACAGAATAGCATATTCTGCAGAATATGGTTCCACTGAAGTTTTTCCACCCAGTTCTAAAAATCACATAAGATCAGGAAATGAAAAAGTTCAGGTTCCAGCATCAGCATTGATTAAGCTGCATTGCACATCTCCTGTATGTTTTCTGATAAGCAGGTCATCATGCTAACAATAATTTTGGGCCCAAATATTCAACGAGATCTGCAAGTGCTCCCATGGAGTGTCAGAGGGAAAGAGTCCACTTTTTGCACAATCAGGGCCATATTAAATTAGAGATTTAAACAGAACAGCAATAGAAAGTACTGGGTTTGGACAGAAAAGCCAAATTAAGGCTGCTCTTAGAACCCTACATTTTGCATTTCCTGACTCTTCTTGAGATTTTGAATTGTGCAGCTTTTAAGAGCTGAAGGAATTTTGTTAAGCGTTCAATACAATTTCATTTCTGTTTCTTACACGGACCAAGCCTGGAATAGTTCAGAAAGTTATGAGCATGTGAAAAAAAATATATAATGGAAACAGTTTTGCAACCTTAACTACATTAGGGCACAGATTTCTCAGCTGTTGTCAGTTTCCACCAGGGGCAGCTGACAGGGGGAACAGCATGGGAAGTGGTTGAGTCTCATTGGCTCTGGGGCCAGTTCTGAGTTTAAGAGTTTCTCTAATTTACACAAGCAAGCTATGGGCCCCACAGAGCCTTCCACTTACTAGGGACTGCTGGAACACACCTAGGTTGAAGGATGGCAGCACAGGAGAAGGCCATACTGGCTGTATACCTAATCAAATCCAGAAGAGGACGCCACGGTCTGGGGAGCAACGCAAGTCTTAGAGATGAAGCAGAAGTGACAGCAGTGAGACACCACTAGAGCAGGGCACTCTAGCGAAACGAGAGCTAATTCCCAGGACGGCCAGCAGGAGGCGCCGCGGTGGTGAGTCCCGCCCTGTTACAGTGACGTTCTATGGTGTGCTTAACAGTGTGTCAGACTTCACCAATATAACCTAATATTGGTTGCCTTTCTAACAATAGTCTCTGTGTCTTCATTATTTTTAACCTGTGTTAAAATAATCCATGTTAACTATCTTTACTATAATCAGATAATGTATGGTAAAACTGCCATTCCTTGTCTAAATTAGAATTCTAACATGAGCTAATTAACATGTTAAAAATGTTTTTTTCATAGTGAAGATGAGCCCTATGTCACTAAACCTTTGATATATTATTTTCCACAAAGATATGAAATCTAGAGGTAAGAACTCAATATTGAAGATTATTGCTGCCAATATTCAGGCACAAAGACATGCATGGATTATATTTGATTTGCAGATTAAGAGCTCAAAAAGAGCAAACTTTTACTCATGTGAATAATCCCCTTGATTGAAATGGGAACGCTGGCTTGAAAAAGGACTAGTTGCATAAGTAAGGCATTGCAAGATTGGTCCTTAAAGTACAAAAAAGCCTACTTATTTACTCTGATAATATTATAGCTAAGGCCTTGATCCTGTTTCCATCCAAGAACAAATATACATTACTCCAGAAACTTCAATTTGGATATTTTATTTTTCAATACAACTGTCACAAATACATTAACAAAACATAGTAGCTAGAACCAGTTCCCTGTAAAAACATCCATCTCCTATTCCCAAATATGGTTAGCCAACAAATAATACAGCTATCCCGCTTTGTTGTTCTGCCAGAGCTACAGGACAGTGTAGTAACGCCATAGAAGCAATGTATCTTTAAATCCTGGTGGCTTAGTGATCACCTTTTTTAAATAGCTTGGCAGATCACCATGTGAGCTGTTCAAGAGCCACTTGTTAGTTGATAACCTTCTGACATCCTCAGGAATCACCCGTGAGAGAGAATTTAAGAGGCAACTGATCTGTATATTATCCTATTGTTTGGGTACACAAGAAGGTGCATGCACACATATGTTAGCCTGGGGAAGGTAAAGAGAAACAGTTTGATATTCTGCGTGTCATCTCTGCTAAGACACAATGGCAAAATACAGTGCACAGCACAGCACAGCTTCCATTCAGACAGCACTGGGAAAGATGGCAAAGTCAATTCTTACACTTCTGCAAGGCTTTGGGAGGGATGGGAGGGTGAAAAGGCTGGCCTCTGACTGAATCTGATTTATACTTGGTACTCTTACTGACGAGAGAGCCCAGACGAGCGCTGAAAACAAAACTTGTTCACAATGAACCTTGTAAATGCTTATCAAAAGCATTGGTGCCCCCTGCTCCAATATGGTACATACATTGCACTCTTGTGCACTCATCATTTAAGTGTAGTATTGGATTAAGCAAAGTCAGTGAAGGGAGTTAGAAAATAGCTGGTTCAGCATGTCAGTGCAATATTTCTTAGGCTGATTGGTGGCATTTACAAGGCAACTGAGGACAGAGGATGGTTCTCATTTTCATCATCCAGTTGGATACACCAGCAAATGAGGGCATCAGAGCCCTGATCCAAAGCCCATTGAAACCAAAGGAAAGAACCCCCCACTGACATCAATGGGCTTTGAATGGGATCCCCAAATGCAGCTCATCTGGTGGGTAGCAGCTTCTGCTGACCAAGTACTGGTCTTCCTATGCAGCTGGGCAATAGGATTGTTCCAAGCTGGTTGGGAGGTGATTAAAGTATTTACATTTGCAATTAATAATTCTACAGTCCAAACTAGTGTTTTCAAAGGAACAAATTGTCCCATAAAATTACATCATTGGAGACTGTCCTGATATTCCAAGAGTGGGCAGAGTTATCATGCAGAGGCCTTGAGTTTGAGAACCAGATTGGGACCAGTGAGGGTTAGGAGGGCCATGGAAGGGACAGCCTCACAAAGAAGAGAAGGATGCAGACACCATCATTGTTATTTACTATTTGGACTGTGGGTTGTGCTGAGGAGCGCCGGTCATGGGCCAACACCCGTCTGCGCTAGGTGCTGTACAAACTGAGCACAAAAAGAAATCTCCCTGTCCCGAAGAGCTTTTCTGCACCTTCATGTACACAAGCTTCAGCAAATGCTCCCAGCCCTCAGTCACAGGGACATGGCCCTCTGCAGCAGCTAAGGAGAAGGAGGGGAAACGCGTGTGTGCTGTGCATGTATGCAGCTTCAAGGAGAAACTGAGGACTTGATGAAAAGGATATTTTAGGACTAGCCTAACCTGAATCACCACCCTGAAGGTGGAGGAATCACCTTGATGCGGATGAGGCAGCCCGGGGGGAGGGGGAGGAGAGAGAGATTTCTCCTTAGATCCCTTTCCTGTCAAGATATTGACATATTACCATTTTGAACGTGTGAACAACCTACAACTCAGTCCTGTAGCTCTGACTCAGGCCCAATTTGTATCAACACCTGAGAAAGGACTCAGGAATGACTGCAGGACTGGGCCCAAAACATTTGCCACACCCTGAAACAGTATTTCAGTTCAAAACATCTGAGAATGAAATACCTTGCATGCTACAGCAATGTGTGTAACACAGACAGCAGTAAACAGTCCCACATGTATTTAAATAATATGCCAATACATTATAGCCATAAAAAAGTAATAGTTAAGATTATTCAGATGACTATACAGAACTAGTGGATTTTATTGAGAGTTCTAATTCAGCTAACTTTAATTAAAGTTGTTACATTATTTAGTACTTAATAAAATATCTTTGGTCACATCTCATTCCGAAAATAATATTGCCTCCAAAGCTTTGCATCGAGAACATTCCTGAGAATGATACAAAGGGTTTTGACATTACAAAAAGTAAATAAGGAAAAAAATAAAGAGAGAAAAATCATTTGGTCAGTTTGCAAGTATTTTTTATTGTTTGAGGCAGGGTTAAAGCCTTTTATAGAGACAGGAACATATATGCGACCAGACTGAATGTGACATTAGGTTACTTTAGGCACCTCTGTTTAGCACCCTGCTGCCTGTAATATGCTATGGTCAAAACATGAGTTGATGATTCAGAACAGATATTATGATACAAATGAGCTAGGATGGCAACTTGCTGTTATTTTGGTAACTGAGTTAGAAATCTAATAATTATTTATGTCACAAGAGAAGCAACCTCCTGATTCTCCAAAACTCCTGCATCTCAGAAGCCTTTTAATCAGAATTTGGTTTCCTATCCATAATAGCCAAATCAGAGACATCAGCAAAGTTGCTACCATAGCCACAACTCACTTCCCAGCAATTTGTACAGCAGCCAACTCACAGACAGATCTGAATTTAAAACATATGGGGCCAGATCCACAGCTGATGGAAACTGTGTAGCTCCATTAAAGTCAATGAAGCTATGCCACTTTTATAGCAGCTGAGGATCTGGACCCTGTATATTTTAAATTTCTTTTCAAATGTAAAAGTAAATGTAACACTGGTTAGCAGTTTCATATTGACAGCCATGGTGAGTCAAGTCTTCCGTTCATCAAGAGAGGCAAATAACATGGACAGTAGCAGTGCCAGCTTCCCTTCATTCCTCTGCCAAGGTGCCTCATCATTTTCTGGCGGGACTATCTCTGGCAGAGAAAGACATCTGTCTCCAGTCCCATTCCATCGACAGCATCTGCTGAAGATTGCCAAAATATGGGCCACTTGTAAGTATTTAGTTTTGTGAGAGTCACCTATCTGCTAGGAAAGTGAACACAGACCAACAACTCATTTCATACAAGCCAATGAATAGCCAACAGATGGTAACAGCTCTCAGACAATACCATCATGGGCTGGTTTTGAAATTGCAGCCTAGAGGTGAAAGGCTCTGCATACTCTTTTTCAATCCCATGACATCAATGTATTAACTCTTGGGAACGTGAAGCACAGTAACAAAGGAAATGAGTCATTGCTCCAAACATGTTCACCCCATTTGCTAAAAAGACTTGTAAAATGCTAAGGATTTTCATTTTGTTACTGAAAAGTTGACAAGAAGCCATGTTTACATAATTTGCATGTATATTAATAGGGGATTAATAATGACCACAATAGGGAGGCGACTAAGACATATTAGTGAGATGTAAATTATGTAGATTCCAACAATAATGTTAGTGATATGAAACAAACAATCGTACCTTATTTTCCTCTAAATATCATCTAAGCTCAGTAGAGTTTTGTTGTGTTTTTTGCTTTCTCCTTTCAAAACGTTTAATTCTAAATCTAATCTCTGCACATGTTAAAAAAATCTTGTCAAATAAACCAAGCATAAATATAACTGTCACAACCATAATCAAGCATATACAGTTAAACAGTGTACCCTCTGTGTCACATATTCTGCAATGTTAAAAATGCCCCCCCTTCTGAATGTTAAGATGTAAAAAATAGGATGCTTTGGTTCAGTTGTATCTGCAAAATTGCTTAGACCCTTTTTCTTAAATAAAAATATGCAGATTCAGTGCTGTGCATTGCTAAAGTGTTTTCATATAACATTGCTGACAACATATCCCCCTCCCCCTTAAAGAAAGAGCAAAGCAAACTACGAAGTTTGACTTGTGATAAACACTGTCTGAAAAGGTTTGTGTGTGTTAAACTTAAGTACCTAATTCTTGGGGGGGGAGGGGAAATAAGGACAGATAAGGGCTTTTTAAATCTTCAGTTATAGCCACTGCTTTTATGAGCATATTGATACTGCAAGCCTCTCTCACTCAACAGGCAAACTTTAGATAAAAGCATTGCTCTTGCTAAAACCAACTGAGCATGCTCACTGAAGCCCCAGGTGTGACCTTTGCTCTTCTGTGTGCAGCAATTGGACCAGGCAATCCATCATGGTGTTCATCCTGTCAGGCCTGGTGCTTGGCTGCAGCTGTCTGTCACACTGGTGGATGGGACCTGCTTAAAGGCAATCATGTCAATCTCTATGTGACTACTCAGACTAAGACAGAAAGATGATCTTGACAGGCTTGGCAAAGTCAGCAGAAGGTACTGGAGGACTTTAGTTACACGCAGAAAATGTAGATGCAATTTGTGCTTTTTGTGTGCATGTTTTGTGGATTGTGTAAAGAGGCATGGAACGGTGCTGTTTTATAGCTGGTCATCTCGAATGAATCTGTTGCCTTCCGAATGTTTCCCATAGTAAATGTAGCGACATTTTCCCAGAACACCTACAGTGAAAAGAAAACAAATAAGGAAAAAGTGAGCAATTAGCATTGTATGTAATGGAACGATATTACTGAGGTTGGGGAAAAGAAGGTTCAACTGTGTTTGGGAACTGCTCTCTCTCTCTTGCTTTTCTAGCTATGCTTGGAAAGCAAAGTATGTTAATTTGAAATTAATTTATTTTAACTAGTGGCATTGGGGTCGGCCCTGAAAAAACACACTTGAGTACTTTGTGAATCACCCCGTTAAGCACATATGCATGCCCTGCTGCTTTTTGTAGGGATGGCATTTTGGATAGAGTTGTATGTTTGCACTGTCTGTTATCGTTCCAAAATATGGATATGGGGACGAATCTTTCTAAACCACATGGTTTTATTGATAATAAAATAATAGTAGCAAGTAACAACAGCTTGGCACTGATCTAGTGATATAAACATGAAAAACTCTGTTCAGACATCCTCACAACAGCCCTTTGATGTAAGTAATTATCGTTATCCCTACTTTGCAGAGACAGAGAAGTGAAGTGACTTGCCCAAGGTCATCCAGACCTCACTGCCCTCCTTTTCTAAATATAAATGGCTCTACGAGCCAGAACAATGGTAAAGGGTGAGCAAGGCATATTTAAAAGTTATACGTTGTCCTTCCCCTAGTGGTGGTAGCTCATATACAGGGGAGTGCTGTGGTATTACTAGCAATGCCTCCTTTTGCACCCCAAGGCATGTGCAGTCAAATTATTATTGCCTCCTGCACCAGGAAGCCACGTGCAAGGGTCTCTCTGTCTCCCTCTATGTATCTTGGGATTTTCTAAAGCTCTCATCACTATAGTATCTAGCTCATCCACTCAAGGTCCACCAACATCCAGCCGATAGGAAACAAAATATTATGTATAAGGACAAAGACTGGGAGGGATTTACTGTGATTTACTCATTTACTGTGCAGGGTTTTAAATTTGACAGATCCCACATGAACAAATGGGGTCTTATTAGCTGCACCCAGATGCAGCATGAATTAAGTATTCTTTTAATAATCTGTATGTAATGCAGCAATATAATTATAAGCATCAAATAAGCTATGAAAACCCTGGAAGCAGGGGCTGTGCTGGATTAAAGTTAATCCCTATTATTCTCTCCTTTTTTAAAGTATCAGGTGAGTAACACATCACTATGGAAAAAAATTGATAGGCCTATCACCTGTTTTGAAAAACACATTCCTCTTAAGGGAAGCACAGAAGAGGGCTATATGAGCTTTGTTTAGCCCCTTCTTCGCTTCCTTCTCTCTCTCTTTCCAAGTCTCCAATAACCTGATTGATCAGTGGAGCAACTTCCACATTCAAGGGAAGAAATTATTCGCCTTCATAAACCAGTGTCTGGTCACAAGCAAGTTCTCATATCCTGAGGCGACGCTATCCCATGCAAAGCGTGGTTGTCATTAGTTGGTAAAAAGCTTGGTTGGGCTTCTAGTGGTAGAGCTCTAAATTCAAAGGATATGAACAGTTTATTAATGACCTTCTTCAGACTCCTTTTTCACTGTCATTGATAAAAGTCCTATTTCAGGTCTGCCGTGTTTTCTTCAGGACTGGAAGCAAGACTGTTTACTGAGATCTTGGTGAGAGAGTGCTGTTTGATGAATGCTGGAGACTGCAGCGAGGTGTCAGCGCTTAGAAAATGAGGCAAGGACATGAGGTATTAATACTGTCAATGATCTCTTGACAGGAAAACAGATACTACATTCACCGTCAGATTTAAATAGACATCAAGTGCATTAATGACAAAAGGGCAGACTTCAAACAAAGGGGGCTGGATGGTGCTGCGCTGAGCGAGTGCAATAACCTGATCTGAAAAGACACTGTCAGAACTACAGACAGACCTAGAATTGTGTGCAGTGACAGAAAACAGAGATGCCGACAGAGATACCGGTGCCATATTATGCCAAGTATATTCTAACAGTGTCTCCAGCCCTAACTAAATCTGACATCATTTCCTATCACTTATAGTATTCTCCACTGCTCCTGCAGAATATTTCTCCCCAGACATCATTATAAACTCCACTGTAGTTTTAGAGTTACTGGCAGGCCTGTTCTGTCATGGAGGTTGGGTGTAGAGGCCTAAGGATAACCTCAGTCAATCTAAATTTGGAGTTTGCTGTAGAAGTGCTCTCATTTTCACTGATATCTCAGCTACTTGAGGTGATCTGAACGCTAAAGTGTGAGGAGCTGTCACCTTGAATAAAATCCTTAAAGCAAAGACGCTCAGTTCCTGGGATGTTCAGCAAAGATGTCGGACTGTCTGGCAGCAGGAAATGAAATCCAGCTGCTGCTGCTCGCCTAGGGATAAAGGTGCTTGGGCTAGTGACAGTTAAAGTCAGCTGAAATTTTTGAACTCCTGCAGCCTACAATTGTTTAAATTAAGGAAGTGTTGTCTCCACAGAGATTCCCTACCAAGGCGCACAGCTGTGATTCGATTGCCAGGCGGATTATACACACTGCTCAGAAATCCTTGATAAAAGCACAGTTGAAAATGTTGCCATGAGTCTTTATTTATCATGAAGGTTATTTGTAAAACAATAGACTTGCTCATAAATTAAATGGTGACTTTTTCCCCCTCCTCCTCTCCCTCCATTCCCTTATCTTGAAGAAAACTGTGAAAATTACAGAGGGTTTATATGCTGCAGTAAGAGCTTTCAATGCTAAAATATGCAATACATGGATTTAGGAAATCTACTGCATCTGACTCAGTAGGAGACAGTTTCCCCCGCACATCTGCAATGTGTTCATTTGTTTGCAGCTTCACAAACTCATGTGTGTGTATGCGCGCGCACGTGTGTGCGGGGGATGACAACACATTTAATGATGTGTGGTGTTTTTAATTAAAATATCTGGCATTGGTCATAATAAGCTAAGTATACTCCCAATGCATCAGCTTAATGCACAGCATTCTGAATGAGCTTTCTGCTCAGGGCTCTTGAAAAATGACAACATGAGGTCTCTTGAGGGATCATCTCCCCACAAATGAGGTTCCAGTTTTTTCTTAAGTAGCTGCTTCCACCATCACCATAAGCTGTTAAAGCTATAATTATGAAAAAATTACATAGGGAAGAATCATGTTTAAAAATACCTTTTATCTTTTAAATTCCCCCTCCTTCAGAATCGATGTTCTAATTATGATGGGTAAGTAATAACCCTGCAGTCACCTGTGTGTGTTGTGGTATCAGTCTTTCTTCACCAACACATTGTAGTGTCAGCAACACAAGCTTTGCCTTAGCTGGGGGAAAACCCAATTATCCCCATAAATAAATAAATACATACATGAATACTAAAGCAAGTGAAAAAATGTTCAAGTCATGTTCTCTCCTTTTAAATTGGGCATGTGTTTCAGAGAGTTATTATGCAATCGATTCCTCAATGTTCTTTTCTAGAGTGAAATATGTTTTCACTTCTTGGTATTTTTCTCGGGGACCAGACAGTACAAGGAATTCACAATAGGCTATGGGACAATGCACTTCTAGGTCACCAGGTCAAATCAGCTCAAGTTAGTTGTGACCTAATGCTAAGACTATCTGGTGGCATCCTGGTGCCATTGCGTGAGTTGCTGGCTTAATTTTCCTAATGCTTTTAATAATTCTGATACATGTAAAAGATGCTACCATGTATCAGCATATAGTAAAGTATTTGCATTTAAGAATATTAGTGAAAGAGATAATCTTATTTACATTAGGTGCCAAGGACTGTATTCCATAAGTAAACCAAAAGGCATATGATACTTTATACAACACTATACTGTATCTGTGTTCAGGTGGAACCTAAGCAGAAGTCCTGACTACTTTTGGTCTGATCACATGGCAATTAGTACCCAACTTGATGTCCTAACCAAATTCCAGTTTAGCTAATTTTATTCTGACTACAGTACCTAAATCCCACCCCATCAGTCTGTGTTGGATCAGATATTCATCTTCACACTTCTTGCCTCACACTATTGGGTACAGCTGCTGTGGGCTATTAAACAGCTGTCACCTTCCACCAAGAAGATGATTACATTTTGAGTGGTGGTCATAGTATAAATGTATAAACTGCTTTCTGGATGAAACATCAACACCATTATAACTTTTTTTCAAAGGCTCTGGGGGATTTTCTCCCATCAATGAATGGGAACTGCAAAGTTCCCTAAAATACTAATTGCAACTTTCCTTATTGGAGAGTACAACCCTATTTACAACCAACATAGACAGGAGAACAAACATCTGTCTACAACCAACTCAAGTCTATAGCGCTAGTCATTTGGACAAAACATTTGCATTAATCCCATTAATTTTAAACATACTTAAGACCACCCCCAGTTAGCAAAGAACATAAGCAAGTACTTATGGGTAAAATTTTCAAAAGTGCCTGTAACTGAGAAGCCTAAGTCCCATTTTCTTCAAGGTATTTGGGCACCTACAATGCAGACAGATGCATAGTTGGATTTTCTAAAGTGACTAGGAGTTACCTGAGAAAGTCCCACTAGTCACCTACTTTTGTTTTAGGTGCCTAAATACCTTTAAGAATCTGGTGCTTAAGAGTCAAAGTCTGACTTTCAATGGAACATAAGCTCCTAAATCACTAAGTTCTTTTGAAAATGTTCCCCTACATGATTTGCTAAATGGGGCCTTACATTCTATAAAGGGTTCCTATTTGTTTTAGTTAAAAATAAGTGGGTCACACTATTTATTCCTACATTATTTATTCTTAAATAATTGAGAACAAATATTAAAACAACTGAATGCTGCAAAAAAGTGTGGAAAGCCTCATATGAGCAGCTGCAAACTATCTACTTAGAGGAGCCCCAATACACCGCTCCGGACATAATACGTGGAGATGGGCTGTTCAGTTAGTTTAAAAACATATAAACCCCCAACGAATCAGCCCAAAGTTCAGCCCTTTCCCCAGAGCATAGATAAGTCACCCTCCATGGGACATGACACAGGATATGACAGCTAAATATCAAGACAGATAGATAAGGACATAGAAGGCAGACTTGGACCCAAGCATAGAGACTGCTGTTCTACTGGGACTTGTGGTTGCATCACCGGGGAGGATGTCCAACCTAGACTGTTTGGAAGGAAGAAGGGTTGTTCTGGGGTTATGGGGTTTTTTTTTTTGAGAAAGGAATTTGGGGGTGGGGGAGGGAAATGAGGAGGCAATCTACAAGGAAGAAAGATCTATATACCTGGCCTAAGAGAAGGGAGGGGAATGTCAATAGATTCAGATACACAGCCAAGATTTTGTTCTTATTCTGGACTGAGTCTTCTGAGTTTCATCCATCAGCTTTAATTCATACATATTTATTTATTTACATTTGGATCTGCAACAGTTTTTCTCCCTCCAAGAGCAAGTCCCATAACAAAATAAAAAATATCACATTCAACTACTTTATTATTTCCTGGAATAATAGCATCCAAAATAGTGATGCCCACTACTATGCAGGGCAAGCAGACAAAATATACAGCTTGTCCTTGGACCTCCAAACACCCAAACATCTGAAAGTCTATCCACATTGGTGGAGGGAATATGGGGGTGGGAATGATCTCATAGCTCTAATTAAAAGTCCCTAAACTATTTTACAGTATCTGCCACGACTACCCAATCCTCACTATACTGTGCTATGAGTGATGGCTATTAGATTATCGTGCATTGCTTACACGAGCAGAGACAGTCATAGAAAAGCAACTCTTGACTGTCTCAAAGTATCAGTACCAAGGATATCCAAAGTTATCTGGTGTCTGACTAACTGACTGTCTTTCTCAGAGGTAGCAGACAGTTTTTTCTTTGTTTCTTTCCACATATCATCTCATTTGATAAAATAAGAGCAACTTATTGCTCCTTTCCTACATTATTTTCTTCTTAAACTGCTAGAATATCTACAGTGGAAAAATGTAACATCTAACTAAAGATAAAATGCTACTGCTAGTACTGAAATCTATTTTGATTTACATTTTTAAAATACAAGCCAGGTAAAGGTGCTATAGACGCTATGGGAATCTAAGAGTCACTTTAACATGTCAAGTGGTTTGAGTGGTTAGAAGAGGAAACTAGGGAGTCAGAAATCAGATTCCTAGGTTCTAATTTTGGATCCGCCAATGACTTGCTGAGTGGTCTTGGGGAAGTCACTCTGACTGCTCCGTGCCTCAGTTTCCCCATCTGTAAATGGGGAACATGCAATGTTGTTGCCAAACAACATTTAGAGAAATGTAAAACCATGAACAACTGTTACCCAGGGAAATGGGAGAGTTGGGCCAGCCTTTGCCCTCAACATGCAACACCTCCAACCTCATTGCATACAGGACTCCGGCTCAGATGATAACTACAGGAAAGTGATTGTAAAGGAGTCTGAATGTGCCACAAGTAAACTTGCTCACTGGTGGCTGCAGCTCCCCAACTGCCAGACTAGAGACTGAATTCAAGTCACTGGGTCCTAATTTTCAGGTTATACATCAGAGCAGCAGAAGCAGGAGCCAGCAGAGAATGAGGTAAATGCTGAGCTGGCCAGCCCTTCCCCCCCTGGATCTGCTACAAATGATTGCACTCTGGGCCAATATCAGTGGGGAGAAGCATCTGCAGCCATTCCCAAATGACCTGCCAGAAACTGCTCTGGGGCACTAGGCCTCAGTTGTAACCCCCTACATATGGCCTGAAGCTTCTGTGGCAGGCTATGAAAGGCCCAGCTCCTGAAAAACCCAGGCCCAGGTCTATTTAAAATAGACCTCAGACACTAAGCTTCCTGATGTCACAATGGACATGGACTTTTTTGGACTATGAACTTCCCCTCCTTCACTGTATCAGTCTCCTCTCTTCTTCCCTTTTTATTCCTAACAATTTCTCCATCCTCCTCTCCTCCCCCACAAATAAATCCCATGGAATGAACAAGTCAGGGGCCACTCACCCTATCTTGAATTCCCTTCCCCATCCTTGGGCTGCTTTTGTCCTCTTAGATTGTAAGCACTGCACAGTGGAGCCTCAATGTTGACTGAGGACCACTGTATGCTACCAAAATATACATGATAAACAATAAGAATCAGGCTTAGATTTCAGCAGCTTCTAATGAGTGAAAGGTTTCCAGCTATGCCATTCTCTGCTCTGCCTTCTCCAGCTGATGACATTGCATGTGACTCCAAATACCTCTGAGCAGATACTATATGAGCGTTGGCTTACAAAGACTAGCAATACCTTGGCACCAAAAGTAGTTATGAACTAAGATGACATCAGGAAATGCTATCAGAAGTGCCCAAGGAACAGATATACAAATATTAACTCTTCTTACATTATAAACTAACAGCCTTTTAATTATCAGAGGGGTACCCGTGTTAGTCTGGTTCGGTAAAAAGCGACAAATAGTCCTATAAGGTGCCACAGGACTCTTTGTAGCCTTTTAATTGATTTTTTAAGAGAACAGAGCTGCTAAATGTAAGCAGAAATAATCGGCTATTCCTCCAAAAGTAGCTGCACATAAAGGCAGCTTCGTAAGGCTGAGGGTAGTGCTCAGCTGCCCCAGCCCAGAGCGAGCTCCATCTTCACCAAAGAAGCAATCAGATACTATGACGATGGGTACAGTATAGAAAGACAGATCTCCCCATAACAGAGGGGAATGTGACCAATTGCACCACTCTTCAAGACAGTGAAGATCTTTTAGGTGGTGTGCTCCTGACCTGCACTCTCTGCTGCACCCTTTGCTGTGTCTAGAAGTTCTAGCATAACCCACTCTTTTAGTCATGGGACTGCAATGGCTACAAATTTGCTTAGCCCCTATGCAAGGGTGCCAAGAAAGTGATGATTCATTCCTCCGAATACACATGCCCTTCAGGTTGATCAGATTATTTCCAGGTACCAAGTCAAACCCATATTTAGTCCACAGCAACAACATTGGCATTATGCGCCTAACTTTATCAAACAGAGAAGAATCAGAACAAGCAAGTGAGGCCATGAAATTATGGCAACTATCCTGCACAGACAAGTACTGTGTCATGTCAAGTCTCACTGGCCTGGTTGTAGGAAGAAAAGAAAAAAAAGAGGAAGGAAAGCAGTCAACAGGGAGAGGATGTTGGAAAAATTTGCAATGAAGGTGATAGGAATACAAAGACGTGAAGTTTGCATCCCAGGCCAGGGGAGACTGCATAAATGTTCAGTGTAAACTAGCAGTTGAGCTGATGTGTGATAAAGTGCAGCCTGCTGTAAATACACTTCAGGGCTCCCAGTGCAGCTGGGGATGAAACTTGTAATTTAAAAAAAAAAAAAAAAAGGAAAGGAAAGGGCAAAAAAAAATGCACTGCAAGCTTTTTCTCACATAATCTGTTACTGGAAAATTGAGAAGCTTGTCCAAGTCCGTGGGAATAAGCTGATGAGCTGATACTTAATAATAAACCATATTGTGTCATGGTGCAGAGTCATCTAGATCCATTCAGGCCACAAACTATATTACTTTATACAGCCCTGGCTGACATACATTTAAAGCCCTCTACACATTAAGGAGCCATTAGGCTGACAGATTAAAAGTTATCTTGGAGCTAATGTTTCCATTATGTGTCCTGGCAGTGGAACAATCAACACACTGTTCCTCAGATGTCATACTTTGTTTAAAACAAAAAAGAAAAGGAGGGTAGCTCTCCCTCCTTGAATGACATTGACATGATCAGCTTTGATCTGGGCATGTGGTGTCTACAGATCATCTACTGCTGGCTAAAACAAAAGCATTAAGGGCAAATCACTTTAAATCATTAACCAGTTCTGTACTGTACAGGGTAGTTCAGTAATATTATAAAGGCCCACATTTCTGCATTGGGACTTCTTAGCAATCCTTCCACACTTCTGATGATGATTGCAATATGCTGGCTTTTTTTCCTATTAAAAACAAAGCAAGCAAACAAAAAGCCCTCCCCCTTCCACCACCCAGATGTGTGTCTTCACCATTGTTGCAGTTTCAAATGACTCTGTGGATGGGATGAGCCTAGAGGTCAGTATGAAATTTTTCTTGTTGAATATTTTGGATTTTTTAAAAAGGGTGGAGTAAATTATAAAAAATAATCAAGAACATACTTGTATTTTTATTTACTGGCGTTACTGAGCACCAGAAACACTGGCTATACAGATATCAACTTTTCCAGAGGTTAACTTACATATGAACTCAGGCTCAAATTTATATAGATTGGATACCTTCAAAGGGAAACAACTATGGATTTACAATATCTATTTGTACTTTACATGTCTCATTTTCTCATATGTATTATAAATAGAGTGAATAAAAGATGGAACTGTTTCCAAAGAGCATGCATGGATCAGATGCAAATCAGGTAAAATTTGTTAAATGCCCTTCACTCTCCATTTCTAGATTGAAGTCACAAAAACTAAAGTTATTTATTAATAGCCAAGTGCTCCAAGCTGGACCACTTCTGCTTTTTTTAGCTACTAACACAACAGCTGCTCTCCTTCCTCTGTCTCCCCCTCCCACACAAAAACACTCACACAACTAAAAACCAAACAAACCTCATGCTGATTTCTCTTTAGTCAATTTAAAGTTGAGGTCATCACCACTAGAGGGCAGCATCCATTTGTCTATTAAACTGGCTAAAACAGCAAACTAAATATTCCCCATGACAATTAAACAATACTGTTGGTTAGTTTTGCAGCCAATTTTATGTTCTATAATGATCAAAGCTTATATTTATACAATCTGTGCTTTCAACCTTTTACCTGGAAGCCTGATTTCTGGTGGACTAACTTCAGTGATCATCAATTTGGCTATAGGGGTGGCTACAAAAAGAGGTCACTAGTGTATTTAGTGGTTTGAACTAAAGGCTCAATATGTTTCATAGAGGGAATAAATATACATATATGAATTAAACTGATTGTTCTGAATTATGTTTCTTTTATTTTTATGTTTCTTTTGCAACAACACAATCACTGCATTGATGCAAGTGATACTTCTAATGTATTCAGAATGGTGGGCAAGAAGGTTTTAAAATCTGATCCTTACTGCGTATTTAAAAGTTCAGCTGCTCTGTCAACTCCTCCCATATTATCTTAGAAGACTCTCAGTTGATTTGACTAACATATGCAAAAGTGACATTTCTGTAGGCTGCTCTCCACTTTGGGTTACACTCTACTAATAATACCTCCATTAATCAGCCACAGAATGAAACCATAAAGAATGCTAGAGCCATTAAGGAAACAGAGGATGAATATAATTATATTGTACTTCACAAAGTTTAGGAATGTGCAGATTGCATTAGCAGTAAAGGGGAAAAAAGGAAAGTAAGCTCTTTCAGTAACAGTGATAGGATTAAATAAATGTACCATGATTTATGTGGTAGAAAGTCAACTTTTGGAATAATTGTTCGGAAAGTCTGCAAGCATTCCAGCAAAATTACAAATTCTTATATGAGCAGCAGGGACCTTCTGGAGAGTTTAGAAGTGAATTTGGCTCATCTCATGAGTAAAATTTGCTTTTTGGATCTCAGATGTATTCTGTTGGATGAGTTCACATTTTTTTTTTAAAAAAAAGCCATCCACAATTCAGTCTGGCTCAACTGGTTTGAAATTTCTCAAGAGAGTCATTTGAAATAAAGACCAAGTTTCTTTCCCAGCTTTAAAAATAAAAAAGCAAGTCTCTCAAAATTAAAGAGCACAGTTAAACAGTGCTGCTGTCATATTATGATACTGTGACAATCAATTAGGGGAATGTTCTTTGTATACTGTTACTCATTCCCTTCCCTAAGCCGTTCATCAGAAACAAAGGAGACTTTTAACTGATTGCTAATGATAGGATTAATAGGATTCTTCTTAATATAAAGTAACCTTCCTTAAGGGACTGGTGCTGCTAAGTGCTGGGTTCCCTTAACTCCCAGTGGGAGCTGCAAGTGCTTAACACCTTCTAGCACGCATCCAGATCTCACAGGATCGGGCGTTAAAGGTGCTCCCCACTCTTCCAACCCAGTTGACATATGGTTCAACTGAAATCAGAAATACATCTGAGCCATAAAGTTCAGCTCTGGAGCGGAACTTCCTGAAAGTTCCGCAGGCATTCAGTTCACTGGTTTGAGTTGGGGCCTGTCTCTAGCTGAAACAAACCCTGCATTATATAGAATACACACAGTGATTTGCTACTGCAAAGAGTTCATAGCCTAATTCTCAAACACTGACTGACTCCAGTAGAGAGTGCCAAAACATTGTCACTGTTTTCTATCTTAAACTCTCTCCTGCTCCCTCAGCCTCCTTTTAAAAACATCCTAATGAGGGAGAGGCTGAAGATTAAATCACAATGGACAGCAGAATGTAGTTTACAAGAGCACTCTTAGCCTCTATGGAAGCTTGTGCTGAAGACTAAAGATAGGAAGCTAAAGAAACAACTCAAGAGAGGCACAGTAAAACCCCTCTAATAGGGTCAGACTCATTAAAATTTAGTCAAAGCACCAAAGACTTTCTAACAAATATTACGCTTAGTAAACATATTCCACTGGAGCACGGATATTGGTGAGAGCTTTTGGAGTGTGTCAGTTAATCAGTATTCACCCGCTTTGACAGCTTGAAATATTACTCACTTATTTGGCTGGTTCAAATTTGTCAGACTTGACTATGTCATAAGTTAACATGTTCCCATATTAAAAAGGAGCCAACTGGCAAATGTGCACATTGGACATAATAAAACACATCTGGCCAAACAATCAAACAACGCTGATCACAGTATCACTTGCAAACACAAATTAACAGCGACTGCCTAGGACATTACCAAGTCAAACAGGAAGCAATAACCTGCTACCCACTACTTCACCAAATATCCATTAAATGGTTAATTGAAAGACAGAGCCTCCAAAGCACTCTGTTTCCAAGGCACTCTCCTGCATGGTTAAAGGTGTATACATGTTTTACATGTCCTGGGTCATTTGCTTATAAAGGGGAAGTGCTGAAGGGGGAAGCTGTGCCTCAACCCACTGAATGGCACTAGAAGACCATCAGGGCAGTGAAGATTACATATCACAGCCCTTTGTCTAAAAGCAGGTGTCACTGTGCCTAAGTACAAGTGGAAAGTACAAAAGAGGTAGAGGGTAGCCAAGGATTAGTTAAAACCCCAGATCCTGCCATATCAGTTCACAGTTGTACATAGCAGCAAGGACAAAATTGGTCAGATGCATCCTTATTGCTCAGTTAAACATCCAAGAATGTAGTACACAATTCTGCTGCTATTAAATCACAGTAACCTTGGAACAGTCTCTCTCTTGCAGGTGCAAGCACTAGCAGCGGTATCATCGAGGCACATTGACCTCCAAAGCACCCTCCCTGCTCCCCATCAGGAGCAATGCACAGCTGCTGTAACTGACACCACAAGGATCTCCACAGAGATCCTTGGGTGCAGAAAGTTTAAGAAATTAAATTTGTGCACTGAACCTCTGGACTCGTCCTTTCGGAGAAGCCACCAGTAAATAGTTGAACACTATTCAAAGTATTTCAGTCTCCAGGACAAAAATGGTTAAACTAGCTTGACAACCTTTGTGGCATTTCTGCTGAGAATATGTGCTGGCCTTTCTAATGAAATATCAAATGTGACTTTTTGTTTGTTGTGGCTGCATGGAAGCCAAATATTGTAGGGGGGAGACGAAGGAGGTAGGGAAAGCAGATAGTTAAAAGGGTAAAGTATGTATTGTAATCCCCAAATTGCACCTGGACTGAATGTTTTCAGACCATTTTCTTGACTAAACCAAGACAGTTTTGTATTTTTCTTTCTTCTAGGAGAGGGTTAAGAATAATCTGAAGCCTGGAAAATGGTTGCTGTTGATACTAGTGAGGCCTTCTCTTTAACTAGATCCTCCAGGAAAAAACAAATTAATCAACAGCCAGCTGAAGTGGGTTTAATGATTGCATTCTGCATACAATCAGCTTTTCCCTTTTCAAGGGCCATCAATATGTCAAGGGAAGACATATCTGAAGGATATAGCTCTTAACATCAAGGTTATCTATTCTCCACATGGCTCCCACTCCTTACTGGGCTGATACTTTACACTGCCTGTGTCTAACATTTTCATCAACTCTGCAATCAATCAAGGTAATAATGTTGTGCAAAAAAATCAATTAACAACGCAATTAAACTTTCCTTATTATCTCAAAGGGCTGAAATAATACCTAAAGGGAAGATAGACTCACTGAATGCAGACATCCATAACCCAATGTGAAAGTGAATTATGAGGTTAGACAGATGCAGGCATGTACTGGCGCTGTTATTTTCAAAGGGATATAGCTCATCCAGGCAGTGTATCAGTCACCACCAATCCCATATCCTAAAATTCCAAATTACTTTAAGAAATATATGATGTGCAATATCCATTTCATATTCTCTTTTAAAGATAAACCCCCCGAAATCTGAACAGGAGTATTATTCAAAGACAAAATGATTTTTCAGAGAGAACATAAAATATAAAAGCTATAATAACATTTACATCTGTATACCACCCATGTCTGTAAATGCAGGTAATCAATTATACATAATCTGGAACGTATAAGGAATAGAAGAGGTGGCACAACATTTAAAACCCAAAGGCTTAAATTTGCAAACACCTACATCCGAGGCACCACCAAGGACAGTGAAGGAATAGCCAGTTTACACATATGTGGTAGCATCAGTAACAACCTAAGTACTACTCATTTAAAATAAGACAGAGTGCCTGTATTATTTAGCAATTACGCTCAATTCTCACTGAAACACCATTCCCAGGAGCTGAGAATTTTAAAGTGCATCAAAAGAAGACAATTAACCCCTTGCTGTTGGGAGGATTTGGGATTTATCACTAAGCAGTTAAGAATCAGGGGAGACTCAAACACACCAACACAATGGAGTTACTGTAATATAGTTAGAAACCCAGGTCTTGTACCAGAGATGTATGGCTGAGCATTTGGGAGAGAAAGAAGAAAAGAAGACGGAGGGGAAAGAATATATATCTATCATATGAAAGACCTCCCAACTTCCAGGGGGACACAAAAATATTATACACAGAAAATGACCACAACAGAACTAACTGGAATTTTCTGACACCTATCATTTCCCAACACACACACCCTGAGCTTTTCCCAACACACACACACACACACACACACACTCCCCCCAGCCTCTGTTTTGATTTAGCACAGGCAAAAAGAAAATGAAAATAGAAAAAACGTTTAAGGAAGGGGATATCTAGATCAGAATGACAAGCTAAGCTCACATCCTGCAAGAAGCTCAGCACCAAACTCTGAGAAACAAAAGCTCTCTCTTCAACACTACACTTTGGGTTCCTTTATTGAGGATCTCTCTGCGTCTGCTAGCAGAGGTGTTCCACAAAGCACTTCTTCCAGCAGGGTTTGCTTAAGCACATAACAGCTGCATTTCAGAAATGGTCTATTTTTACAATTAGCTCATGTAGTGAAAGTCGCTTGTTTGGACCAAGAACATCTTTTTCATTAGTAATTCTCCCTGGTTTTGTCCTGTGCTACCCCCCTATAGTGTAGAGTCAGTCACGAGTGAGTTACAGATGCAGGATTAAGTGAATTCAAAACTGTGCAATTTCCACAATTTTTGAAAGATTACACACTTTTCCTGCATGGGTTTTGAGCATTAATGTGATGCCAGGATTAGTGAATTTAGCCATTACTATCTTAACCTTAAGGAACATAATTAATATGTTTCCATTTTCAATGACTTCTTTGTGTGTCTATCAACTGAAACCATTCCTGCTGTGTATTTGATTCCAATGACGATGGGGTGTGTTAGATTTTAAATGAGGTGCTAGCTCTTCTGCTCCTTATATGCTCTAGTTTATGTGTTATTCATGACTTGCATTTGGAGACATGGATGATACACAGATGGAAATGTTATTAAAGCTTTTGTATTTTAGTTTCTTTGTGAATGGCGTCTTCGTTTTTAGGTAATTCTTTTAACCATCACAAATAACTAGCAATACATGACAACGTCTTTAGACTTTTTTTTTCCTGTTAAGCTTTTTGATTAAGAGATTTTTCGTTCTCTAATGCTCTCTCTTCCTGAAACTAAAATGCAGGATAAGTTGGCAGACAGGAAAGCTACATCTGCAGGGTAATGTACAAGAAACCCCCTTCTTTGTCATATGCTCATTATACAGATTCAGAACCAAAAGTTACTTGATTTTTTTATCAGCTGTCAGGGATGTAGGTCCCAGTTCCCGAAGCCTGTGACTGACAATTTTCAACCTGCTTTCACTTCTTACTATCCTATTCATACTTCTCAGAAATTCAACATTAACATGGCAGAGGGAAAGTTACCTTGCCAGTTTGCTATCTCTATTTTAAGTTGTAGTCAAACAATTTTAGATTAACAAGTCAACATTTCCACTTAATTCTTTTCATTATTTAGATAGCTAAATAATAATATAGCCAGATTTGACTTACCATGTAGACATATATTCAAGGCTCTGGTAATATGGTGCTATAAAAAACTTAAGACGGGGATATAGATGCATATATGCACACTTCACATCAACCGTGCAAAACATTACTCAGCCATTGCCTGGGGTAATTGCCTGGGGTCATTAAGCGAAAGGGTAAGTAGGTAGATGTGTGTGTCTGGGCTGGTAAATCTTCATGACAATTGTGTAAGACTATTGTACATAAGTGCATATATACACACACACACGTAACTTCAGACTGATAGAAATGCCAAGCCAAACAATTTATGTTTAATCACTAATAATTTTGTAATGTGAAAACATTTTTTTCACACTCATACAGTTACTCTTCCTCAGTGAAGTTTCGCCACATGTCAAATGTGAAGCTTTTGAGTTTCCCCTCCTCCCCCAAAGGCTTAGATTTCTTTCTAACAAAGACAAGGTGCTTTTTCTTTTACCCATTGAGATAACTCAAATCCTACTAAGCCTATAAAATATACATCATCATTCTCTCTATATAATTTAATTATATATGGAAAAGGAATATTGATATCAGAATTCAGACTTATTTTTGTTTAAAAAAACTAACTTGAAATCATTCTTGCCAAATGGCAAGAAGACCAGACCAACAAAATAATAGTTATATCTTTTGAAATGAGTTGCATACTGTATGCTGACAGCCTGAACTCTCCAGCATTACATTTACCACACGACATAATATTTTGTTGTTAATGGATATTGAAAATGCAGTGTTCTATCTAATATATATGGAGATCCAAACCCACATTACCCTCTCCCCACATCCAGCTTTCTACCAGAGGCCACCTGTTTCTGAGGTAAATTCAATAGAGATTTGCTTTGTCAATTGTTTCACTCCACATTCTACTATCGTGCACAGCAGAAGGATGCTTTTTGGGCCTATGAAGCAATGACAGAAGAGTTACAGAAAATATAAACCATAATTCAACTTAGTTCAGTTGGACACCACAGCTCCATTTTGACATCTTCAGTATGACATCCTCATTCTGAAGCTGATAAGCTACTCATACAATTTCAGCCTGTATCACCATGGAGGCTATAAAGTCAACTCAAAACCATGAATTAGGCTGGTTCTGTTATATAAAAGTAAAGCCAAGCTATGTTAATAGCATACTGACCCACATCCTGGCATATGGCACTGCTGTTTTGTGCTGCATTGCTGGTAAATTATACCCAGAGAGTCAGCCATGGGAGGATCACCCCAGCAAACAGTGGCCCATTCCCTACCATTAGTTGTTGGATGTGTAACTAGGGGAGAGGGTAAAGTGGGCACCTCCCTATATCATACTTATCCAAGTTGGCCCCTTGAGGCTGCTCTTAATTTATGCTGTGAGAATAGACTGGCCCACAGCCAACCCATGAACAGAGGAGCATGAAGACTATCTTTGCACAGACCTCTTCTGTGATCCTTGGCCATAGTAGACAATCTGACCATCATCCTAAAGTAATTACTCCTTTTACTTTCCACCCGTAAAATACACGTGAGTAAGGGCTTGCATGATCAGGCCCCAGTAATTTTTAAAAATGGTTTGTCATGTGGATAGTGTGGTTTGTCATGTGGATTTTATAAATATGAGGTATGGAAATATGACCCTGCAACATGACTTTGCCAGAGATGGCTTTATTCACAGGCTCTCTAGATGACCACCTAATGGCACCCTATCTAAAGTGGACATATGGGGCCTCACATCTATGGTGACATTGAGAGAGACATTGCTTATTATAAAATAGTTGTCATAAACAAAATGTAAATATTAAGGGATGTCCTTTGTGGGAGTGGAGTAAGATCCCTGCTCCAATCAAATCCTTTAACCCTTTGTACAAGCTATGGCTCCATCCCCTCTGAAGAATCAGTTATAGACAATGAGGAAGATTCTGGGAGGTATTATGCGGTTAGAAGAGTGGAAGCAAACTCTTCTGTCACATACAAGTAGACCTGCATTTAGCAGCTCATTGCATAATCTCATGCTGCAATCACATAGCTTCCCTTGGGGAAAAAATTTAAGATGCATGAACATGTTTAACAGAATGGAATATTTTGTAGAGATAGAGAAGCCACAAAAGAGCAATTATTCAACCAATCTCCAAAGAAACTAACAACCCCCCCATGGATCCACAAATGCATGGTCAGCACTATCTAGAAGTTCCACATGTTGACTATAGAGCATCAGGGATAAGTTTGGGTAAGAAAAATGACCCGTTAATGAGCCACTCTCGAACACTGGATCACAGAAGAGATGCTAAAAACATTTTCAGTTTTCTCTAATTATTTTTAACATCAGGTGGTAGGGGGTTGCACAGTGATTTTGCAAGATCTACTTATGTATCATGGGGGACAAAAACATTTTTTCTTAAACAAATAAGTAAGTAAGTAAAGGTATATTTGCAACCAGTACGGGTTTTTCACACAGCCTGGTATCTTTATAGGGCTAGTGGCTCTGGCAGCCTTGAAATTTCCCTCCTTCCCACTCTTTATACCAATGATGGGTGAGTCCTAGGCTTACACGACTCTAAAATTCATTTACTTCAACTGTAATTAATATCTAAACATTTGCAAAGCTTATGTAATGGTATTACTCTGTTCAAAGAGAAAGATATAGGAAATGCTGGTTCTAAAAGTTATTGTCCTGTTTCTCTTTGTCTCAGAAAGAAAAAGGGGGGGAAACCCCTCACCAATTATATATCTTCCAAAACTGTAACTCAGGAAAAGAATTTTCAAATAAAATGCTTCCAGGAAAAGAATATTTGGCAGCATTTGCTGCTTATTTTCCCTAATAACCATTAAAAGTCTCCCTTAGTAAACCTTTTAACTGCAACATTAGAAATGGAAGAGTTTACATTTTATTTAATGAATAGTTGCAGAGCATTAAAGCAGCATTTCGTTGGTGAAACAGCTCCTTATCCTCACTTTGTCTCAATTGGTTTTTTTACATTTCATTTTCAATGACATGTCAGCCGTCTCTCACCAACCTCAAAGGAAAGTTGAATGCGGGGCTTACAAAGTTAAGCTGACATTTGCTCTCTTCCAATAAAAAATATTTAGTCCATTAAACATAAATACCTGTCATTATGATACATGGACTGGGTACAAGCCTCCCGTTTCCCTCTGATGTTTATTACATCCAAACAACTGCAGTGCCTGCATGTTTTCAACTTTAGTGTATTGATTAAACTTTTAAATGGCTGCCATATAACCCAGGGACATCAGGAAGATTAATTTGCGTCAATGTTCATCTGTAATTCATTAGCCATTTATTCTTTACAACCACATGGGCTATCAAGAAAATGCAGGCCATTTTTCACTCTGCACAGGCTTGGGAACAGATCCTGAAATTTGTGCTGCATACAAATAAGCTCCCCAGGCCCGGCCACTTAAACTGCTCCGCTTTTCAAAAGTTAAAGTTGGGAATAAGAGGAGAAAAAAAAGGAACATAAAAAAGCAGAAATGGACAAAATATACGTCCTCAGGGTATTTGAGATTTAACTGAGTTTGTCCACTGTCTTTTCATCCATGGATTATGGTTTCTTATTTCAGTCAGATTAAAATAACTGAAACTTGTTTCTGAGCATAGGCCATAAATAAAATGAGTGTCCTCCCGCCCCAACATCTCCTTAGATGCAGTTAACTCAGAGAAAGCTACAGAGAGTGACGGTGAAGTATAAAAAGCTCATGCCTCAAGGAGGTTGAAACTGAAAATCCAAAGAAAGGCTACGGTTTTAACCGACTCTCATATTTATTGTGGATTCCAGTCCTGCCTTTATTTGGGAAAATGCCCAGCTAAATATCGGTATGTTTCCTTAGGGTAGAGGTAAGCCATCTGGCTCCCTGATTTGCCCTACTGACCCTTTGGCACAGTATGAAGTGCATATTAAATAAGGAAAAGGAAAGAGTGCTGCTATAAAACAAACAAGAAATGCACATGAATTTTACATTTACGGAAAGATCGATGAAATGCATCCTGGTTTTCTTCCTCCTTTCTAAATACCTATAAATAAATGGCATCGCTGTACTAGCAAAGCCCATAATTCTAGGGCATCAGACTCATTGTGCCTAATGATTCTAATCTAGATTCCAAAACTGAAGATGTCATATAAGATAATGATAGAGGCAGGTTCTCTGGTGCAGGGCAGGAGCAGGAGCACATCAGTGCACTGCAACAAAAGCTAGAATTCCCCATGTCAGCTTACATGTCATTTGGGGTACCGCTGATTTCTACGTGCAAGGAAGCTTTGTTAGAGCCACCATTCTTCTGCTTTTGATGCAGAAAGGTGCCTAAAAACAGGGAATGTATCTTTATATTTGTGAGTGGAGAGGGATGAAATTATTTGCTTGTAATATCACTGATCAGGCTGCTTATTCTTGAATATAAAATTGAATAAAGAGAACCTCTAAATGGGACTGAATCTGCTGTAATCCTAAATCCTAGCATGAGTGCACAAAAACCAGTACCGTCAGCAATACAGCAGCATCTCTTCAGAAGCTTTGTTTGCTAGGAAGGGATTATCAAAAATACAGCCTTGGAGCTCTGAGATACCCAGGGCCACATAAAGCTTGTAGACTTTCTGCAAAGGTTTAGGAAAGGCAAATGTTACTTTGGATTAGAATGACAGCACATCTTGCGAATGGATCATGCTATTTGATGCCGCATCTTATAATCAGAAAATACAAATGGATGTTAAACAGAGCAAACCACACAGAATGATGTAACATTTGTACCGTAACAGGGTTGCAAAGTGAAATCAGAACACTCATGGTTCACTTTACAGAATTTTTACCATCTTCTCTCCCTCCCACCCCCGATTTCTAATAAAACCTCCATGGAATCCTGACACTGCAATCTGTTTCCTTAACAAATTCTTTGTTTCCATTATAGACACTTCATATCAGATCTGAGCTCCACTCTACTGAGCCACAGGTTCAAGGTGTTAATGAACCTGGCCCAAGGTAGTTTGCACAACTATGACACCTGTGAATAGCCTCCCACTCAGCCAAGCTTCCCTTGCTGTTCCCAACAGCCTTCACTTCCCTCACTCCAGCGAGTCTCCCTTGTCCCAAGCAACCCCAGGACCTCATATGTACCTGACATGTCTTTGGGAAGAAGGCAGTGACTTGTACCCTCCTTCCACTTCTTTCTGGAGCCTGGAGGGCGGGTGGGGCCTTTGTCTTTCCTTCGTCTTCAGATATCTATAGTTGGCTGCTTCCTAAGTGGCTGTCAGTTATGGGCAGCAGCATCTCCCAATGTTTGGAGTCTCATCTCCCCTGACTCCTGCTACCAGTAGTAGAAATCACACTCCAGAGGTCATGGCCAATTGTTTCTATTGAGCTGGAACAGAGAGAAGCTTACAATCCTTCGCATAATGCCCTGCCAGTTGCATACCAGGGGTCATCGTGAATCCTTGTTAGAGTGTAAATACAAGCAAGGTCTCCTTAGCTACTTCACTAAGGCCTAAGGAGTTCTCTCAGTCCCCGCTGGTGGAGGAAGTGGTTTTCACACTCTTACTGGGCTTCTAAGGTGGAGAAATGGGCTGTGTATCCTGTAATCCCAGAAGACCCTGTAAAGAATTGTGGTGGCAGGGTCAGACCTGGAGGTCCCTGGGAAAGTGGCACAAAGGGGCACCCAAGCTCTAAGGGGAAGGATTGGAGAAGGTGGTGTGGAAAATTGAATGGTGGAGGCTCTTCTGTAGGAAGGGACAACTAGGTGTGGATGAAACAAGCCTGGGTGAATTCCTACTCTTCCCCCAGAAGTGTAAAAATAAATCATATGTAGATGCTCTAGGATCCTGCCCATTCCATCACAGATTCCCATAGAAGTCTTATTTTCAGGGATTTATAAATTGGCTACGAAAAACCGATCCATGTTGATACTTAGTTGTTAAAACCAAAAAAGCCTAAATACCCATTTGCCTCACAGCTACAAAGTGTACATATCTGTGTGATTTCCTTTGGTGTCATCAGGACACGTGCCACTAAATCCTCTTACTCTGCTTTGAAAATACATTTCTATAGAGCAAGAGTCTCTCTATTCATTTTCCTATAGGCAGAACCATTATGGATTGAGAACATATGCAGCATCAGTGGGTGGCCACATAAAACCCCCTTGATTCGGGTATGCAGTTGCCATTGACACCAGTGGGTCTCTCGCTGTTAGCCACAAAGTAAATAAATAGCCCTATTTGTTCCATTAATGTGCTATCAAAACATCTATCTCTTCTAAATGGCTGCTAGGAACGGGTACAGCTCTCTCCCTGCCTCCCTCCCTCCGAGCTAAGGGACAGTAGAATTCTATATGGTGGTGGTTCTTTGCACTGTAGCTAATAATTTCTTTATTTTCCCCTTCTTCAGGGGTCTAATGGCTAGCATGCTGCTGAGTCTGATTGCATAGTGCTCCCTGCTCTACATGATTGTGATAGGGCGCTCTCTGACACTTCCTACATCGAGGTATGATAAGCCATGTGCCAATTACAGTAACTTCCCTACTTAGGCACAGCAGGGAGCGGTGCTCTGAATGCGCCCAGGTAGAGTATGAGGTGAGACAGTCAGTACGACAGTTGGCCAGCCTGAGTACTGCATGTGAATAGCAGTGTGCAATCTTGAGGCAGAACCTCAACTGGTGTAACCTGGCATAGCTCCAATGAAGTCAACAGAGCTAAGGATTTGCCCTTGTATGTATGCATCTGTGTTTGGCATCCTCGGGCATAGCTAGACACAGTCCGTAGGGGCTTTGCTAAGGAATAATTCCTAGCAATTTACAAGCAAAATCACCTAAGAAAAAATTACCAGAGATGTATGAAAATATTCAAAGTGCAACCTGAATGTGCTTTTGTGTTTTATTATATGCTTGAAATTTAAACCAAGTTCACTGAAAGGTTCCCTATGTTTCATTAAACTTACAAGCAAACTTGAGCTGATTTATGGCTTTCCATTGAATAAAAATATTCTGATTTTGAGTAAAAAAAATCAGGGGAAATCCAGTGATTTTAGACAAGTTCTACTTGGAAATTTGGGCTTTGTTTCAAACTGAAACTCCAAGTGAATCCTGGGAGCTGAGGCATTTTTGAAGTCCTGGGGGTGAAAACAAGAGTTCATTTACACAAATTCTAATGAGCTCTATGGAGATCGCCATGGAATTCAAATAATTCTGATTTGATTTTTGCACAGTTGTATGACCAAAATATGGCCGTTCAGCATCAACATTAAATTTCTTGGCTTTTGTCAGTTTAAGTCAGACTTTTAAAATTATTTAAACATTTTTTTTATTTGTACTGAATTATTTATCTACTGTCACAGCACACCAGCTATGAAACTTCAGCACTGATAATGCTCTCCTAAGAAGTGGCTTGGAAATATTGCATAATTTACCTTATTTAAAAAAAACAAGTAACCTCACTAAAATATAACTTAAATTAAGAAAAATGAGGGAAATTTGCAATACAATTGTGACTGTTCCACTGACTTTCTATCATGTCTGGAAGACCCTCAGACATACTGAGGACCAAGTGTCCTAAAACAGAGCCATTATCATAGAATCATAGAACTGGAAGGGACCTCGAGAGCTCATCTAGTCTAGTCCCCTGCTTTCCATTATAAGCCCATTATACTTTCAATGGAAGAGTTTCAACACTGTTTCCATTGATAGCAGAGCCTAGGCTATGGGACTCAATACAAAGCATCAGTTGAATTGTTTCATGCAGTGTGATATCCCTAATTATCCCATGTGTTCGCACTGACTGACAGCACAATGCAGGGAAGAGGTAGCAACAGCTTTGGATCCAGTTCTGCCCTCACAACCTCTGTCTCTTTTTTAGGTTAACAATTTTTGTTAAGATTTTTTAAATTTCTGAACTACTTAAATGCCATGTAAACCACAGCCAGGATGGTTAGATTATTACTTTGCCACCTGGGATACATGGAATACCTTGAACCAATGGTTTGAGTCCCAGAAAAATGCTTTGCTGTTAATCACAATATAAATATTTGGCATAAATGCTTAGGCTCAGCCCTGCCTTTCCTGTATGGATATTAAAGATCTCATATCACTTTTCATAAGAGCAAGGATTTGTCCTGGCAAAACCTTCCCTTCTTCCTTGTTGTTGCGCAGTGCCATGTTCAAGAGTTTTCTGACATTCTTCACCCCAGATGTGGTACTGTACCTACAGGGCCCCATCGACCCTTTGCAGTGGAATGATGCTCCAGACACTAAGGGCTCAATTCGCGGCTACACAAAGTATCCATTAGTTGCATCTGTGGTGGAATGGGGAGGAAAGCCAATGGGGAGGGAAGCAGTCTCAGAGCTACTCTAAACTACATCTGACTGGCTACAGTAAGCAAGGGATTATTTGCCACTGTGCCCTGGTGTCATACTTCCTTCCTGGGAATGCTCCAGAACACTCCCTATGCTAGGGGCTGGGGAAACAGGAACCAGCTCTATGCCACCCAGGGAATCCCTCATGCCTGAGGATTCCCAGATGGGGAGATTAGGTAGTTGTTAGCCCTGTTTGCACAATGGGTGTTGCTCAGAGAGGCAGGAGCAGAGCTCAATACTCAGCCTTATGTTTTCATTTTAAACTAATGACATCTTATGGCTGTGCAGAAAACCTTACGAACTCAAACCATGTGTAAACTGATGCAGTAATGTCTTGCTGAGTCTGCAGACATCCCAAAATAATGGCGCAGACATGTAAACCACATCCATTCATCTCAACTCTGAAAGCTCAAGATTGCACTTAAATGCCTATATTGGTAGCTGTTTCACTACTGAGCATTTTAAACAAAGCAGCCAGATAACCTCTCTCTCCACATTTCCCCAGTGCCAAATGCCCCAGCCACCAATGCTTCCAGCTTCTTTCTATCTAATGATCTATTCTGGCTCCCATTATCATAGTACCTGAGCACCTGGCAATCATTAATGTATCAACACTCAGAACACCTCTGTGAGGCAGAGAAATGCTCTTATCCCCATTTCACAGATAGGGAACTGAGACATAGAGAGACTAAGGGACTTGCCCAAAGTCACACAGAAAACCTGTGGTGAAGAAGGGACTTGAACCTAGATCTCAGGGATCTGAGCTCCAGGCTCCTGTCTTAATCACTAGATCATCCTGCCCCTCTTTGTACAAAAATCTGTGACCTATTAAAAATAAAGGAACAGTAAGATTGTATTGTTCATTGACACCGTTAATTCCTTAAACAAGTTGGGTTTTTTCTTTGTTTTATTTTGTTTGTTTTAAATGAGGCTGCCACAAAATTTCTGGGGCCCTTGCCACAGAATTTAAGACCAGCTCACCACAGAGCCTTATCCTTGTGCCTCTATCTAGTCTGTGAAGTGCTGTGTGATGAAAGGCACTATACACATGTAAAGTATTATTACTACATTTGCAAAATGAAATTTCTAAGTGGAAAAAAGTGCAAACCGCGCCAACAACAATAAAGCCATCAAATTGCAATAGGATGCAATAACGGGCTTTCTCCTTTGCTTTGTAGACATGGATTAAATTGTTTCAGCACTAGCCACCCAATCCAACTTAACTAACAAAGGGGGAAAAAGAAATGAGAAACATTTGCTTAAAAAGCTCATAACTGTCAATGTGTTCAGAACACCAGCATGTCCTGCTACACCTAATACCTTTGTCAAGGTGGCCTAGTCTGGAACTACTCTTTCACATTCCCTGCAGACCTCAATTGCAGAGTTTCCCCACAGATACACACTGTATTTGCCAGCCCTGGATCTCTGCTTGGGGTCTGAGTTTGAGACAATCCAGATCCCTATACCCCCTCCTCCAGTATCACTCATCGCGGCTTAAGCCTGTCTGGTTTGCACTGGCAGTGACCTGGATGTTGCACACGCTACAATGCAATAAGAGAACAACTCACTAGCAATGGGACTGTTTGTACAATGTTGGCTTTTCATAAAGATGTGCTTAACCTTCTTCCAACAAAATTATTGTTATAATATTTTTTCCATGCAATGTTTCTACAAATCAGCATTAAATTATAGCATATAAGGAGTGCATTTGGTCTTATTTCCTGGTATGAAGCGTCCCCTTTGAACAAAGGTTTTAAAAGATTAAGTTTGCTATTCTACAAAATCTTTTAATAAATCACTGTCTCAATTCCTAATACTTTTTTCTATTAACACATACAATTGTAACCTCCTCTTTCCACTTAGTCCCTCTGTGTTTAAGTAACATCAGGGTTATACCTCAACATGACGGGGTGAGATATTCAAAATATGGACTGTCACTCTAGCTCTTAACTTGTACAATAGTACCTATATTTTGCATTCTACAGGAGACTTCAAAATTACTAAGAACAATACTGGTAGTGGACAGGAGAGCTGTCATTCATCCTCATTTTCATGGGTCAGACCCATTGCCTTGGCTGTCCTGTGTCAGTGTTCAAAAGTGTTCAAAAATACTTTTGCTACTGAAGTAGAAGCATCAAATCATGATTCAGAATGTGTTTGCTACACAATTTGACAACACTGTCACAATGTTGTGACACTGTATTGCGATATGATAGCATGGTATTGTGAAGCAGTGGTATGATATTCTAATTTACTGTGACCCACTAAACTAATTACATATTATATGTAACCAATGAACCAAAATTTTAAGGTCTTAGGCCAAAATTTGCAAAAACAGGAGCCTGAAGTTAGATTTATAGGTTGAGATATTCAAATGAGCTTTCAAAAGCCTCCAAGCAATTTAGGAGGCTAAGTCTCATTTTCAAAAGTGACATGCATTTAAGAACCTAAGACCCATTGACATTCAATTAGATTTAGGCTCCTAAGTCACCTGTGAAAATAGGACTCAGGCACTTTTGAAAAATTTACACTTAGGACCAGATTTTTAAAGGTATTTAGACATTGCAGCACTCAGCGTCACAACGCCTAACTCATTTAGAAGACTAAATATCATTTTCAAAGGTGATTTAGGCACTTGGGAACCTAAATCCCATCAACTGTAAATGCAAATGAAATTTAAGTTCCTAAATCAGTTAGGTTTTGCAATGCTGAGTACAGCAACTCCTAACTACCTTTAAAATCTGGGCCTCGGTGTGTAACTCTAAACTCCTCTCAAAATCCCAGCCCTAATTCCTGATACAGATTCCTAACAAAAATGGACTGATTTTACCAAGTGCTGAGCACTTACCTGCTCCCATTGACTATAATGGGGACTGCCTGGTGCTCAGTACAGCTGACTGACAGAAAATGCCCTTTCTGCAAAATTTTACTTTCTGCCTGCTGGGAAAAAATGAAATTAGACAGAGCCTTCCAGGCTGGCAGCCGGGGAGATGAAAATTTCCATTTCAGTTCTCCCAAAACAGAATGTTTCTGAAAATTCCTACCCATCAACAATTCCACATTTTTGTCTTTTCATCCAGATTTGGGATGAACGTTTATTTTAAAAAATGAATGGGATGGGATTTCCATTTTGCAGCCAGCTAGCACTCAGCACTTGAAAAAGAAACCACTTCCTTAAGGAGCCTAAATCAGAATTTAGGGCTGTTATTTTCAAAAGCATTCAAACCAGCAACTGGGGTGGGATATTCAAAAGAGCTCAACTCCCATTTAGACACTTAAACAAAAGGGCCAGATTCCCAAATGTGCTGAACATCCAGCAGCTCACTGTAGTCTCAAGGGTGCGACTGGTCACCAAGAATTTTTGAAAATCTAACTACAGAAACTAACTTTAGGCTCCTGTTTTTGAAAAATTTGGCCTTATATTGTTACAGAGGTCATATATACAATAAAACAAGGAATATTTTGTCCCTACTGAAGTCTATCATGTCAAAGCATAGTTAGGATTTCTTGTCCTTTTTTCTTAGATGATAGTATAGGTTCCATGTCCTACAAGTTTTTAGTAATATTTTAAATATATAGGCATAATATATAAAACAACAGCTTTTCAATACAGATTCACAGCACACAAAAAGATGTTATGATGCACTACACCCTCTGAAAGAAGATTTAAAATGGTAAGATTTGTATTTTATAGATTTGTGATAAAAAAAACTACTGAAAAGAAATGACTGAAGAGGCGTAATACCATTTTTCCAATTTAAACATCTGATTTTATTTATTTTATAAGCACAGGGGACTAACCTATGTGCTTATCATAACATCTTGCAAAATATAATTCGCAACATGAGCCAAAAAGAGCACCCAAGACAACAAAATTTCCCTATTTTTCTACATTGCTAGAGGCTGAAGATGCCAATATCTAACAAAAACGAATTTAGTAAAATAAATTTTCCCTTTGTATTCAAAAGTTTAAGCCCACTGCAATATTTTAAACTGGAGAGTTATTTCCCCCAAACAATAAGGAATATGTCGATCTTAACTATCTAGGAGGACTAGTTGGGAATGGGAAATGGCACCTTTTATTTTTTGTCCAACAGTTCAAATCCCATTCAAGTTAGTGGTGACTAAGAATTATCACAGTACCACCAAATGATGTTACACTGGCTTATGGAACAAGACTTAGTAATTTTGATTCAGTTCCTGAGGAATAATGGAGCTCATCACAAAGATACTATCATAACTGGCACTAAATGATATCATCTGGTAGATTCAGCAAGGAGTAACTGAGCATGGCATCTCAGCCATAGAACTGGGTCCTCCAGATCAGAGTTGAGGCTTGGAGATGTCCCTGCTAATGCATATGTTGTACCTATTTTGTAGGTAAACCTCATTTCTCTAAACCTGTCATATCCAACCACTTTCATGGATTCTGTATTCATTAAAAAAAAAAAAAACTGTGTGTACGTATAACTCTTGGGGTGCTAGCTAGTTGAACCTCATGAAGAATTTAACATTTTGGTTGTTTATCAAGCAGTGAAGAAGTCCTTCTGTCACTGAGAAGGTAAATGATAGAATAAGGTGCCAGAAATGCTTCCTCATCACCTCTCCAGAGTTAAACAGCAAACTGTACCCAGAGGTAATGTTCCTTTCCTCCCTGAAAAGTCCTGTCATACTGTATGTGGGCAATGATTGCTAGTTGTGTCCATGTGTCACTTTTCTTACTCAAGTATCTTTTTTCTTCGTTTGTGGACTGCAAACTGAATCTGAGGTTAAAACCACACAAACCCACATTACTTGTCAACTTTTCTGATAACCATGGTCTATTTTGCTGTAAGGTCTACTCTATAATATTCTTAAATCATGTTCTCATGGGATGCTCCTAGCTATAGAACACTGCTTACAGACCCTTGGCTTTGTTTAGTGCTGAAAATCTGTCTTACTCTTCTTCTTCTTTTTAAGCTAAGGTACAAAAAACAGTCTCCACTTAGGTTGAGCCATAAATTTTAGGATGCTGACAAGCTATATACATCAACCAAGCAATAAAGGGTCAAATAGCATTCAGCTTCCATGAAACTAACTCTTCATTTTTAAAGAATAGTTGGAAGGAGGGAGACGAAACAATTCTACTTCTCTACTGTTTGCTTATAATTTCAGCTGGGCTTTAGCAAAGTTTTGTTGTTAGGTGAAGGGCATGTTACTCTGGGCTCCCATGACAAATATGAATTTCCTTTAGATATGGGTTAAAATTCTTTGTCTGACTAAGGAGAACCTATGTGTACAAAGAACCCACCTGCAAGCTTAGCCCTAAACCCTAACCCAACCTTGTTTTTTTCTTTATTTTGGAGAATGAAACTAATGTAACACTAACTTTTGCAATGATGTATTTTTTTATTTTTGTGCTCCTCTGAACTTCTAGGTGCCAATTCAACTGTGCAACCAATTGCAATAGGAAGCAATACCAATATTCTTGCAAAAAAGCCTATTCCAGCCCAACCTCCCACACATGGAAAGATTGGCTAGTTTGGCTATGGTTTAGATAAGCTTCCAACCTTCTTAGTCTAATGTAACCCTCTGAATCTTTTAAGGTCCACCCATCACTACGCATAATCCAGAATCCTTCAGTGGCAGGAAGAAGCAAGACAAAGGGGGGAAAACTGAAATAAACTGTAGCAAAGAGAAAGTAGGTGCAGTAGTAATGACTTAAAGCATCATAAATGCATCTTAAAAACTGAAACATTGTAGGCACAATAGTTCCTGTGGCATCTGTAACACAACAGCATTTTGGAAGTGGGTTGGGGAGGGGAGAAGGCAAGAAAAGCAGTTCTTTGAATCTGCATTCTTAACTAATTTGTTTCAAATTCTGCTGGTTTTACATGTGAGAAATGACATTAAGGGGCAAAGGGTGATGGTGCAGAGATAAAGCAACAAAAAGGTATTCAAAATACTTGCCAAGAAAAAAAAGCACTCATCTGATAAAAATTTAGACAGGAAGGATGCCAAAAACCAGGAGAGAGAGAAAGATTTGATGAGGTGATTGCTGCTGCAGTTGTCAGGCCTGTCAGTAGTCAGGGGAACGCCAGATTTTAACTCAAAAATAGTGTCAGCTTAAGAGTTGCCTCTATTTCCCCACATGTTTCTAATTAAGACGACATTAGGAGCTTACTTTTGGCAACTATAAATAAAACTGTTTGGGGGTTAGCTTAAAAGTTTAGTTACTAAGTTTTCTAAATTAAAAATAGACGAAAGAGAAAAAGAAAACCTGCCACAAAGAGCAAATGAACCTCCCGACAATTTGTGCGAGCTGCCACAAGCTGGCAATAATCTCAAGATTGTTTTGAATTTGAATAATGGAACTTGCTCTTTTTTTTAAGACACTCATTAAGGTGAATTTGACAACTTTAGTGGAGCCATTTTTCCCCTTTACCTTAGGCAACTTTTATGAGATGCTCTTCAGATTAACTACAGTACTTTAAGAACTGTGAAAATGAAGCTCATCTTCCCACTCTAAAAAAAAACCTGGGGTGGAATGAAACCTAAACACATTTGGCATTCACAGTCTTTGGAATCCCAACTATTTTTGTATTTTCAGTACTTTCCTAAGGTTTTAAAGCACCCTGCATCTCCATCCTTGCTTTGAAGGAATTTACAATATGTATCTTACATGTGTCTGAATAATTTTTATGTGCATTTATGAACTATTGCCTCAACAAGTGAAAGAAAGAGATAAAAGAAAAATGAATAGTTGTAGTATACTTTATAGTGGTAACAGAGCTTGAGACTAATATTAGGACTAGTCTATGGGACCAGAAAGAGGCAACCTGAAAGGGTGCTTCAACTCTTTACAGGCAGCTGGTACAACAGACATTTCCAGGGCTAACAAGAATGATGTCCTTTAGGATTATTGAAGTCAATGGGAGCTATAAATTACAGAATTATAATACATGCACAGTAAATCTTTTCTATGTGAGAACTGAAAAGTCATCATCGCATTATCTAAGCCTCTTCACATTCAGCAATCAGCCAGTATTATGGTTAATTACTGTATCCAGTGAAGCAACACACATCCACTACCCCACCCCCAGCCTGTTTGACTTTTAGTCAAAATGCAACAGGCTCATCCTGAAAAGCCAAATAAAATCTTACACCATGACGGGGAAAAAAAGATGACTGTGGTCACAGAGTGATCTTCACACAGGGTGAAATCCATTTCTGCACACAGCACTGTGGCTCTGTGCAGGAGAATTGTGGGTGGATTGGAACCCCTTCCTGAAGATGCAGTTTTGGCTTAGAATTGGAGAAGCAGCTGCGGCCCCTCGATACTACTTGCATGGGGCGCTGGGGTAAGTGGATTTGTGTAGGCACTTCACTCTACTCTTTAGAATGATTTTTTTATGGAAGATTTCACAACAATCCAGGTGGTTTGCAATCTGAAGGCTAGATTGTTCTTTCAGGCCTGGGCCTGTGGAAGGGGTAGTGTGTATATGCACCACTTCAAAGGGAGCCCCTTTCTTCCCTGCTCACCCATTGCTCCTGGGAGAAATATTCTCCTTCTAGCTTTAGCGGTAGCAGAGTACTTCCCTGCTGGTATACTGGGGAAAGGAGGGAGTCAAGTCTCTGCCCATAATCTGCACATCTGTGTGTGCAAGGGGGGAGAAGGTACACAGTGTGTAGACCTGTAAAATTCAATGAAAGGTATGATGACAATATGCAAAAATGCAACTGTACAATCTTAAAATCTTTTCAGGAGAAATGTGGCTCAGACAAAGTCTGGACCTGGACTCCCTTCATGATCAGGGGTGGTGTTATCCAAGTGTTTGGCTCCTCCCATTACAGAAGCAACTCCAGCCACGAAATTCTGCTTTGTATTCAGGTTTGAACTTTAGGACGATAAAATGAAACACACTTAGGAAACAAGGAAACACTATGTTATTTACACAAAGGAACAGGCAAAGAGAGAGAAAGAAAAAGAGGAGTAGGCAGAGAAGAACAAGATACAGGGCACCCACCAAGGTAGAGATAAGTGCCTAAGGTAGAAGCAGACCATCTGCCATTCTTCCTTAGTCAGGACATCCTTGAAATTTATAGTGTAGTTTAGTTGCTGGATCTCTCAATACTGTGAGGACTACAGCAATGCTTCTCACTACCTCAGTTATGGCTTTGCCACAAGCCATCAGGAAGATAAATAAAAACTAACTAATAAAATTAAACAAACAAACAAACCCAGAGTAGAAATAACAGGCAAAAAAAGTAACTCGATACATTACAATGTAACCAGGATAGGAGGGGGGCATAACAAAAATACCTTATAAAGCCAATCTGTCTACTTCATTTGCTACATAAAGCCTTTGCATATGACATTATGTGGGTCATGTGATACAAGATTTATGTCAGGTCCTGTTTGTGCAGTCCCAGTCTAGAATCACATAATTTTATTTTCCTAGGAAAACATGGCATTTCCCCCCCGAAAGCCTGGCCTAAAAATTGAATCACTCCCACCTCTAGAAATCTGGTGTACATCTTATATCCGTGGAGGGAGACGAGAGAAAGACACTTGTTCATTAGCTAGCGTAAAAACTGTAGCATGGGCTTTTCCCTCATTATGAAGAGGAAGTCGTGCCTTAGTATTTTTGTTGGGAGAAACCAAATGCTCTAGTTTTTCAGCACGGAGTACTTGCACCCTCTCTAAACTCCAGATATCCAGCCAATTCCCAAAGTGCTGCTACCACCATGTTGCGCTCCACCCCACTCAACTTTTGTCACTTGTGAAATCCCCAGGCCAATCTCTGAAGATGTTAGCGATGAAATATTAGAGGCCTTACACAATGAGAGACAACCTCTGCCAATGTGGAGCTTCCCATGCTTGAATGGAACTCAGTGCACATTCAGCAAAACTTTTCAAACCTGTATGGCTTTGGTAGAGGGCCAATATTATCCTAGTATTGCTTTTCTGAATTAAAGTGACAATCTTTAATCCTAATTTCAGATCATTGTACAGCATGGGATTTTGGGCTTGTGCCGTTCGCTGTATAGTAAATTGTATGCCTGCTAGCAGAAAAAATGAGAAAGAAATTCTTAAACTTGGATTTTTAAGGCCAAAACAGAATAATCCTTTTGCTTCTATATGTTTAATCCATCCTGTATAATGATGAAGACAAAAACAACTTGAAGGGAAGACTAAAAAGGAATGAAAGAAAGATGACTAACATCATGAGGATTACTTATGGTCACTGTAACAGCTATTCTTAGAAATCATGCCTTATAATTCAACAAGTCAATCCAGAACATTTCTTAGGTTAGGAATATGTATTTAAATCTTACCAAAATGATTTTTTTTATGATTTAACTGGATGTTGCTATAACTAAAACCAGATACAATTAGAATTTCAAAGAAAACATTTAGCATTGCCCAAAGTAGAATGATTATTTACAACTCTGAAAGCATAGTAAACAGGGAATGAGTTCAGTTACTAGCCATCAGAATATATTATTAGGTTAGACCAAAAATACATGGAGAAAAATTGCTCTTGAGTAGGTATTAAAGCACATATGAGATGCAGTATCAGTTATCATGTACTGCTTGCAGACCTCTGCAATACCTTAGCTCAAAGGAAAGTCAGAATGCCAATCTGGTGTTTCAGCCTCAATTATTTTTGTGGCTTATGCAGTTGTTACTTTAACGCAGGTTTTTGTGGTTTGATAAATATTACAAACATCATTTAATTTTCCAAAATTAAACAGTCTCTTTCCCTTTTTTATAAAGGAAAATGCACTTCAAAACCTTCAATAGAAATATAAGAAAACCCACTTTATCCCCAGAGGAACTTAAAAGCACCACTATACAACAAACAGCAAAGAAAGAAGGGACACTAACCAAGGCAGAAGCCTGTTTTCCCTTCATACTGAGTATTTATCCTGAGGATCTTGAGAGATGGTTAGGGATTTGGGGTGGGGGTAGAGTGGAATCGGAAGGGAGTAGCAGTGGAAGGAGGGTGGTGAATGCATAGGAAGAAAGCCAGCCTTCTTATTTTATGCATCACCATCAAAAGGGAGAAGTTTGGTGTCTATTTATTTATTTGTATGGAGCTGGTGCCTAAAGGCCTCAACCCAGTGTACAGACATGCAGCAAGAGACAATCCCTGCCTGAAAGAGCTTAAAGATTTAAACAAACAAGACAAAAAAAAGATGAACAAAAGTAACTTTATCCCTATTTTCTAGATGGGGAAAATACGGCATAGAGCGACTTGCCCAAGGTCACACATGAAAGGCTTGTCTAGAGAACAAGCTGAGGTGCTAACCTCTAAGCAAAATCATCTATACAACTAGCTCTATGAAAGACTTAGGCTACGTCTTCACTACGGGGGGGGGGGTCGATTTAAGATACGCAAATTCAGCTACGAGAATAGCGTAGCTGAATTCGATGTATCGCAGCCGACTTACCCCGCTGTGAGGACGACGGCAAAATTGACCTCCGTGGCTTCCCGTCGACGGCTCTTACTCCCACCTTCGCTGGTGGAGTAAGAACGTCGATTCGGGGATCGATTGTCGCGTCCTGACGGGACGCGATAAATCAATCCCCGAGAGGTCGATTTCTACCCGCCGATTCAGGCGGGCAGTGTAGACCTAGCCTTAGGCTTCTGTAGACGAACATGCATGGCAAGCTGGTGTGTGAATGTTCGCTGCACTAGCTTGCTATGCAGTAACTGTCCGTGTGGACACTGCTGCCATGCACTAAAAGTGCCCTAGTGTGCTTTGATCTATTCTGCTTTGAAATGGGAGCAGCTAACTGTTCATCTAGAGGAGCCTAAGTCTGTCATAATGACAAATGTATCATAGAACCAGACCCCCATTTATAGTGATGATTTTGCTTAAAGGTTAGGATGAAAAGGGTTGGCACATTGAAACTTTATCTAACGTTATCATTCCAAAGAAGGGCTGGAATGCTTCTAATTTGGGGGAGGTCAGAAAATTATTAGAAAGGGAATCTGCTGTTGATAGTTGCACAGTTAAATTCTTCTGTCACTTGTTTGTGAGATGATTTTTTAACTCCTTGAAATTAATGCATATTCTGTAAGGATTTGAGGATACTATGGAAATGTTCATTTGGAGACTTTCCTCACCTACTTTCTTTTGTCCACTGCCAATGAATGCCTCATGGCAGCATCTGGGTCTTTGTCTATACATGAGAACAAAGGTCTTCCAAAGTTCAACAGCCTGTCTCCTGTGGACTCCTGCTGATCCTATCATGTAAAATATTAGTGCTGGTAGGAATGTGTCATCGTCTTCTTGCAAATAATCAGCCCCATTGTTTGTTTATGCATCCAAATGCACATCTTGGATGCTGTGATGGGGTGTCCACCCCACACAAAACTGGAAGGAGTTAAGGTGGCCAGGTAGGCCCAATTAACTGCCCAGGTTGCACCTGGAGGAGGTGCCATCTAGCACTTAGTTGAGCCCCCGTCACAAATTGGTGGCAACACAGCCTGATACAAGGGGAGGGTGAAAGGACTGTACATGACGGTCGCTCCCTGATCTAAAAGGGGAGTGTAAGAGACTGTGGCAGACTGTAAATGACTGTATAAGGCGGTCACCCCGACACAAGGGGAGTATGGAAGGCAAAAAAAGGGAAAGAGACAATGGACCCACAGTATGCAAAATCTTTCTTTGCAGATGGCACTTACATCCTCCCAGGCTGGACTCCAGAGCTGTCGCCCCTGCAGCAGGGCACTGACAAACAGCAGGGACAGATCCAGGCTGGTCCTGGAATGCTGGCAGAAACAATGGGAGGCACACTTGTACCTGAAAAATTATTTGATGCAGCTGATCCAACAGCAGCTGTATTTAGTCAAGATCATGCAGGAAGAAATTAGCAGAGGCCACAGACAGCTAGATTGGAAAGGAAGTATCAGGGCTAGGAGGCCAGGGGCCTTGCCAAAGGAGAGTTATGCCCATGGGTGAAGGGGACATCTAAAAAGACAGTGCCCTTATATGAACTGCAGGGTGAAGGCCAGCCCAGGAGAGGTGACTAGACAAGAGAAAGCTGAAGCATGGCCTGCTGAAAAGGCAAGGACAAGGGTTTGTTTTAGGTGCTGGGAGGTCTGTCATATAAAAAGGAACTGCCCTCTTGAGAAAGGGCAGGGTAGCAAAGTAGAAGACATGGACTCCAATGAGATAGAAAAAAGGGGATTAAGAAGATAAAATAGCTGGGATGGAGAAGGCCCAGATAGAGATGGGAACTCAGACCCTGAGGGAAAGGGAGATGGGCAAGTAAAGACAATGCAGGAGAAATTAGCAGTGACTGCGCAGGCCTTATGAGAAGCTACAGAAGGCTTAGAATTGCAGTGAAATAAGTACCAGGACACCATGAAGGAGAAGGTAGATTGCTCCTCATGGAGGGGGACCTGAAGCAAGAGAGGGATGACCTGCAGGCCCATTACAGCAGATGCAGGTCAGGAGACACCTATACCTCCAAGGGATGTAATCTTGGGAGCGAGGTATGTGATGGGGTGTACACCCCACACAAGACTGGAAGGGGTTAAGGCAGTCATGTAGGCCCATTAACTGCCCAGGATGCACCTGGAGGAGGTGCCACCCAGCACTGAGTAGAGCCCCCCTGTCACAGATGCTTAAGGAGGGGGGAAATATTTTGGAAAGGAAAGGGTTGCCCTTTAACTAACCTCTCACCACTCCAGTAGATATACCATTTCCTGAGATACAGAGTAAACTGATTTCACTTCTCTCGCAACAGCATTTTATTTATCATCATTAAATGTTCATTTAATTTTCCCTTTATCCGCTGTACCCTATTTAACCCCAGACCAGTGATACTTTAAGACAGGGCATGTAATTCCCAAGGTTTGTTATTTTAGACCCTCCTGTTTTCTTAGACACCTTTTCCTGGGAGTTTTCCTACTTTTAGAGAGCTTTTACATTCTGATTTTGGAGCGGGCTTCTCACTGATCTCGCCAAACAGCTCAAAGCTAACAGAAAGGTAAATGCAGAAGAGTGCAGTTTTCAACTGGTTGAATTTCTGGTAATTTGTTTTATGAATCTCATTCAATAGGAGGTATTTGTCAAGGTGCCTATAACATCATCAGAATTTGCTACTATGATATTAGTATGGTAATACGCTCTTCCAGTACCACCAAAGTGTAATATTTTTTCTGTCCAAAGAGTATTTCTTTCAGTCATATTATGCCTTAAACTAAGTATATTTTCTGTCAGGGGCACATATCTTTAATATGATTAAAAACTAGCAAAGGCAATTACATTGTCTAATTACCACACTTCCTCCTGAATCATCCATCACATGGGAAATTTTGTACCCACATGGTTAAACTTTATCTTTCCTTATAGGCAAAATTTTCACCACTTTATTTCATGGTACCAGATGCACTTGGGACAAAGTAACAAGAGCTAGTTTGGTTTAAAATACACAATGGTTTAAAAAACACAATGGTTTAAAAACGTAAAACTATCCTGAAAGGAATCAGCAATTATTAATGAAGAGTAATCTTCTAAAGTAGCACAGAATGATTTAAAAGGTATTTGTTCCTGAATGTTCTTTTCCTCTCTCTCAAACAAAACAGATTAAGGAGGAAATTAAATTCTTGAAGAAATAAATTTTGACTGAAGTGAGAAATCACACTAAGAAGCTAATTTAAGAGAGATGAAATTAATTTTGGTGACATTTATTCTATTTAGCAAAAATGGCGACAAAACATATAGTAGCTCTGTTACCATGAGATAAGAGGCTAGTAATTTAAGGCTGGGCATAGCTACAGTCTACAACGATTTAATCCTTCTGGTACAACATCCCTTGTGACCTATCATTAAAGGTTTAGAGTAAAACTGACAATTATTATTAGCTGGTAATTGGATTTTGGAGATTCAGTATAAAGTTAGGATAATTTAAATTGACTGTTGACATTGGAAAGATTATGTAAATGTTCTGAATCAGCTGTATTTATCAATTTACTTAGCTGGATGAAAAAATCTAACATATCACTATTGTCTGCAATGAAATGCAAAAAGTGCAAGATTACAGAAATATTCTCTGTATGTTCAATAAAAAACAACAACAAATGTTATCTTTGAAGAAGGAGAAATAGATTGTATCTGGACTATACCAAAATACCTCTGTTGCAACATGCATAAAGCACACTTTTTGAAATATACACTTTTATATCAGTCCTAAGACCAGAAACTATTCAATGTGTGTCAGAAACTCATGGCCAAGGGCAAAATAAAATTGTCATGGTATAGTATTTTATTATATGGATTTTTAATTATAAAATCTGAATTTCAGAATCTAAAAAAGGAATTGAAAACCAAGCAGTCATTACAAATTTATAGGGCATTCCTTTGTGCCACAACTGCTTTCCACATGGTTTAAACTTTCTAGTTTCTATAACAGTGATGTACATACACACATAATGGTCTTGTATGTAACTTTGAACAGTAGACAAATCTGGCTTATTTGGAAAAACACATTTTTGTCAGTTCAGTTCAAAACACATTTACACTTCATATGTCAGTGCAGTCTCTCAGCCAAAGGTATAAAGGAATTCACAAATGTTTTATCGTCTCATACTCTTTGTTAACTTAAAGGGACAGTTTGGTTTCACTTTAAAAATCCATTTGTTACAGCCTTACGCTTAAATAATAATGCCCACCTTCGACACTTCAAATTTCCCCCTTTTTATTTCAGTCTTCTTTCACTGTTTCTTTCTGATACTAACATCAATGCCCTTTTCCTCCTACATGGAAGTTACAACAGACCAAGTCTCTGGGGGCCATAAATCATATCTGTCCTCCAAATAACAAGTACATTGTCTAAGAAATGCACTCTGCATAAAATTGTCAAAACCTGGGATCCAAGATGTACTTCTGAACAGAGGAAAATGCATGTCAAACGCATGAACTCACTCCACAAAAAAAACCCAATTCCTTTCACAGGTTTTTTTAAAAATCTTTTCCATTGTTTTTATTAAACAGTGTTGGTAGAATGGACTGTAGTGCTCACCATTAAAAAGTCAACATTCACCTACAGTTTTCAGAGAAATGGTATCTAAGACATAATAAAGTTACTTCTTATTCCAACCATAGAAAAAACTATGCTTTCTCAGATACCATTTCGAGCTAAGTGTTCTCAAATGTTGATTTTTTTAATGGTGACTATTTCAGGATATTTATTTTCCTAAAGTGTCCCGCTCTCTATTATTCTGATGTTCTCAAAGTCTGTTCTTTGACCAGCTATTCATTAACAAACAATCCAATGTAATATTTTCTCTATTCACTGTAAGTGCAGAGAATATAATATTGAATCCAACATTTTCAAAAATGGCTGCTTAAAACTAGGCTACTAAGTACTTATTTTGACATCCAGCAGCTTTCATTGACTTAGCCATACATGATTGGAAGATGCTGGACATAGCACTTTTGAAAATCATTGGGTGCCTAAATAAAGATTTAGGAAGTTCTAAGAGCTTATGTTAAGAGCTACTGGAGGGAGCCATTTGCTGTGCACAAGTTTTGTTGGTCCTACAAAACCCAGCAACTATGCCATGTATTCTTGAGCACCATTTAGTTGCTAGAGCTGTGCAGAGAATGAAAATTCCATTTTGAGAAGAATTTCAAGATTTTGAAATTTGTCTTTGTTCCAATTAGGAATGAATCCCATATATTTTGACATTCTCTGCAAAGGAAAATTCTGAAAATAAAATCCTTTGGCATCTTTCATCTTGATTTCACTTTTTATTATTTTTATATTGCATTTTAATATATTAAAATATAAAAAACATTCAAATTGAAAAGTATTTTCAAAATAGAAAATCAGAACTTAATGTTTTGACAATGACAAAAAAAATTTCTCGTTTTGTCCAAAACAAAATTTCAGTGAAATTGATATGATTTCATGAAACGTGTCCACTTCAGCAGAATGGCAGTCTCTGACAGAAAATGGTTCCATTGAAGTCTTTGCATCCAGCTTTACCATTTGCATATATATAAATATAGAGCTCTCCTATAACAGGAGCTGAACTTTAGCCATCCATTTTTGAAAATGCTGATATGTTTTCTGGCCCTGTTAGGTGCTAATGGAGATTATGGGCCAGATCTTCAATTGATGTAAATAAGCATAGTAAGTAAATTTGTATAAGCAAGCATAGCTTCATTGACTTCAACTGACCTATGCCAATTTACACATGTTGTAAATCCAGCTGTATATCTTTAAAGAGCTATAAAGCATTAGAGAATTGTGCCACTATATGGATGATCAGTTCAGATTCTAGTCTCAGCCTTTTACCATGCAGCATGGCAAAAGGAGCAGTGCATCCATGAGGTGATGCCTTCAGCTGCAATAGAGAGGTAGGATGTTGCCTCCTGCAACTATGCTGCATATCACCCAATGTGTGTGTGAAATAAGCTATATGTGGCTCTGTCCCTATACCGGACTGGAGGAGATCTAGGGCCTGTTCCCAGGTCTGTCACAGATTCTGCGAGACCTTGTGTAAACCATTTCATCTCTATGAGGGAGGTTTTCAAAGGCACAAAGTGAGTTTTCAATGGGAGTTAGATGCCCAACTCCTCTTCGCACCTTTGAAAATATCCCCCATCTGTGCCTCACCTCTCACACACCTACAAAATAAGGATATTAATCCTTCCTTTCTATCTTGCCTATTTAGGCTGTAAGCTCTTTCAGGCAGTGTCTGTCTCTTACTACATATATGAACAGCACCTAGCACAAGGGGACCCTGAGCTTGGTTGGCTATAGTAATACAATTAATAATGATACTGAGGGAGGTGGCTATGGCACTAGTCAAAGATAGCGCAAGAAATCCTAACCTGTTGCCTATCCAACGGGAGAGGGGAGAATTAAAAAGGTAATGAAGTGAAACCAGGAGAGTTAAGCTACATGCCCCCTCTGGTTAGGCCTAAAATCCTGTTTCTTGATTAGGCAGGGCAAGCCTAGAAGGGGCCCCATTTGGAGGGTCAAGTCACAGGAGGAAGCCATATGAAGTGTATGAGATATTTATAGAATACATCCATGTTATGGATATCCCTTGTGGCCTCACAGCCTCAGCATGTATGATATTAAAGTGCATTGCCAAGAAAAAGATCGTGATGACAGCAGTAAAAGGGTTGAAGGGTCATACATTCCCTCACTTAAATAAGGCAGAGAGACTCAGACAAACAGTGCCAAGCTGTTTCAAAATTAAGAGGAGGAAATTGTGAGTCAACAGTTAAAATGTTCTTCTCCGGTAAATACAATTAGTGTCACTCTGATTTTAAAAGTGAACATTCACACTGAGACATGTGAGACTGTCTGGAATGCAAGACCTGAGCTTTCTCTTGCTATTTTCCCATGAATAAAGCTAAATTAGAGATAGCTCAAAAACAAGTGAAAAATTGTCATCAGTCAGCTACCTGTGGCCAGGGAAGATATTGAATTCCCTTAGGGAAATGTAGAGCTGGTGAAAAGTGCCAGACTGATAGCCCTGCATGATGCAGTCATCTACCCCTCCAGGTAAAGTACATTATTGGTGGAAGATCTGGTGGTTAAAGGCTGGTGGGTTTGGAGAGCCATCTAAAGAAGATGGAGGATGTACTGACTTTTCCCCACTGTTGAGGCGTTATAGTTTGCCTACTGTTTATGAAATGTGGAATCTGGAGTTCTTTCTGGATCCTTGCCTGCTGATGGATTCTTTCCCCCATCTATGTCTGGCTAGGAGGTTTTACCCTCAGACCTATCTACAGCTCTTCATGCCTTTATTGCTTCACAACTGCACTACTTCAGCATGCTCTACATGAGGCTATCCGCGAAGGCCACTCAGAAACTTGAGCTACTCTGGCACTCGGCTGTCCACTTAATCACATGGAACATATAGCACTTGTACTTTGTAGATTTAATTGGCTGCTCGTTTGTTTCCTGGTTTAATTAAATGCACTGATTTAATCTATAAAACAATACATGATTTGGGCACTAGCTTTCATGGGTCCTGATCCTGTACTGTGATCCATGTGAACAGGCTGCTACACCTGTGCACGGCCCCACTGACACCCATGGACACATGTGCAAACTGCAATCTAGGACTGAGGCATTGGAGACTGTCTCTCTACTCACAGACTCTATTTCAACAGCTGAGATCAGCTGTAAAATCGAGCAAAAGAATCCCTCAATCTGAAATGTAAGAAGCATAGGATTCTCAGGGGAACCCACTTCCACATTTTGATCCGGCAAAGCCCATGTTTTTTTACCTTTCAGGGCACTGCATGTAGCAAGGCCTTTCCTGAGTAAGTAGTAAGAGTAGGGTGAACTTATTGTCTGGGCCTGGGAGCTCTATTTTAAACTGAGTTTTGTCATTTTTTTATTCTGGGAGGATTTTTGATAATGTAAATATGCCCAGAAATGATTGATCGGTGCATATTTTACAAACTAAACCTACATACAGGCCTCCCTTCTGAACTGGAGGTTGAAAAGAGACTGTAGCAATGCCACCCAGAACCACCTAGTGAAAGCAATCCCACCACGCCTGGGGGAGGTCACCGTGAACTGCACCATCCCCGGTACCTACAGCTAGCTGCGACCTGATGTCGTTGTCACCGACGAGGCCCAGAAAAAGATCATCCTCGTCGACGTCACGGTCTCCTTTGAGAACAGGACCTGGCCTTTTGCGAAGCCCGAGCTCGTAAGCTGGAAAAGTACGCTCCCCTGGCTGACACCCTGAGAGCAAAGGGCTACGAGGTGCAGATGGACGCCCCGATCATCGGAGCCCTGGGCGCCTGGGACCCCTGCAACAAGCATGTGCTGTGGACCTGCAGGATCAGTCGACGCTACGCATGGTTCATGTGGCACCTCACGGTCTCAGACACCATCCGATGATCCAGGGACATCTACATCGAACATGTCACTGGCCACTGACAGTACCAGGAGGCGTGAGCCGGAGCAACACCATGCTTCGACTAAGAGAAAGGGACCAAGAGACTTTGTCCATTGGATCATATGAACTGGACCCATAAACCCACTGAACCAAATGAGGGTCAATCCATCCTCATCATCGTATCCACTCATTATACTCCACACCTGAACATAGCCAACATATGAACAATGTACCCTCATATCTCAATGTCTGTACTTTGACCCGTCAACCTTTTACCCCCAATCGGGGATATTGCAGATTATGTATTCCTTACGCCTCCCGATCTTAAACTGAATTTCGAACCCCTTGATAATCTGTACATTATTCCCTGATAATCAGAAACTTCTATGCTTAAACTCTGTACCGTTCACTTTTTCTAAACATCATCTTAATAAAATTTTTAAATCTGGTCTTTATAGCTATTCAATCATTGGCTCGCTGCTGAGAGCATGATCAAATTTTTCTAGTAGGGGTATTTTTTGTGGTGAGGCTAACTTGATGTCAGTATCAATCCATTGGGAACTGGACTAATACCCCTACTCATATCTCATGTGACAGTTAAGAGACATCTAATGACTGTGATATTCAGTCACTACCAAGGCTGAGTTGGGACTAAACTGGTGACTTAGAAATGAAATGACCTACTCATATTCCCATTATTTCAGTCCAGTCCCTCCGAGTGGCTGCATGTTTACTGCCTACCTATTAACAACAATGCAGATAGTCTGGACTCTTTTCTGAAATAAACAATAGGAACGACTACATTGAGATTGAATAGGATGATTAATTCCAGATAACAGAGAGAGACTATGTGTATTGTGACATTGGAGGCCAGAACTTCATCTCTCTCTCTCTCTCTCTCTCTCTTTCATAGCTAACACTATCATCAACCATGGGGAGACATCCTTAGTTGCTGTGAAACCTCAGTGTCCTTTTTTAATGTGTCCTTTCATATGGCACCTTACATACAGATAAACTTGCCTGCTTAAATACTTTGAAAGCTGCTAGTAATAGTAAAGTAAGTACCTAAAGCTATAACAAATGAACCATTCAGTGCACCTTGGGATGAATACATGATAAAGAACTGTCATGACACTCCTTTCTGTTACATTTCCACCTGCTCATGTGGTGTTACCTGGGACTTGATGGCAGGGCATTTGGTTCCAGTGGGGGAGGCTTGCGAGTTCAGAACTGTAATTTAAGAACTTCATAAAATTTAGAAACAGGAAAAGACCCATCCAGGCCAACAGCTTTGCCTTTTTGATTTATCTTAATCCCACCTTCCTGCTTTTTCAACATGTCCCACTTGGATCTTATTTCACTTAGATCTTATTTCATAATGGGGTGTTTCCCCTCTCAAACTTTATACAGCTCTTTTGTAGTCTTAAAAAAAATTATATCAATGTCATCTTTTCCAATCTCCGGTAGTGAGGTTTTTCCTGCCCTTGAGGGAACACTGAAGATTGACACCAAATTTTTCCCTTCCTGATAAGAGACTACAACTTCCAGATGTAGTATAAACAGAACTCTCTTTAAAGTAAGAGGTTGACACCCTTTAATTTGTCATGGTGGCCAATGTTGAGCAATCAGAACATTCTTGCCTCTTCCTGGGAATGAATATATGACCTCTGCTCCCTTTCAAAACCTCTGTTGGCTGAAACAATTAAAGGCTAGGTCCACAAGTAGAACTTAAGTCTTCATAAATCAACAGCAGCCCTAAAATCTATTTTGCTCCATTTGAAATGTGCTAAGCGTAAGTGCAGACACTAAGAAAGGCACAGTGGAACACTAGTAAATCAATCTTAAGAGACCTTTAAGAGGTCTTGAAGTATCGTCTCTCATGTTTTATATACTGCCGCTCTGTGTGCAACCTCCACCGGGCGTAAGAAATGAGACATTTTTAGGGTTATTGAGCACAACATTTTTATAGCAGATCAGCATGAAATTATTTGGCTGGAGCACAGGTGTTTCTTTAATTATGTAACATTTGGAAAACTCACTTCAATTACTCTCAGATTCACATTCCTATTTGTGTGGTTTGGTGGGCTAGGATATAATAATAAATGTAGGGACACAGGCTGGCTCCAGACCTATTAAGTGTTTTTTTCACATTGCCTGTGCTTTTTTATTTTAAGTTTTTGTTCCTGTAGGGGTATTTCTTCATTTCAGCATTTCTGAAACAATGCAAATGTAAGGAGTCAGTAAGCTTTGAGGCTAGGAATTCTGCACACTATAACTAAGGGCACAGACTGCAAGACCCAGATGTACACTATCATAAGTCGGTGAACTACTGTACAGGATGCTGGTGGATGCTACACGAGCAGGTATACACTCTACATAAGCACTTGAGAGTAGGATGACAGTACTGTGCCCACAATATATTAATCTGAATTTGCTCTTATGCATCTTTGGGTACTTTATTTATTAGTGGTCTTTAGAGAGATTTTTTAAGCAGGTGAATACCTATTCCCAAAAGATCACTGTAAGCAGAAGTGACTGTGTGGCTACTCCCCCGCCGCTGTTTCCC
>NW_020664499.1:5060393-5288410 GCF_002925995.2 Terrapene triunguis
GAAGGTTTGTGGAGCCCAGAGTCATTAAGCATTCGTACCATGGCATATTCTAGTGCAAATTGTGAAGTAACTAACAAAGGCATCCATTAAGAGACTATTTCAATACCATTATGCAATAGCACCAAAACAAATAGAGCATAACAATGAATAGGAAGATTTGATGAGCAAAAAGTTACCGAGCCTTCCCAAGGAAGACACACACAATGTAAACTGCACCTTAATTGCAAAAGAAACAGCAGAAAGATGCATTGGGAACATCGTCTCTAACATTTTGCAATAGCATGAAAACACGTACTGCATTTATTAAACAGCATGAAATCCATTTAACGCTTCTCTGGATGCACTAATTAGGTTTTGTATATTGGGGCAGAGCAATACAGTACTGAGGGCAAAATACTGCATTTATTAACGTTTCATGCTACTGCTACTACTGCTAATACAATGTGATACTAGTGAGGTCAAAACACCTTGAATGAGACAGCAAAGGGGTATTTTTGGAAAATATATATATTTAAATACATGGGTTGGAACATCTAATTATAGGAAATGTCAGCAAGAATGGGGAGGCTCCCTTTTTAATGTGATTCAAAGAACCTTAAAGGAGGTAAGTGCAGCTGTGCTTCACACAGATATGATTAAACTGTGTAGTCAACAATGCAGACTACAGTGTTGTTACAAACAATATGTGACTTTACTTGGCACTTCCTTGCAGGTATGTAGCTAGCTGAGATTGTGGAACATCACTCTTATGCAAGAGCATTCCGCAGTAGTTAAAGGTACTATATGTACCTATTGCTTCTAAGGACTTGTTTTTACAAGCAGCCAAGATTGTGCAAGAATAGAACAATCATTTTTCTTCAGTTTCCTAAGCTGTATTTTTGGCTCCAACCAAATCAATGGAGCTATTAGCAGGATGAATATTATGCAATCTGACAAAAGTATCAATAAACCATTCTGTGTGTGGACTATCAATAAGTTCTTTTATATTCATCTAAATGTTTACATGTAACTAAAAACAGAAAGGATTCTTCAAGACTGATTTGTATTGAAAATGCAAACAATATTAAATATCAGATCCTCTGGCTCAGACTCCAAGATTTATTCTAGCAGTCAGCACTTTAATCTGGAACTCAATAAAATCCATACTATCTTCTTGCAACCCCTTCCTGGTACTAGATTTCAAATGTGTACAGAATATGATCCAAATATATTATCTGAATAACAATCTTAAAAGAAAAGTAGAGATGCAATGTTCTCCTCTAGGCTGATAAAAATAGCTTAAAGGAAGCGTCAAGTCTCTCCTCTGTTTTGCAAGGGAGACCCAAAGCATACGCTAACCTCATGTTACTTCCATGATATGCTAGTAGGGTGCCTATGTGGAAGAGAGAATTGACTGAGCTTACTCACTTCATTTATAACTCCCAGTCTAGTGTCTGGCTTATAGAAGCACTGCTTTCTCTGATAAAATCAGCAGAACTTTGGGTTGGGAACATGATACAAGTGTAACCTAGTTTGGAAGGTGGAAGAACAAGTAATAAAAGAAGAGGCTGCCCCCAGCGATCAACACCTTCCACCCCACCCAACACCCAAAAAGAGAGCTTTCAAAAGTCCCAACTCTTTAATATCAGTTGGCCTCTTGGCACGTGCCTGGCTGGGACAAAAGAAAGCCCCCTACTCAGGCAGAATGACACAAACATAACATTAGATTAAGGAGGGGTGCATACGTTCAAACAATTCAAGAACCTGTTCAAAATTTAGCCTAAATTCAAACAATAATGGAAAATCTCTTGAGAGTCAACAATGTTACATCACAGCTGTATAAATGTGATTGGGTATAGGGATGCTACATGATTCCAAATACACAAGGGGTTAAATTAGGTTTCACTTCTCCACCGGCCCCCAGGCAAAATGGCTATAAAAAGGAGGGCACCTGGACAGAGAGGAGGAGGAGGAGAGTGCTTGTATGAAGGCAGGACACCACACACCCAGGTGCTGAGGATGGGGGTAAGCCCTGGGCTGAAGAATCTTTTTGTTAGATTTGTTTTGCTATGGTAACTCATTTTAATTCATTCTGATAAAAAGTTGCTCCTGATAATTCCTGCTATTTATTTCGGCTGTGTACCAGCTTCCACTAGAGCTGGTGTGATGGATTAACAATTAAATCAATGCACACTGCAGGTACTCTCTCAGTATCAGGCTACTTTTATTTAGGTGCCCTCATTGGGATTTGGGTGCCCAACTTTAGGTATCAGAGTTTGAAGTTTTGGCAGAGATTAAAATTTTCATGGGCCTCTGCTCTGCTTGATTATTGCCATGATCAGAAGTGTTGAAATGGAGAGAACGGGCCCATCTCATCTCTCTGATACAACAAAAATTCTGGTTTAATAAGGAATGAGTGCTTTACTAATATATATATATATATATATATAGAGAGAGAGAGAGAGAGAGAGAAATGCACCTGTGGAAAGCTGTGCAGAAATTATGTGTGCACGCTCTGCAGGACTAGGGTGACCAGATGTCCTGATTTTATAGGGACAGTCCAGATATTTTGGACTTTTTCTTACATAGGCTCCTATGGCCCCCACACCCCCTGTCCCGATTTTTCACACTTGCTGTCTGGTCAGCCTATGCAGGACTCTTACACTGAGTGTGGCAAATCTATTCCAAACAGATTTTTCAAACCCATTTCCCCCAACTTGATCTTTCCACTGCTACAGACACATCCCACTTGCAAGAAAAAACAAGTCTCCACCAGCTAAAGCATAATTTTTTACAGAGCAGGCAAAAACTGTAAGGTTGGTGGCCTTCTTAGTTCCCTGGGCACTAAAAGGGACTTAGTTATTGGATCTGTGGTAAAATACTTGAAAAGCTCCATTTCTAAGACTCTGGACCTTATTAATAAAAGACTAGACAATTTACAACAATCAATCACAAAACCTAGAGTGAAGAGGCTGTAGAACATTGTCACAGAATCAAATTGAATGCTATGAAGTCAGCAGCCTCATATCATTCTGATACTGTTGCAGATCTAATTACAGATAGTAAAACATTTCTTTCAGAGATGGATGAAATGTAAAACAAGCACATGTTCAAGCATTAAGACTTAATGGTACTCTGGAAGGAACTAGAGTCCTCTGACCCTTCCTTCTTTGATAATTGGCTAACTGAATTATTGCATTTGTCTAATCTGGAGGACTCTGCTCCAGCACAATTTGCCAAGACACTCTTCAAAAGGAAGGAACCAGCATCTGAATCTATACCATGCAGTGTACTAGTAATATCCAGCTCCCTGCCACTCTACAGAAGGATTCTTGAGGGAGTTATAGTTCCACCGCTCTAAAATAAGAGTTGACATTCCTGGTGCTACTTAAAAATGGAAAGACTTTGCTTCAGCTAATTCTTGGGTAAAGCAAAATCAAAACAACTATGCTGTATCCCTGCTTGGTTGATTGGGGAACCGAGGGGGAATGACGGCCATTCCTATGTCTTTAAATCAGTAGTAGAAGCAGAGAACTTTGCTACTTTGGACAGGGAGGGACAGGAAGTAGGTGGAGCAGTGACTCTGTCTTGTCCTCTCCCACACCAGCTAAAAGAACTGAGCTGATTCAAATGGAGAAAGTAACTTGGACCCAATAAAGGGCTGAAGCAAGCTGTTTATTCCTGGGAGCCAGTTGGGGAACAGAGAAGGAATTGCGACTCTGAAGAGGGTGCTACTTGGGACAGTGCCATAATGCACTGCCCTTCACATAGGGCCTGAGCAAAGAGCGCAATCTAGCTCTAAATCAGCAAGTACAAGAGGAAGAAAAGAAACATGAAATTCAGGAGTAATAATCCCTTGAAGCAACAACAACAAAGTGTTATCACAATGGATTAGAGCATTTTATCTGCATGTTTTTATCTATAGCTCTCAAATCTTACCTGGGTGTTTGGCCCTGAAGAACCTGTAACATGAACCTGATTAAAAAATGTCCATTTACAAATAACAATTGAGCCTTTACACTTAGCCTAATTTCATCACTGTGCCGATAATTTAAAAATGAAAAAATATAAAATATACATAGATGGCTAAGTCACAGATATCGATCACTCCTTAAAAAAGGTTTATTACTACTACTACTACTGGAGTGTTGTCATTGGCCTATACTAATAAATTTCCCTGAACATGCTTGTATAAGAACAGATCTATATTTCTCATCATGTTACCACTGCTCTATAATCACTGTAGCAGCTGCAGTGTAAGAGTTTATGACATCATCTCTGTTATTTCAAAGTACCATAGTTCTGAAGATTAGGTCTACTGACTGCATGGTTTGGTTTCTGTGAAATATCATTCCCGACAAAGAGTATGTTGGAAGGTTTTCTGTTACAGGACTTCGTTTTTTGGCTTAAATAATCATATTGGAAAAGTCATTAGCACACAGATTTTTTTTATGGGAACAAATTATTTGAAATGTCTATAAATGTCTATGATGGAACATATGTGGAAATGAGGGATTTGCTGGTGACCAGTCCATCATGTTCGGTATTCAGCAGCAAGCAATAATCCCTCATCCCTCTGCTGTGACAAAGGCTCCACAATGCATCCAATCGATTGTGCGAAGTTGCTCATGGAAGGAAATATTCCCAGTGTCGCCAACTCTTGTGGAATCTCATGTTTTTCCTTAAGTCCCAGCTCCTGTAGTCCTGTGATAATGTAAGAATCTCAGCTTTCAATTAAAAACAAAAAGTTTCTAGCCCTTGTGGTAGTGGAGAAAAGCTGTAAAATGTGAACCTGAAAGGTTCAAAAACCAGAAGGCAAATAAAAAACCCCAAAGATAATTATTTTGTAAAATCTCGTGATTTTAAACCAGTCTCTAGATGTTTTGCAAGCCCTGACTAATGATTTTTGAATACTGGCAATATTGTATTCCCTCCCATTCCTGAACAGATATAACCTAAAACTTGAGGTGTGATGGTCTTTATTTTCTTAGCTAACAAGGTATAATATTAGTCATAATAAACAGCAGATAAATGATAATAAAATTACCCTAAATTTTTAAACATCCAGTTAACTTATTTATACATATATAACTGAGCAAAACTTGAACAATTTGGTCAGGTTACCTTTCTCCTCCTCTTATTCCCAATGAACTCAAAAAAATTAAATTGCAGGGATATTTTTAAACATTTGATTTGTTGTAAATTTCTACCACATTTAAAAGGAACTATTAATTAAAATATGTCTGTCTTATATTTTAAATAATTTAAAATAGTAGTAAGAAGAAAAATGTTATGCAGCAGCTTTTGGGCCAAGGAATCCTCAAATGCTTTACAAAGTATTGGCTTAATTTGCCCAGGCATCTGAGCTTTGGTGCAGAGGAGAGCTGATATGGCTGCCTTATTCTGTTCCAGTCTGTTCCTGGTGATTGCTAGAGCAGTCTAAATTATTCTCTAATTTATGCCACTGTTATAATGTTCTCAATGGACTGTATGTCAGCAGAAGAGTTCTTTCACAAGAGGAATTATCTGATGACCTTTCACAGCCAGAATCTGGCCTCTTTGCCCGTAAGCACAATGGGGAGTCTGGCCATGTGGGAACTGAGAAGAGTAGCATAAATGTCATCCATTTTTCAATTTGTTTTACATCATTTTTTTTAAATGACCATCTCTGCTATGGATAGTAGAATAATTTCACCTGCCATTATAACAAAGCCACATCTGGGGTACAATATGGCAGATGCTGAACAACACACAGTTTAGAACTATCACATGATGGAAGGGAGTGAAGGACTCTGTATCTAGATGAAAAAACAAGAGGATGGTAGATAGTTACCCAAATTGGATTTTCATAGAATATCAGGATTGGAAGGGACCTCAGAAGGTCATCTAGTCCAACCCCCTGCTCAAAGCAGGACCAATCCTCAGACAGATTTTTGCTCCAGATCCCTAAATGGCCCCCTCAAGGATTGAACTCACAACTATGGGTTTAGCAGGCCAATGCTCAAACCACTGAGCTATCCCTCCCCCCTAGTTTACTTTTAAAATACACAGGGAGGGGAAGAAGAGTGTAAAGAAAAGGGAGAAAATGAACTAAGAGACAGGAAGAAAACCAAAAAGAAAGGACAGAGAAGAGGAAAGATCCAAGTTGCCAGACAGAGTGACATTGGTCAGTTACATATAGGAAGGGCTACCTTCAGAAAGTCACTTAATTAATAAAATAGTAACCACTACCACTTCTATACACCTATATAGCACTTGAGCCCCAAATTGCAAGATTTTCTGAGTCTCCTGCTCTAGCCAAAAAGCTACAGGAGGCATCATCAGGAACTAAGCATAAAGGCTGGTTCTGGCAGTAGCAGTGCCCCAAAAGCAGTGCCAGGAAGGTATACAGACGTGACTACAAAATCCAGAGGTTCCACATGCTAATAAACATAAAATCAGCACCACTGCCATTCAGCAGCATGCATCTCCAGCTATTCCTGTAATGCAGCAGCAAAATACTTCATTCAGTTTTCCTGACTATGACAAATGCAGCCCTAGAAATTATTTAGGGATTGCTACTGGGGCTGGACAAACATTCTAACTAGATTTTACAGATTGTTTAAATGTACAGTTTTCGAATATACAACCACCACATAGATGCAATTTTATAATACACATATTGTGCATTATACATATACATACTTCAAAGAAAAAAGTACACTAAGAGATCATTAAGGTTAGATCAGGCAAAATGGACCCAACACTCAAAAACTTACAACCAAGGGTACTGCTTACTATGGTGTATATACTCATTGTTCTGAACATAAAGAGAATGGCTCAGGTGTGGGGATCTCCCCCACATCCTCTGCAGGGAAGGCAGACGCAATGAATTCATTTAGCTTCTCTGCGATGGCCTTGTGTTCTCTGAATCCTCCTTCAGCATCTCGATCATCCAGTGGCCCCACTGACTGTTTGGCAGGCTTCCTGCTTCTGATGTACTTTAAAAAAATGCTGTTAGTGGTTTTGCCCTTAGCTAGTGCTCTTCAAATTCTTTCTTGGCTTGCGTTATTATACTTTTACACTTGACTTGCCAGAGTTTATGCTCCTTTCTATTTTCCTCACTAGATTAGACTTCCAATTTTTAAAGGATGCCATTTTGCCTCTAAGCGCCTCTTCTACTGTGCTGTTTAGTCATGGCATTTTTTGGGTCCTCTTACTGTTCTTTTTTAAATTTGAGGCGTACACTTTGTTGGAGCCTCTATTACAGTGTTTTTAAATAGTCTCCAGGCAGTTTGCAGGCATTTCACCCTTGTGATTGTTTCTTTTAATTACTGTTTAACTAGCTTCCTCATTTTTGTGCATTTCCCCTTTCTGAAGTTAAATGCTACTGTGGTGGGTTTCTTTGGAATTTTTCCCCCTACAAGGATTAAATTATGGTTGCTGTTATCGAGCGGTTCAGCTATATTTATGTCTTGGACCAGATCCTGTGCTCTACTTAGGACTAAATCAAGAACTGACTCTCCCCTTCTAGGTTCCAGGACACACTGCCCAAAAAGAAGTCATTAATGATGACTAGAAATTTTATCTCTGCATCCCTTCCTAAGGCGATATATACCCAGTCAATATGAGGATAGTTGAAATCCCCCATTCTTATTGCATTTATCAGCCTTAGTACTCTTTCTAAACTCCCTGAGCATTTCAAAATCACCACTACCATCCTGGTCAGGTAGTCAGTGGTATATTCTTATTGCTATACTCTTATTGTTCAACCATGGATTTTCTATCCATAGAGATTCTATGGTACAGTGTGATTCATTTACTCTATACTTTCTTATACATACAGTACCACCCCCCAACCAGCATGAGCTATTCTATCATTCCTACATATTTTGTACCCTGATATTACAATGTCACATTGATTATCCTCATTTCATCAAGTTTCATGGCAGATGAAATTTAATGTTGATAAATGCAAAGTAATGCACATTGGAAAACATAATCCTAACTATACATATACAATGATGGGGTCTAAATTAGCTGTTACCACTCAAGAAAGATATCTTGGAGTCATTGTGGATAGTTCTCTGAAATCATCCACTCAATGTGCAGCGGCAGTCAAAAATGCAAACAGAATGTTGGGAATCATCAAGAAAGGGATAGATAATAAGACTGAAAATATCATATTGCCTCTATATAAATCCATGGTACGCTCACACCTTGAATACTGCATGCAGATGTGGTCGCCCCATCTCAAAAAAGATATATTGGAATTGGAAAAGGTTCAGAACAAAAATTATTAGGGGTACAGAACGGCTTCTGTATAAGGAGAGATTAATAAGACTGGGACTTTTCAGCTTGGAAAAGAGGCAATTAAGGGGGGATATGATAGAGGTCTATAAAATCATGAGTGGTATAGAGAAAGTTAATAAGAAAGTGTTAATTACTCCTTCTCATAATACAAGAACAAGGGGCCAGCAAATGAAATTAATAGGTAGCAGGTTTAAAACAAACACAAAGTATTTTTTCATGCTATGCACTGTCAACCTCTGGAACTCCTTGCCAAAGGGTGTTGTGAAGGCCAATACTATAACAGGTTCAAAAGGGAGCTAGGTAGATTGATGGAAGATAGCCATTGATGGACTATTAGCCAGGACATGCAGGAATGGTGTCCCTAGCCTCTGTGTGCCAGAAGCTGGAGTTGGGTGACAGGGCATGGATCACTTGATGATAACCTGTCTGTTCATTCCCTTTGGGGCACCTGCCATTGGTCACTGTCAGAGGACAGATAGGATACTGGGCTTGATGGACCTTTGGTCTGACCCAGTATGGCTGTTCTTATGTTCTATGTTCCACAATGCCTATTATATCAATATCCTCATTTAATGCCAGGCACTCTAGTTCATCCATCTTAATATCCTGAACACAAAACATTCTAGTGTGTAGTCTATTGACATACTAGTAAGTACTGCATCTAATAATTACTGTCAGCAGGATTGGTCTTTCAGGCTGCATGCAACCTTAACTCTGCCTACATGTGTTCTATGATACAATTGTTACTGACATGATCACATACCATTTCTCCAATAGTGAAATATATCATACTGTTCTTGTATAAATGTGGGGAATTTTTTTTAACTCTCCCCATATATTCTATTAATTACTAATTAATTAATTTCACTGTGTTCAGGCGCATAATTTGAAAGAATTTCTAGTATCCATAAGCCTAAATGCTGGCCTAGAACTACAACAGGGTTCTTTATTTAAAACATAAATTTTTGAGTGTCTACAGGAAAAATCACAAATACATAAATTGATGCCTTTAACCAAGTATAAAACATGCTGTTGTGGTTACCAGAGCTATCCATCCTGTATGATTTATTCATAAACAATGTAAGACCAGATAATCCATAACACTGCAAACAAATGTGGTCTGGTTTCATTCATATCTCCCATGCAAACAGATGCTTATCATAGTTTCCCCAAAATAAAACAGATGTTCCACAGTTGAAATACTAGGAATATAGGTTTAAAAATACAGTTTTCAGTGCCTATCGTGTTATATTTTGGGTATTTACATCCATCTTTGACATGATGCTTTGATTCAAGCAAACATAAAACAATGAAAATTAGTTATTTTGATCACCTAATGTATCAATGAAAATTATCTTTTCTGGGCCGACATTTGCACATTCACATTATTTTTTAATGAAAACTGAGGATAGATTTGAAAACATTAGTAGACATCAAAGTGCACATTAGAAAAACCTTTAAGATTTGCAACTGACATGTAAATACCGTGTTTTGCAAAACTGCGATTAAAACTGATCAAAAAGGGTTAGTTTTGCAGTATTAAAAATGGCAATTAGAGCATTAAAAAAAAAACAATTGGTGTTTGTAGCACATTTGGATTTTCTCTGAGACATGAACTTGAACACAGTCCAGAAAGAGTAACCAAAGTCATTCCTCATTTTTACTGTAGCCTTTGCAAACCCCATTTAATAACATCACATCATTCCAGTTTTGCTCTGAGTATGCACTTCGTACTAATTTACCAGTCTGAGATGGAGAAGGCCTTGAAATAAAGAGAACAGAAGTAATTGTCCTCAGAGACAGCAAAGGCTTTTTAAGTTGACTACAGTAGATGAGGATAACCTGACAAGGGTGGGAGACATTCCTTCATCCAGTCTTCCATAACTCCTAAGAGTACAAAAGGGAAAAAAGCAAGTGCTACTGTAGCAGTCAGGCTAACATAGGTTTAGCCCAAGGAAGCAAGGCTCTAAGGATTAATGTTTAACTAAGGTAGCTATCTTCTCATTCTCATATACATTATATATTAAACTAATTAATTTATTTTAAGAACTATAATTGTGCTTCCGCCATCTTCCCTTCAGTCTGAGCTCTGCTAAGGACACTGGGACACACAGAAGTATTTCCAAGTTAGGGCCATTCATGTGGACTAAGTAATAGCAGTAAATACTAGTTTGGTAGCACCCAAAGGACCCAACTGGGACTGAGTCTCCATTGTGCTGAGGACTGTACAAACAGAAAAAGAGACAATCCCTGCATCAAAAGGCTTACAATGTAAAGACACAAAGGGTAGGGGATGAGGATCACAGCCAGCTGCCTGCGGTGACACTTGTAATGAAGCACTGCCCCATGATCAAAATCATTTAAACAAAATAAGATGGTTCCCTGCCTCCTCACAGGCTCCCCAAAATCCACTGGTTGCTGTGGCTCCCTTTCAGAACACTACTGACCCTAATGCAAAAGACTCTGGGTGGGTGGATAAGTGATGGGATTGGGGGGCTGTTTTTGCAGAATACAACTCCAGGTCAGCGATAAAGGTAATACCTTACTAAAAAATTCTCAATAAACAATAGGTTAAGAGAGAGACAAATATCATACTGGAAATAAGATATGAATATAACAGGGATAAGTAAAACCTATTCTGCATTCAGTTACATGCATATAGTTCCCATTTAATGGGAGCTGCTCATGTGTAATTATACTGAATTAAATCTCAAGGCCCCAATCCAGCCAACACTTATGCATGTGCTTATCTTTAAGTATATGAATTGTCCCACTGAAGTTAATGGGCATTCTCACACTTAAAGTTAAGTTTTTACACTGGATGTTTCAAAATAGTGCCCTCAGTGCAGGGCCGGCTCCAGGCACCAGCCCACCAAGCATGTGCTTGGGGCGGCACCTGGAGGGGGGTGGCGAGGCGCGGCACTCTGGCCTGAGCGCGGGGCCGCGACTGGGCTTGCCGCCCTCCCCGCGGCACTCCGGCTGCCGGGGAGAGCGGAGCCGCAGCGGGCTCGCCACCCTCCCCCGACGCTCCGGTCGGTCGGGGAAAGCGGAGCCGTGGTGGGCTCACCGCCCTCCCCCCGGTGCTCAGGCCGCCGGGGTGCCCTTCGCCTTCGCCGGGCTCTCCGCCCACCTCCCGGCGCTCTGGCCGCCGGCGAGAGCAGAGCCCCGGTCGGGCTCTCCGCCCTCCTCCCGGCGCTCTGGCCGCCAGGGAGAGCGGAGCCGCAGCGGGCTCGCTGCCCTCCCCCCCGGTGCGCCGGCCGGTCGGGGAGAGCGGGGCCCCAGCCAGGCTCGCCGCCCTCCCCCGGCGCTCCGGCCGGTCGGGAGAGTGGAGCAGCGGCGGGCTCGCCGCCCTCCCCCCGGCGCTCTGGCCGCTGGCGAGAGCGGAGCCCCAGCCGGGCTCTCCGCCCTCCTCCCGGCGCTCTGGCCGCTGGCGAGAGCGGAGCCCCAGCTGGGCTCTCCGCCCTCCTCCCGGCGCTCTGGCCGCCGGGGAGAGCGGAGCCCCGGCCGGGCTGTCCGCCTTCCTCCCGGCGCTCCAGCTGGTCGGGGAGAGCGGGCCCGCGGCCGGGCTCAGCGCCCTTGCCTGCCGCGCTCCCCGCCGGGGGCGGGGGGCGGCGGGAGGCTTTTTTGCCTGGGGCGGCAAAAAAGCCAGAGCCAGCCCTGCCTCAGTGCCCCGAGATTCAGCACATCTAGCACAGAACGAGCAAAGAATGTGAGTTGGAGAGGAAGGTATTATCACAACTCAGCCAAATAAGAAGAGGCAAAGTCCTTATTGGAATAAACACTAACAATAATACTTTAAACTCATTCTTACAATGAACTGACATCTAGAGAAGTGATATTAAATATGATGTACTGTGTTCAGTTTTCTTAGTTTTTCTCACTAACTGAGGTAGCTATGTTCTGCAGACAGCATTCCTAGCTGAAAGGCTCTCGAGTGAAAGCCAGTAAAAACGGGCATTAAAATAGTCAATTTTTGAGGTAATCAAAACGTCTATCAAAATGTCTATATTCCAAACTCTGTATAAAGTTAAGTCACAATCTCAGTAATGTTATGCAAATGATACAAAGAAACCTTAAAGACATGAAAAATATTATTTATGTATATTTAATATATCACAGTATAACAAAAGCAATTAGACTATATACGATAATATTAACATACAAGCCATGTTATCATCTCTGCTAGAGCTTTTGGATCCTTATTCAAACTAGACATCTAAGCCTCTCAAGGTCCACCCATCACTAAGTCATATTAACGTTGATTATGTACCAAAATATGTATTTAAACATAGTAATTGCAAACCTGGTAAAAAAGAAAGAGCTATATACCACAGACTTTCAAGACAAGCACTGTACTTGTCTCGTCTCCTGGCTAAAAGCATTGAGTTGTGCTAGAATGCAAAGAAAACTGAAGTCAAATCCAAATAATATAGTTTTTGAAATTCTGTTTTTTATATTATGTGTAGATAATTCATGCAGACAATATACACACTATTTTAGCTATATATGTACACATATTAAACATAAAAACATTAAGGTTGCAACATACAAGTGCTCATAAGTCGTGAACTGTCAAAATTAAGGTTGTACATACCTCCTTCGATCTGACTACTGTGTGTGCATGCATTACAATGTAGATCACAGACTATTTCTCTGATCATGCAATATAATATACATAATTTTTTTTATTTCTCCAACTTTAGATATTCCTTGTATTTTTTTATTTTTGTTTCCTTACACTACTTTCATTGTTTTATATATTTATTGACAGACTTTTTAATGAGATCTCTCCTCTCTAATGTTAATTACACCTCTACCTCGATATAACGCGGCCCGATATAACATGAATTCGCATATATAGGGATCTGGGACAAAAATCTGTCTGGGGATTGGTCCTGCTTGGGGCAGGGGGTTGGACTAGATGGCCTCCTGAGGTCCCTTCTAACCCTGATATTCTAAATCTTTTTTCTGGGGGGGGGATAGCTCAGTGGTTTGAGCATTGGCCTGCTAAACCCAGGGTTGTGAGTTCAATCCTTGAGGGGGCCACTTGGGGATCTGGGGCAAAATCAGTACTTGGTCCTGCTAGTGAAGGCAGGGGGCTGGACTCAATGACCTTTCAAGGTCCCTTCCAGTTCTGGGAGATGGGATGGGATAACACGGTAAAACAGTGCTCCGGGGGCGGGGCTGCACACTCCAGCGGATCAAAGCAAGTTTCACCTATAACGTGGTAAGATTTTTTGGCTCCCAAGGACAGCGTTATATCGGGGTAGAGGTGTATTTGATTAAGTTTGTCAGGACCCACCTACTACATATTTCTTCTCAACCAGCACTAGGGATCTTCATATGTACTGTTCAGGGGAGGAGGTAAATAACAGCTAAGGTATTTTGGATATGCATGCATTTATAATCTACCTAGGATAACATGGAAATGCACAATAGAAGCAGAATGAAAAGCTAGCAAAATGACATGGGAAGAATCTAAGACTGTAGCAGGAGATGGGAGGCAGTGGTGAAGGCCCTATGTTACACAGGGAATGAAGAGGCATATATGAGAGAGAGAGAGAGAGAGAAAGTGCATGCGTAGTACAGTCTTCCTTAAGTGCAAATATAGGGAATAAAGAAATTAACTATGCAGGTAACTTGGCTAAGAACCAAAGTGGGTCTTCCTAAGCCATAAAATTTCATTATAATTAGGTTATTCTATTTGAACTGTAGTCTGTTTTGTATAGAGCTACCTAAAAATATTTCTCAAATACTTCATTCAACAAATGAATACTCCAGCTCAGGAAAACATCCCTGTTAAGGAAAGCACTTCAGCATGTGCTTAACTTTAAGTCAAAAGGACTTAAAATTAAGAAGGTGCTTAACTGTGCTCCTGAAGAGAGATGGACTTAAGCATTGTGCTTATGTACTTTCCTGAATTAGTGCCTAATTCAATAAAAGTTTTGGAGTAAATTAATCAATGAATAATTGTACTTTGATTAGCAAGCCTGAGTAGTTCATAGCACTATGAGATTTTGCAGGGGTGCACATAAGATTGTAGAATAAACTCATATATTAGGTTGTATTTGAGAAATGGCATGTGATCACATAATTAAAGACTGCATTATAATGAATTTGCACTAGTGAAAAGAGCTATTTTGCAAATATAATATTTGGTTAAACATCAACCAAATGCCCTGTTCCACACATGTTAGACCAGGAGGGTTGCAGGATTGAAAAAAAGATTAGGGGCAGTAGTGAAAATCCCCAGCCCATGTGGACTTCAAATACACTTTCCACTGCATAGCTAAGCATGCATATGTAGTTTAAACCTCCTTATTCTATGAGCTGAATTTGCAAAGGGTTTCTGGAACATGCACCTGAGACATTTGCGATTGCATCTGTTTGTGCATGAAAACACCCTTCTTTGTGGATGTTGATTACCAAGCTGCGTAGCTACTGCCCAGTTGCACATGGAGTTATGTAATTTGTGTATGCAAATTACAGCTTTTGGATGCACAAATGGACATATACACAATTTGGAAAAACAATTTTAGAGCCCTATGGAATATTTGACCCTATGTGTTCAATTTTTTTTCAATTCTTCCAAATGTATTATGACTGCACAGGGGCAGTTTATCCCTGGTCCTGCAAAGCACTCAACCACATGATTAACTGTAAGGATTTTAATAGTGCCATTGACTTCAGAGGTGAAATCCTGGCTTCACTGAATTCACCAGATGGGTCGTGGTTCAGGATTTTACCTCCTAGGACTTCGCAGAGTCAGAGAGATTGCTCAGAAGGATCTTATCTTTTCATGCCCAGGATAATTTTCAATCTGTTCTGTGTCAAATCCAAACCAATTTCAGAATGCTCAAAGACACTTATCCTCAATGAAGATTAATTCCATATGATAATTCTAGTTTCTACCCCAAAATATTTTTGCTGCAGAGATGTTGGAAAGTGTCACAATATTTTTACAATGTACTTTTCCCATGCTCTTTGTACTTCAAAGTGGCTAAACATGTTTATTTAAGCTTTTAAAAACCAAATCAAAACAACCCTTACCCGCCAATCTCCTAGCAAAGACCAGCCTACAAAATTTCAGACAGAAATGTGAAAGTTTTACCAAGTTATGAGTCATTGAAAACATGGGGTTAGAATGGAAAAGCTCACCCAGCCTGAACCATAATTACTCCCACTGCTTTAATCCACACTGATATAAATAATAAACTCACATATTAAATTACATATTGCCATAACAGATAGATCACTGGTGTTAGAATTGAGAAACCCAAATTTAATGTCAGCATGTTTAAGTAATGCCGCTGCTAGTAATTTTCAAAACCATAAGTATGATTTGAATATAAAAAAAGTTAACAGTTTAAGAGAAGTAGGTACATTTCAATGCAAAAGAATTGAGAGGCTTGATTAAGGGACTAGTCAACTATAATGTCCACAACTGGTCATTCTTGTAAACAATACACACCTGTCTAGTGCAGTAGGTTTAATGTCTGACACATTCTTCAAGTCAGACATGATGAAAGGCAGGCACCAAAGGACATATTCATAAGTAAGAACAATAAAGTCAGTACATCAAATTGCAGTGCTGTGCAGCATATTTAATATAAATTGAAGTGTCTTTTGTTATTACCCTCCTACAGACAATTGTTTACTGAAACATTTTTTTTAAACTGAAAGGCATTAAGCCACAGTTAAAGTTGTGACACTAACCAACAAAGACTGAGTCTTCTTCAAGCTAAGGCTGACAAATAGGGGCTTGAGTTGTCTACTCATACTGTTCATAGGCACTCATCAAGAGCAATTTATCACAAGAAAACAGCCAATCAAAAAGGAATGTGTCATAAACATACAGCTAAGAGTAGCATAAAATCCCTCTTTACCCTGTAAAGGGTTAAGAAGCTCAGATAACCTGGGTGGCACCCGACCAAAAGGACCAATAAGGGGAGAAGATACTTTCAAATCTGTGGGTTAAGGTTTTTCGTCTGTCTCTCTTGGAGCCAGCCAGGAAACAGGACAGGGAAATTACATCTCCTTAATCATATCTGAACTAAGCATCTAGTATTGCAGAAATAGTAAGTAATACCGTAGGAAAGAAATGCGTTAGGTTATCTTTTGTTTTAGCTTGTGAATTTTCCCTGTGCTAAGAGGGAGGTTTATCCTTGTTTTTGTAACTTTAAGTTTTGCCTAGAGGGGAAATCCTCTGTGTTTTTGAGTCTTTTGTTATTCTGTAAAGTACTTACCATCCTGATTTTACAGAAGTGATTATTTTACCTTTTCTTTAATTAAAAATCTTCTTTTAGGAACCCAATTGATTTTTCATTGTTCTTAAGATCCAAGGGTTTGGGTCTGTGTTCACCTGTACCAATTGGTGAGGATATTATTCTCAAGCCTCCCCAGGAAAGGGGCTGTAGGGTCTTGAGGGGATATTTGGGGAAGGTAGGGCTACAAGTGGCCCTCCCTGAATGTTTGTTTAAATCACTTGGTGGTGGCAGTGATACTAAGGCAAGGAAGGAATTTGTGCCTTGGGGAAGTTTTTAACCTAAGCTGGTAAAAATAAGCTTAGGGAGTCTTTCATGCGGGTCCCCACATCTGTACCCCAGAGTTGAGAGTGGGGAAGGAACCTTGACAAATGTATAAATATTGTGTGCCAAATTATGGCCACTCTAGCATAGCTGTACTGGGGTGAGGGTGGACAGAAGGAATATACAGGGAGCTTCCCTGTGTACCTACATGGATGGCGAACAGGAGCTCAAGGCAGAGTGAAATACAGCACTAGGAGGAGTATAGCTATAGGTCAGTTTGTCAGCTGGTGTAAATTGTCACAGCTTCATTGAGTACTCTGGTGCCTCCCCAGTTAATATCAGCTGATGACCTAGTACCTAAGCTTTTAAAAATTGTATAACAAGATCTGCTCCTCAGCACACTCTCTCCATTGCCTAGGGAGGTATGATGTCTTACATGGGTAAAGCGTTCCTAGGAACCACTGCTAGGGATACATACTTGCAGTGTTACATACATTTTGATTACATCTTCTACCTCCATTTTAGATTGCGCCTGCTGTAACTTTAAGGAATTGTCATAAGTAGCAAAATCTCTTCCACCTACCCCTGAGCTTCCTTATATGCTGGGGGAGTCTGCACCCTGTTCCATCCCTTTGGCCAGTGCACCATGCTGCCCATTGTGTGCCAAGCCAGCGTCGTGCTAAACTAGGTTTGAAGATACCTTAGAGGAGAGGAAAGTGATCAGGAACAGTCAGCATGGATTCACCAAGGGCAAGTCATGCCTGACTAACCTAATTGCCTTCTATGAGGAGATAACTGGGTCTGTGGATGAGGGGAAAGCAGTGGATGTGTTATTCCTTGACTTTAGCAAAGCTTTTGATATGGTCTCCCACAGTATTCTTGCCGGCAAGTTAAAGAAGTATGGGCTGGATGAATGGACTATAAGGTGGATAGAAAGCTGGCTAGATCGTCAGGCTCAACGGGTAGTGATCAATGGCTCCATGTCTAGATGGCAGCCGGTATCAAGCGGAGTGCCCCAAGGGTCGGTCCTGTCTGGTTTTGTTCAATATCTTCATTAATGATCTGGAGGATGGCGTGGACTGCACTCTCAGCAAGTTTGCAGATGATACTAAACTGGGAGGAGTGGTAGATATGCTGGAGGGTAGGGATACGATACAGAGGGACCGAGGGACCTAGACAAATTAGAGGATTGGGCCAAAAGCAACCTGATGAGGTTCAAGAAGGACAAGTGCAGAGTCCTGCACTTAGGACGGAAGAATCCCATTCATTGTTACAGACTAGGGACTGAATGGCTAGGAAGCAGTTCTGCAGAAAAGGACCTAGGGGTTACAGTGGACGAGAAGCTGGATATGAGACAACAGTGTGTCCTTGTTGCCAAGAAGGCTAACGGCATTTTGGGCTGTATAAGTAGGGGCATTGCCAGCAGATCGAGGGATGTGATCATTCCCCTCTATTTCACATTGGTGAGGCCTCATCTGGAGTAGTGTGTCCAGTTTTGGGCCCCACACTACAAGAAGGATGTGGAAAAATTGGAAAGAGTCCAGCGGAGGGCAACAAAAATGATTAGGGGGCTGGAGCACATGACTTATGAGAAGAGGCTGAGGGAACTGGGATTGTTTAGTCTGCAAAAGAGAAGAATGAGGGGGGATTTGATAGCTGCTTTCAACTACCTGAAAGGGGGTTCCAAAGAGGATGGATCTAGACTGTTCTCAGTGGTGGCAGATGACAGAACAAGAAGCAATGGTATCAAGTTGCAGTGGGGGAGGTTTAGGTTGGATATTAGGAAAAACTTTTTCACTAGGAGGGTGGTGAAGCACTGGAATGGGTTACCTAGGGAGGTGGTGGAATCTCCTTCCTTAAAGGTTTTTAAGGTCAGGCTTGACAAAGCCCTCGCTGGGATGATTTAGTTGGGAATTGGTCCTGCTTTGAGCAGGGGGTTGGACTAGATGACCTCCTGAGGTCCCTTCCAACCCTGATATTTTATGATACTAACAATCCATAAAACCTACTCCCCCTGGAGGCCTGCATCCTGCCAGCTGGCAAAGCACAAAGTGGGAAGAGCCAATAGGCTCTGATCAGGCTGCCTATGCCAGCAAGGATCCTATGGAACATTGTCCACATTGTAAAGCTGCCCTTCCTCCCCTGATAGGACTTCAACTATGCATCTCGGACTGAATTTAATGAATCAAAGTATAATTTTAAAATGTAGCATTAAACCTCTTTTCTTTTGTGGTGTAAGACAGGCATTTCAGCTTTCCAGAGATGGACCCTCACTATGAAATTTGGATCTGGATTTCAAACTTTTCAAAATTTGGGGGTGCTCTTATTCAGCTATTTAGCTCAACATAAAGACCAGGACCATTTTCAAAATCTGGTTCTGGGTTTGGACCTTGTATACCCCCAAAAGATCAGCAAAATTCAGCTGGAGGATCTTCATTTGGGCCCATCTTCGTTTTTACCTCTTCAGTGCTTTCTGCTACTGTAACTCATCAGTGGCACTGTCTATGTTTAAAATGCCAGCATCCCTAGGGGACATATAGCAACAGGTATTGAAGAAAACACTGAATGTACATTTTGTATCATGTACCTGGTACATATCATATATCTGGTACTTTACACAGCAGGGAAACAGTTCTGTTTTTTTTTTTAATGTAGTGGTTTGCAATTTATACATTATGTGACACAGTAATAACCTTAGGTAGTATGTCTGTTTAGTGAAAAGTTTCAGTTCAAAGCAAACTGCCTTGCCAAATTTTTTCAGAATTCATTGCATTTTTCCCCCCCATTTAATGAGCAGAAATCAGTCTGTTTTTTTAAACATACTTTGCTTTGGACTCCACACCAACTGTGAGCATCAGTGAGAAATAAACTGATGGAGAGAAAGATTTAATGAATGTGAAAGTGAGGCAATGAGAGGTTGTTGGACATCCTACACATATAATACATTTAGTTTTTGTTAAAAAAAAGCAGCTTGAAATAAACTGTTTAATCTGGTTTCTCAAAATCCTACTGTGGTTTTAACCATTCTAAAATTAATACAAGTGTATTGTGAATAACTGCCATCTCAACTGCCTTACAAAGTTCATATAAAGAATTTGATATATATATCAGGTTCTTTTTTTAAAAATGCATGTGCAAAGGATTCTAAAAGCAATCTGAGTTCATGTTAACATTTATTCCCAGTTTCAGATTTGCATAATAGCCTGAGGAATCGCTTTCTTAACTCTTTAGTAATAAAGAATCAAGAAAAAGATACTTTTTTCAATTTCTTTCCATTATATTTTACGTCCACATTTAGATGTATATGGCAAAACCTGAAAACTGACACCAATGCGAGAGTCCCCAGGGAATCACAAATATAATTTCTATGCCACTCTGAAAACCAGGGGGAGAAAATGGAAAATGCAAACTGTTATAAATTTGAGCTAATCCCCTCATGCCATAACCTAAAATGATCCTCAGCAGCCCAGTAATCTTCTAGTATTCTACACTGTAAGAAAAGCTTGCCTATCTGAACCTCAGTGGCTGGTAAGGATGTCAGTATCTCCTGAAATACACGTACAAAGAAATTTCCTTGTGACATTTCAATTCGAGAGCTGCATACTTAATCCGGGGGAAAATGGCAACAATATTGTGACATTTCTGATTGCACCATTTTATTTTCATGGTTAAAAGCAAAAACAGCTACACAGAGATACATTAAGGATTATAAATAATCATTAATCTAAACGACTGTAATCCAAGACCAGGAATCTTTTAATTACCCTAGAGGAGATAGTATTTACTCTTTAATATGCACGGACCAAAACGTATTTTACAATATGCTCACAAAGGATTTCTAATCCCTCCTGATACCAACAAAGCCACAAGGTAAAATTTTCAATGTGATTCAGGAGCCTAAGCGCTATTTTCAGTGACTTGGGAGCCTAAATTTTATTGCAAGTCAATGAGACCTAGGCTCCTAAATCAATTAGGTTATTTTGAAAAGTTCACCCCTGGATAAAAAGCTGAAGAATATGATCATTAGGTCATTTTAGCACTACATTACTCTTTTACTGCCCCCCCAAATTAAAAAAATTATCTCAATCAGAATTCTAGTTAGCTTAGTCATTTCTAAGGGACATGGCACCTGAGTTAGTGTTGTCAGCTCTCACAGTTTTCTGCCAAGTCTCCATACTCTCCTTTAAACCCAATCACTGGAATCAAGAGATTAAAAATAGTGAAACTGAGATATTCATGCAAAGTAAGTGTCCAGCTCTCATGGTTGTGAAGACAAGCTTGAAAACATGAATGAAGTGTACTCTACAGGCTCAGGACGAAGGGTAAGAAAAAGATCCAAACTTTAAAAAAAAAATCTCATGATTTTAAAGCTAATCTGATTATTTGGGGGGGAGGGGGGGCTGACTCAGGATTATTGAATGGTTGGAGTTGGAAATCCTGGATAATATTGATCAAATGCTTAAAGGGGCAATGTGTTCTTGGAGGGGCCATCTTCCAGGTAATGCATGCAGCTTCGTTCACCAGGGCATTACTCCTGCTATCTTAATCAGATTCTGTTATGGGTAATTATATTCTGCCTAGTGTGTACTTTCAGCTGGATACAACACTCTTCACTTCCTGTACTAGATTGTGTAGTGTCACTAAATGCCACTGAAAAGCTTGTGAATCCTTTGATAGATATGAAAGTGCTTCAGTGCTGGGCAAAATAATTCACTTCATTTTGTAAAGTGCTTTGGGATCCTTCTAACTGGAAGATGCTTTTTTTCCTTCTTCTTATTAGAATACCTAGCTCTCATATAGCTCTTTTCCTCAATAGATCGAAAAAGTACTTTAGAAAGGGAGGTCGGGATGATTATCTCCATCAAATCAGACTATTTAGAATCTTTCCCCTATGTCCATAGAAATTCTGAATACATATTTTAAATGAAGTTCTGTTCATATAGTTACTTGCAGCCATCTCGTGCTCCATTCTTACAGTTGCAAAAACACAACAACCAAAAGCAAATATGTTTTAGGTACCAAGCCATTACTTGACATCTGGGATTTCTGAACATTCTTGTGGCACTCTTAATTTACTAAGAGTGCAGTAAATAGTGTCCCAGTATAAAACTAAAGATATTACTATGAGGCAACATGTAGAACATCCCGAAGTGCTTCACAAGATACATGACAATTTTGTCTCAATAACTGAGCAGAAATATCAGAAAGCTCAACTCATTACTTTTGGTAGCACTATCATCATACATACATAACTGCATATGACTTACATTCTGATTTCTCATTTTGACAAGTAGTTAAATGATTTTTTTTAGTTTACCTCTGATCAGCTGTAAGAACTCAGAGTGATGTCACTGATTAGACTAATGACATCATCAGTTTGCTCATCTCTGTAATTGTAGTGCCTTCAGTCACCACAATAGTTGAGATGATAGCAAACAGCACTAAGAACAATATTTTAGCAGAGACAAATAAGTAATAAGCAGTGGAGTAGTGATATACTAGTATAGTCATTACTCTGAAGTGACTTGGAAATGTGATGAGATGAAAGAGGGTGAAGGAAGAGAAAAAAAACAAGGTATAAAGAAAGACACAGGGATTTATGTATCCAAAGTAAAAACCATCAATAATCAGAACGTCAACATTCATGTTATTTGAAGTCCAGTAACAACAGCCTTCATGATCGCAGCTTTCCAAAGAGCACAGGAAACAGAGGACAGCAATCACTTCATCAATTGCTATATTTGCCTAAGCATTTGCCCAAAACAAAACATTTAATAATAGGAAAGTGTAGTGCTTATTTCTTCTTATGTTTCATTCCACCTGCACTCCAGCAGAAGTAACCAAAACCAGCCAAACAAAACGGAAGTTGTGGGTGGCACACATCTCTCTTCAATGTTGCTTGGGTAACTAAATTATAACGCCTGCTGATAACTGCCTTGGGTGTTGTGGAAACTAGTTCTAAAACTGATATTGTAGAGTACCTGCTCTTTGATCAAGGATATCATTGTACTGATAAATAATGATGGAAGAGGAATAAACATGAAATTCCAAAAGGGACTTTGTAGCCCAAGTTCTTATAGGATGGCAGTATTGTAGTCAGCCAATAATTATTAATTAAAGTTGATGTTAACACACATTTTTCTACTATTATTGTGCCAGAAAACTTCTATAGCATGAATAAAGGAGCATTAAATTGAACAGAAGTGTGATTTGATATCTAGCTTATTTCAAGGTTTTCAAATCACAGAGGAATCTGAAGGTTAAAAAAAAAGTGCTTGGTTAGATAGGTATGTTATTTCAGAGCCTATGGCTTTTCCTTTTAAACATTAGAACTCTTTACATACCCTAGACATACCAACAATTCACCGCATTGTCTGTAAACACCAGACTCTTCCATATCACTACAACAGCAGCAAACTAACGGAAACTTACATAATAATTCTCATCCAAGTATCTCAAAATTGTTTTACAGGTATTAAGTCTGCCTCAGATCTCGCCTTTGAAGATATTAACTTCACTTTACAAATAGTGAAAACTGTGGCATGGAAAGTTTAAGTGACTCACCGAAGGCCACAGAGCATGTCAATGGCCTTGCTGGGACTAGAATCACAAGTTATTTATTCTAATTCACAGATCAGGTTCCACTCTCTCCCCAGCTTCAAAACTTTGGTTTGATATTAAAGACACAGTGCAGTGCACAAGTGTAGACTTTAACTTCGTTACTCCTGTTGGTACATTTCATTCTTTTCCAGTTCAAGCTTGAGTCTACAAGCTACTAACAAAGCATCACATTTAAAGAATACGTGCTTCTTGTTAGCATCACCCTAGCTAAACTACAGTCCTGACAGTGCCACCATGTTTGCATTAGTTATTGTGACTCAGGTTTTCAAGTTGTAACCTTTTCTCTCAAGTGAACAACCTTGTAGAATGGAGACATCTAGCCTCAGGCTGTTGAAAATAGGTCCCAGAAAACTGTTCTCAATTGCTACTGTAGCAAGCCATCAAAAAAGGTAATAACTTTAAAACCTTGACTGATGACATTATGTATTAATTCTACCATATGTACATCTGTACATTACAAATAAACCCCCCCCCCTTCCTAAAAAAAGTCCAAAACAAAACATCTTTTCTGGTATCAAAACTACCATTTTTGATTTAATGTGGGAGTTGGGTGCATCCATAAGGCAGAGTGTGAAGGCTGTGCTTTATTCCTCTTTGCTGGAGGTTGGTCAGAAAGCCTAGTTGCCGGTTGGAGTGAGCTTTCTAATCTTCATGTGCCCGATTAAAGAATCACTCCTCTCTACAGGACAGTTGCTGCAGGATGGAAGATAACGCAGATGGAGAGGTTTAGAGGGTCCAAATACAGCACAACTGGGCACATGCTAATGAAGCAACAACAGAGAGAGTTTCAGCTGAAATTTAGAAGTAGAAGCACAGAGATTTTATAAAGCCACTTTTGAAAGTACACCTTTTGAGGGTCACAGATTACAACCTACCTCCATTTAGAGGTTATTTCAGCCACAGTTTATAAACTACAATGATTTTCTACTCCATTACAGTGGATATTAATGGTATTTTGATGATTCACCAGTCTGTTCAGTTAGCTATTAAGCACCTTTGCCAAGGGCCCAGTGTGCAGGACTCTACTGTAATTCGTGTCAACATTAAATGTAGACGTAGTGAATGATTTAAAAATTAAACTTAACAGAAGCAACAGTAATCAACTAGGTCAACTCTAGACTAATTATTTTTAGTTTGTAAAGTGCTTTCAGATCCTTGGATATAAGGTGCTGTATAAGTCCAAACTGTTATTTGCCCACGTCCTAGAAAGTGCTGGACTAAGAAGTAGAAATATTACAGTAAAAGACTGCATGGTAAAAATGTTAACACAACATTTGTTGGCTACAACAGCAGTTAGTTACCATTATGCAGAGGCAACATAATGCTTTGAAGACCAGAATCTTCACAATTTTCCTGTGACGATTTGATAATTAAATTCCTATCATCATTTAAGTATGGGGCACTTTTGAATAAGAAGTATGTGTGCCCGCTAAGTTAAATTATAAAATAGCAATGCTATGTAGATATGTAAGATATGGTGCATTAAGAGATCAGTGTACTCCAACTACTTGTTTGTGTATACATGCTTTCTAATTATTTATTTGTAAGCATCAGCAGGACCAATTCCCCTATTAGGGGTCTAACGCAATACACATTGCAGTGCCCTTTCTGTTGCAACTCTTGTTCTAGGTCTTATGAGTCCTGCCCAGTTGTTCAAGTTACACCAAAGAGTAGCAGTGATAAAGGACCTTGAAATTACTAAAAACCAAAAATGGTATATTGGAATAGCCAGGATATAGATTGATAGATTTTCCCTCCCCACAAAAGTGAGATTTTTCAGAGGACATCTGCTCCTGTGACCCTTTTCAGGGCATCTTCCCAAGTGCAAAGTGAGAAAAAGTCATTTGGAGTGAGTGTGCGTGGCCAGTCATGTACACATTTTGTTTTGTTTTTTAAAATTTTCATCAGTTCCAGGCAGAGTGTGTTTTGTTTCAACTGGCTCCCACTTCAAACAGCTTTGGGTGCTCTTCATATCTCTACAAGTGAAGCAGCATTAATGTCACAGGATTTGACAAATAATGCAAACATATTAGTAAGATCTGGAAACTGTTATGATTGGTAGGCCAAAGAGACATTCAGTTATTGTATATCCCTTTATTAAACTAGATACTTATGCAGTCTACACTCTGATGAGTAAATTAGGCATCTTTAAAAACATTGTATTTGGGCAGATGTGGGTGGAGCCAAGGATTCTAATGGATGGGACATTTTATTAATTTATTTCCATAATTGTGTTTCTTGGAAGGGAATGAAAACAAAAACAAACCAAGATAAACCAACAACAACAAAAATCCAACCCTTGAAAATGGACATTATCAAGGAAACAAATATCTTTTTCATCCCCACTAACACATTAAAACTGCTACTTTAGCAAGAAAGAATAAACTGAAGACAAATGATGCAATGGTTACCATTTAAAAAAAAAGCACCTGCTTCTGAAGCAGAAGATCATCATCTTCACATATGGCCAACCAGATTAAGTTGGAGTGATGGAATAGTCAACAATTGAGCACAATGGGTGCAACTATCTAAATTAGTTACAGTGTCTCAGGTACCATTGTACAGCATCAGTGGCCAAGTACTGAATTACTAATGGTGACAAGGTCACACCAAATGATTTTGATTGGGCATATGTAAAGGTGACATCTTCACCCTCAGAAAGAGAAGTGCTATGGAGTCAGAACTTGAAGGATCTCAGCCACGCATTTTGGATTAAAGCCTACAATTTCTTACAGCTACTTCATGGTGGTTAGTCCGCTAGGATTCTTTCACCACCAGTTTTCTTGCATATGTTATGGAAGAAGTAGCAAAGCAGGATAATCAAAGAAATAAACAGATGTGAATAAGAAAATATGCCTCACAAGCAGTATCCCTGTTCCTTGAATATGTTTTCGCCAATTGTTATCATTCATCAGGCAAGATAGCTGAGCCACTAGAATATCAGTTTAAAAACCTGGCATGGTACCTCTTGAAATGTTTGGAAAGACATTGCAACATTGGTGACCCCTATGACTATGCCATTAGCAGAGCTTTATCAAAAAGGAAAGCCATATATGGAAAGCTAAAATAATCTCTTCCTTTCCTCGTATGCCATTATTCCTCCTTTTGCAAGACTATTGTCCTATTCCAAAATGTTCAGGCTGGGGAAATCTTCATTATCTTTTAGTACAGACACTCAAATAGGTATCCGTACACAAAATACCCAATTTGGCATATCAGTGTTCTGGCCCAGCATGGTAAATCCTTTATTCCTAGTGTTCTTAGTATCATGAAATGGGATTCAGTATCTATTGAGTAGATTTCCCTCACTATCATGCAAGAGTACTTACAGAATCTATCACATATCACATCATTATTATTCCTTAAACTGGAGGGAGGGAGGCAAGCACTGGGATTTGGATTACATAACAGATGCATTTGCCCGCAGTTTAAAACACACTAGACATTTTGTTCCTAAACGTGCCTGAATTATGTTGACTGTGACACACCCAAGAGTGACTGTTTGAAAAAACCCTGTGGAACAGCTAAAGTTCAAATTAAATTTGACCTCTGTTGCACTAGATAAAAAAGCATTAAAAAGGCACAGGAGAAAATATAGCATGCCGAGGAAAACATTGGTAAACCACCAATCAACTTTTATTTCTGTAACAAACTAATTATGTTAAATTAAAGACTAAAATACAAGGCAGTCTGTCAGTTCCAGGTAACAGAAACAGAATGAAGAGGTTTGGAGGGCAGAGTAGTTATGCTAATGAATAAGAGAAAATACATTCATATTTTATTAATTAAAGCAAAGACAATAGAGTGTTTTATACACTGTTATGCTCTGACACACATTTGCAGAGATAGATTGGTACAGATATATCTAGATACTGCAGACTTGATACTCATTGTGCACAGAGCTCACAATGGGGAGAGGGCAGGAAAAAATGTCTCCAATCCAGGGCCAGTCATAGGGTAATACTACTCTATGCTGCTGGAACAGTCCTCTGGATACTTTTTTGGCAGTGTGTTCAGGCCACACCTCCTCCCTCTCCTGGTCACACCCAGAAATGCTCCCGTAAATGGAAGCTGTTGGGGATTAGCTGGTGTGGAGACTTAAAGGGTACTTAGAGCTGTCTCTGGAGCAGCGTAAAGTAGACTTGAGCTGAGTATCTGAAACTCCATGCAATTATAAACATTTACACACAAGCACAGCATAGTCCAACGTCCTTTTGTAAAGATGAGTTCCCTGGCAAATGTCAATGATCTGTCTCTACTGATTTGTGACTAGAGATATTCCAAAAAAGGGACATGTGTATGTGTATATTTTATTTTCAACTTCTTTTTTAAATATTTAGGAACAAAAGAAATCATAGCAATGGTATAGGCCCATTATTTGATGGAGATGATAAAGTTGTTAATAATGATGGAGACACGGAAGAAGTGTCAATAAATACTGTTGTTTTGTATTTGTTTAAGAAGCAGGATTACGCAGTAATATCACATGAGATTAATAAAGTACTTCCCAGTACATTAGTAACTAGGGAGGATGTTAAACAATGTCTAATAGGGATGATAAACATTTATATCAGCCAGCCCTAACTTGAATCCAAGAGCCCTAAAAGAGTTGGCTAAGGAGATCTCTCAACCATAGATGTTAACTTTTAATAAATCTTAGAAAACCAGATAAATTTCAGAAGACTGGAAGAGTGCTAATGTGCCAATATTCAAAAAGGACAAGTAGGATGATCTACAGGCCAGTTAGCCTGACAACAATCCTAGGCAAAATAATGGAAAAGCTGATACAGGAGTCAATAGATAAAGAATAAAAGGAAAGGAATATAATTAATGCCAGCCAACATGGTTTTATGGAAAATAGACCTTGTCAAACAAGCTAGATTTAATTCTTTAATAAGAATACAAATGTGTTTGAAAAAGGTAGCTGTATAGACATAATATACTTTTATAAGGTGATTGACTAAGTGCTGTATGGCATTCTGATTAAGAAAATAGCACTATACAAGATCAATAAAATATACATGAAATGGATTAAGAAATGGATAACTGGCAGATCTCAGAAAGTAGTTGTCAATGGGGAATAATCATCAAATGGAGATGTTTCTAGTGAGATTCCACAGGAATCAGTACTAAGCCAACACTATTCAACATTTTCATCAGTGATCTGGAAGTAACTATAAAATCACTGCTGTCAAAAGTTGTGGATAACACAAACATTGGTGGTGTGTAAATGAGGAGGAGGACAGAGCAGCCATTAAGAGCAATCTGGATCATTTTGGTAACCTGGGCCCATTCAAAAAAATGTGTTTTAATAAAGCCAAATGCAAAGTTATTCATCTAGGAACAAGGAATACAGCCCATACCTCTGGTATGGAGGCCTGCATCCTGGAAAACAGTGACTCTGAAAAATTTTTTAGGGGTCATAGTGGATGAACAAATCAACCTGAGCGCCCAGTGTGACAAAAAGGGCTAATGCAATACTTGGATGTGTAAAGAGGGGAGTAGAAGTAAGGAGGTGATTTTATCTCCATGTACAGCATTGGTGAGATCAATGCGGCAATACAGGTCTGGTGTCCATTTTAAAAAGTATATTGAAAAATTGGAGAGGGTGAAGAAAAGAGCCACAAAAATGATTCAAGGGCAGAAGAAAATGCTTTACAATGAAAGACTTGAGTTCAATTTGCTTAGTTTATCTAAAAGAGGATAGAGAGATGACTTGATTAAAGTGTATAAGTACCTTCACAGGGAGAAAATACTGTGCACTAACAGACTCTTTAATCTAGCTAAAGAAAGGCACAACAAGAACCAAGGATTGGAAGATTGGAAACCAAACAAATGTAAACTAGAAATTAGGCACAAATCTGTAATCATGAGGATGATGAATCAAGTACAACAAACTACCAAGGGAAGCGGTAGATTCTCCATCTATTGATGTCTTCAAATCAAGGCTGGATGTCTTTCTGGAAGATATGTTTTTGCCAAACACACATTATGCTTTACTCAAACACAACGTATTGGGCTCAATCCAGGGGTAAATGGGCAAAATTCAATACCCTGCAACACACAGGCGGTCAGACGAGATACTGTAACCTAAAGGTCTCTTCTGGCCCTAAACTCTGTGAATCTATGAGAAACAGTGGAACTATTTTGCTAAACCTTTCAAAAGAAACAAGCCCCAAGACCAAACCCACCTTTGGTCAGAGACTAGGCAAATACCAGTTGGACAGTTGACATTTCAAAAAGTTATAAATGGCTGAAAAATGAGGCTCTAATGGAAACACTTTGGAAGCCTTAGCTAAAGCTGTTGCTATTTGTTCTAGTTATAATTATTCACATGTGAACATGCATACATACATATTAGAGGGGGGCAAAAGTGGAAAATTGTATTCCATTCCCCACACCTACCAACTTTTGAGGTTCAGATAAAATGGAACTATTATCCAACACTCTGGTTCTCAGTTTGCAAAACCAAAGAATGACCTCTGTGACCAATCCTTAATATAGAAAAATATGAAAAACACCATTAACTGAACTGGAAACAAAACTCCAGCCCATTAACTGAATACTTTAAAGAGAAGTGTATATATATATATATATATATACACACACACACACACACACACAAATTGATATCTAGAGAATGAGCCTGGAAAATGTTGGGTAACGATGAAAACATCTATCCTTTATGAGCTCTCTCTGACTTATCCAGGAAGGAAATCTAGATTTTAAAGAAAATACAGTAAACGAGGCTAGGGCTAACCAGACAGATATAGAAATCCCTAAGAAATAGTATTTCTATAGCTCTCTTCTTCAGAGCGGGTTGATTACCAGATAACCACTGCCTATTCCATTTTCTCAAATAAACAGCTTGACAGGCACAAAGTGACAGACATCAATACTAATCTTCCCAGCCTGCCTGTAACTGGACCCCGAGACAAGCCAACCTACACCTGCCTGTCCGCAGGATGTACTTCTGGTTCTTCCCCACAGAAACCACTAACAACACTTATTAGCTGCTTCCTTCCCTGATAAGAGGTTTGTGCTATTTTTTGGTTCCCATTATTATATTCATTTCAATGTGGTTCCTGAAGCCTGATACCTCCGTACTTTAGGGGTTCTGCATCTGCCACCAAACAATGATTTGACATGACATTGTGACAGAAAACAGGGAGAAGGGATGGAAATAAAAGAACAAGGGATCAAAACAGCCGCATTTGGCTCTCTATGTGGGGTGTGCCTATCAACACCAATAACTGTTAACAGTGACCCAGGTGTCACATTGATAGAGGAGTCAGATCACTCACATCACGGCTCCATTTGACTGGAAGGTATCAATCTTCTTCCCTTATCTAAAAGGACATATACAAATATAATGGGCTATTAGCTCTTGTTTTTGCATAACCCTTTCAAGTTTAAGTAGATTTTGGGGGGATGGAGGGGGGGTTATTTTTTACTCTTTTGGTGAGTGCCCTTTGCACTTCACTAATTCCATACTGACCCTTGTATATACTAGCTTCTTGGAATTTTCCTTCTCCCTCCCCTTCTTTCATAGCATAAAGGCTGCATTCTAAAGCCACGCTAGTGACTACGACTACATTTTTTTTAACAACCTTGGGGCTGACTTTACTGCCTTATGATTTCTTTAGAGTGCTTAATTAGAGCGATTTAAAAATCACACTTCTCTGACCTTTTTTAACCTACTATATTTACAAGCATCACCTAATAATAATGGGCCAGATCTTTACACTCTTTACTCAGGCAAACTCCCTCTAAAACCAACAGTCCCATTGTTATTTTATATCAAATAGAGAAGCCGTGGTTAGGGCATCTGAGTAGGGTTCAGGAGATCGGGCTTCTATACCCGGCTTCGCCACTGACCTGCTGTGTGATACAGATCATGTGCTTCACCTTTCCTATGCCTCTGTTTCCCTCCCCACATTGTCTGTTTAGATGGGAAGCTCCTTGGGGTTAGGCCCATCTCTCACTGTGTCTTTGTATAGTGTCTAGCACAACAAGGCCCTGATCTCAGATGGAACCACTAGGCAGTACTGTAATTATCATAATAATAATACATTTCCACTTTAAACAAGCTTGAGTTTGCCCCTTTAAATTCTGTGCCACATAGCAAAACTGCCTTTTAGTGGAGAAGAATTTGATCTCCTACACTCTAAATATACAGGTCTCTCTCTCTTTTTTCCATTGCGTGTCCTGATATAATCATTTTTATCAGAGTCAGTCTTGAAAGGATGCAGTGGTTAATTTTATGTTATAAATTATCACCTTCATATGTATGGCCCAAAATGATATGATAAGCTTTTTCTCCTTCAAGGCTGTTATATCTCAGTCAATTACTTAACCATGAAGATTTAAAGACTCCTGAAGCCAGTTCTTCACAAGAGATGTTCTTTTATTAGGATTTTCCACTCACTAAATGGACTATAGAGCTTCTTTACATGCTACTCACCCAAAACCTTCAACTATATTTCACTACACAGAGTAACCCAAACAGTGTTTTGGGTTGTTTTTCGTTTAGTTTTTTATAAACTAAAAGCTCACTGTATAGGTAAATCACCAGGAATTATTAACTAAATGATCAAATAAATAATTTGCTTTAAAATATATTGCAAACAGTTCCAGTGTTATGTGCAACAAAATGGGGGGGAAAGCTCAGAGTAAGAAATATGTGTTTCAAACATAATTTTTAAGCTGTTTAAATATGAAACAAAATCATGTCAAACTACAAGTTTCCAGCTGTTATGATATCATAAGACAAATTTAGAGTTACAAAACAGCTTGGTGAAGGAAAAAAATTGCTTTTACAAAGTATGGAAATGGAAATGTTTCAAGTATTGCAACTGTCCAAACAAATTAGCACAAGCAAAAACAGTTGAGTTCAGTGTGGTATGTTTTTATACTACCTTCATAACACTTATAACTACTGCTTAAGGAGTTAGACAAAATGTGGTTTAAAGCTTACTAGGATATATCTAATATTCAACTGATGCAATAAAAATATACAGTGGTCTTGGTGCCTATTATTTTTCTTGTACTTCATTAATTGAAATAATAATTTATTTCATTAATTAAGACTGAACCTAGGTAGCTCACTGTGAAAGCCTGGCTTGCATTCTTTTTTTAAAAAATTCTCAAGCAGGGCTAAAATGAAAGTGGAGTTTTTTTCCTCAGTGACTTTGAAAAGAATAGAGTGGTGATTAACAGCAATATTTTTTTTAATGAAACACAACCTTTCATCCCTGTCATTTTCTGACCATCCTTGCTTGTACGCCGCTCCCTGACAAGTAGAATAATAACGGTCATACATCACTGCCCTGAAAGTCCAATCATCTAAATCTTCACTCTCTGCAGCCTCTGAGACTCAATTACTTTATTGACATGCAATCTTCATAAGGAGAGAAATATTGTGCATGTAAGGTCACTTGGTTATGAAGACATATTATCATATTATCTGCATGAGGGTTGCAGGGCTAAGACCTGACAGAGCTAATTATAATGGTACATGATAGAGAGCTCAGTACACATTATTTGCTTGGCTGAAACTAAAGGTGAGGTAAGACCATGACATCATGGTTTCACAAGAAAATAATGTGCCTTCCCTTCGAGGTTATAACTTTAATGTCTAATGTTTTATATCCATTATATTCATACTCTATACATAGGCAGGTAGGCAATGAGAGGTTCTTTAATCTACTGAGTTCACAATGGGTAATATTTGTTCTCTCTGTCTGCAAATTAAGGGTTCACCCACCCAAGTAAATCCACAGCTAAAGATGATACAAGAAAAGCAGGCAAAACTAGGGAGGGTCAAATCAGTTTGCAGAAAGCAATTAATGCTCTGTCTTTTCCCGGGCATCATCAAGGCAGAGCAACCCAATCAACACACACAGCCCCTTGTCACCTTAAAGACTAACAGATTTATTTGGGCATAAGCTTTCGTGGGTAAACAACCCACTTCTTCAGATGCATGCAAGTGGGTTGTTTACCCACGAAAGCTTATGCCCAAATAAATCTGTTAGTCTTTAAGGTGCCACCGGACTCCTTGTTGTTTTTGTGGATACAGACTAACACAGCTACCCCCGATACTTGACAGCCTCTTGTGCATGCCTCAGTATTTGTGGTCCTTTAGTGACTTGCTGAGGAACACCGTAACACTCCAAGCCTTTCATGGTACAGAACTAGCTCACCTTGCTTTACCTCTGAAGCACATTCTCTTCCCCTATTATACTTTACTGCTCTACATCAGACTCAGTCCTCCATTGTAATTGGCACATGGGCTGAGTGGCATGAATGTAGCTGTTAGCCATACGTTGGTCAGTAGCCACCCCCCGCCTGTTTGCCTCCCTTCATAACTTTTTGTCATTTTATTTTTAGCCAAAAAAATTCACCTACAGGGTCACTGCACCCTAAGCCTGGGCGTTCTGCACCTCTTGGTTAATACAGCCTAAGCCTCAGCCTAAAGTGTCACCTAAAATTGAGCCTTTCTTGAGGTTTGGAAATGCTTGCATGATTGAAAAACAATATATTATTCATTGTTGTTCACCTTTACCCATCCAGTTTCTGAATCAGAGCAGAAATGCTAAAATATCCTGAGTTAGCCTGTCTTTGTATTATTACCAGCTGCAATTGGAAGTAGATATACTAGAAATATATTTGGACAAATGTACGAGGCGAAAGTTCCAGTCAAATCTTTTAAACTCAATATGTTTGCGGCAAGTATGGATGGGTGGCTTTGCAAACCCAAGGTGAACTGCACACATTTCTTTATTTTAATACAGGGGTGACCAACCAGAGCCTGAGAAGGAGCCAGAATTTACCAATGTACATTGCCAAAGAGCCACAGTAATACATCAGCAGCCCCCCATCAGCTCTCCTCCCAGGAGCGCCGCCAGCTTTTTTGCCACCCTAGGTGGTGGAAGGTCCCGCTCCCGACAGAGGCAGCAGAGGTCCTGCCCCCGAAATGCCACCCCCGACAGAGGCAGCGGAAGGTCCCGCCCCCGAAATACCGACGACGACTGGGGCGGCCAAAGATCCAGCCGCCGTGGTCGCCGCCCCCCAAGTGTTAGCACCCTAGGCGACTGCTAGGTCACCTAACGGGTTGCGCCAGCCCTGTCTCCTCCCCCTTCCCCTCCCACTCCCAGCACTTCCCGCCCACCGGCAGCCCCACTGATCAGCGCCTCCCCCTCCCTCCCCGCACCTCCCAATCAGCTGTTTTGTGGCATGCAGGAGGATATGGGGGGAGGGGGAGGAGTGAGGGCATGACAGGCTCAGGGGAGGGGGCAGAAAGGGATGGAGTGGGGGCAGGGTCTGTGGCAGAGCCAGGGGTTGAGCAGTGAGCACCCCTCCAGCACATTGGAAAGTTGGCGCCTGTAGCTCCAGCCCTGGAGTCGGTGCCTATACAAGGAGCCGCATATTAACTTCTGAAGAGCCACAGGTTGGCCACTCTGTGGCTCCGGAGCCACAGGTTGGCCACCCTGTTTTAATATGTTGATGGGCTCATTCCTGCTCTGAAATTTGACAACATATATCATATGACTGTGTATGTTATAAAATTTTCCCTTGTGCATTTGGGATGAAAATTTCAAAACAATGGTTTCAAAATTATACTTATTTTCTTGTGCCTGCAAAATGAATTCTGGTCAAGTCAGGTTATTCAAATATCTAAGTACCTGAGCACAGGTGCAAATGAGATAGATAGAGGAGTAAGTGCATTACTTTTCATTATGTCAATGCAAAATATGTGCCCACAAGAGAGAAGCTGAACTTCTACCCTTTTTGACAATTGATCCTGAATTATGCAGGCACGTGTGCTAGTCAATTATTTGAGGGTAGATTAATGCTCAGTGAATGAGCCTATGAAAGAATGGGTGCAAGAGAATAAATAAATGTATTTCTTTCACTTGCATGAGTTAAACAGTATCAGTTCTTACAAGATACTTAAAAAATCACAACAAAATATAAGACCTGTTGAATTCTCCTCTCTATTCAGAGATCTGAAAAGCAATTAAAATGCAGTCTCCATGCACAGTAGTAGTACTCTTTGTCAGGGTTCTGGCTCGTTGATTTTACTGGGTGCTGGTCAAGTAGCAATTGGTAGGGCTGCACAAGCATATCTTTGGAACTACTAACTCAACACAGAGCTGATCACTCTTTGATGCTCGTCTTTCCATTTGCTCCCTCAGCAAGCGATAGAAGCAACAAAAGGAAAGCAGGACACTGGAGGGGGTAGTGTAAGCAATTGGTGTGACTGTAAGGCAAAAGTAATGTCATAGGTCTTGCCATATTAGTTTACATGCTAACAAGTAAAAATTAATGGTATAATACAAGAGCTACATTATTCTCTATATAGAGAGATTTTTGTGTGCATCACTGAGTCAGATTTTGTTTCGTTCCATTTTATGGCCTTGGTGTCTAGATGCCAGATTGACAGAAGTTCATTATTTACAAAAAAGGTACAGTCCAGGCAACAATCATGCAGGTTTTCCAATCCAACCCACAATTATATCCCAATCCCAACTTGGTGGGGCCAGCCCAAGGGGTAAAAAACCAGATCAGTTTCTGTGGTCATTGAGTTCTGAAGTCATAGCTGTTTTTGCAAACCAGTAACCAACTCTACTGACTGTGTAATGCAGCACTTAACTAAAAGATGCTACAATCTCCATGCTGACATGCAAAATACACATGGCTATACTGTATATATCAAACCCTTAACTGCCAGCCTACATTCCAGCTAGAGAAACACATATAAACTACTGTATTTTAGCCGTCAATACCCCCTACTATCAGCCTTGGCAAATAACAGAACACGGAAAAACAACAAATACCACAATCCCACCACTTGACAGTTACTTTAAATGTAACATCTGCACAGATTGTGGAATCCAAACCTCAGGATTACTTTTGTTCTTCTGTACTTTATGTATTTTGTTTTGAAAAGTCGTTGGAAAACAGAACATTATATTAGAAACACACATCCCACTGTATTATAGAGAATGTCATATCTCAAAGAATAATTACTATATAATGAAAATTCAATAATTTATATTAAAAAGCTCCACATTCAAATATGTTGAGTCAAGCAAGCCCATTTTTTAATCAGTTAGTACTTACAAGATTTGTTCTTTGCTGGCAATTTGTTCCTAAGAGATGTGCATATGACAGTGTTTTCTGTCAGCTGTCTTTATAATGCACATGGCAACTATTATTATTTAGGAGAGAGTCCACTTTCATATGAAATTATTTAGCATTTTTCCACTGTGACCCACCAAAAAATTTTCTTAACTCAAACCCTTTCAACGAAGTTAAAAGGTGTCTCCCTTTGTATAGCATTAAAACACTGGTAGGGATTTTATATGTCCCCGTTGTGCCCTTCTTCTGCATCTGTCTTCTTGATTCAGCTTTGTGTGAATGCAACACAAGGCTGACTACTAGCAGTCATTTTAAGAAGGCCTCATCATATGACCAAACTGGTTCTAACAGCCCATTTCTCATGCCAATATTGACTATCCCTTAACTGTAACCCCACTTTCCCTTGGGTCCGAGAAGAGACTATGGTTAACTCACAGAATGTGTCCCTTTAAGGCCCCCCTATAGCTGTAACTGGGGAACCCCTGCAGTGCTGGCAGAAACAATCAGTAGCAGTGCACAATTTCAAGAGCATGAAGCAGTCTTGGAGCTCTGCCAGTAAAACATGCTGGATCTTGCTCTGTTGTGTTTGCCTGAGCTTACTTCCTGCAAGACAGTAGAAGAAACAGCTCTGCAGGTGACTCGTCCTGGTGGTATACCTGGGTTGGATTCTGAGACCAATTCTGTAGCTCTCGGGGTGATCTAGAGGTAGGAGAGGAGAAGTATCTTGCATCACCTTTGTGATCTAGTAGCCAGTTTAGCAGTGGTACTTATGGGTCCCGAACAGACTCCTGTCCATTCATTTTAACAGGAAGAATGGAATTAGAACACAAGGCCTTGAGCATCAATAAGTTAAACAGGGAAAATAGGGGGATTCTAAGGACTTCCAAGAGAGTTATCATAGATATCCCCCTCCCCCAGAGGTAAAACAAACTTCACACACAATGTGATACACTTGTATGAGCTGATCCTTTCCCCCTGTCCACTAAATCTTTGAATTTTATTCAGATCTGATCTTAAACTTATACCATATGTTAAACACTGACACACAAACGAATAGAGCTGGAAACGGAATGTTGTGTGTGTTTCTTCCAGATTTATAAGTAATTTCTATTCTGGTGTTAGGAACCTGGCCTAGTGGTCAGAGCAGGAATCAGATCTACTGCGCAGAGTAGGCGTCCAGATCAGGAAATGGAGTCGAGGGACAGAATCAAAATCAGCTGCCAATTACCAGAGCCAGAGGCAAGCCAGAGTCAGAGCCAGGAATCAAAGCTGAGGGTCAGAGCTGTGGTCAGATACCAAATGCCAGAGCCACGGTCAAGCCAGAGTCGAAGTCAGAGCAGGGGATCAGAGCCAGGACTAGTAACCAATGGTCGGAAGTAAGGCGCAAGGGCAGGCACAGAGTAGTCGGAGCATAGTGGGAACTACGAACAAAGGCAGGGGCAAGGCAGAAGCCAGGTGCAGAGCAGGATTCAGGAACAGGGCTGGGGTTCAGAATGCAAGAAGATGGCACAAGCAGAATCCAATGCAGCAACAACAGGGAATCACCTAGTTGCTCAGACAACTTCCTGTGCCTCTTTTTGGCTTAAATAGCATGGTTGGACCAATCAGTAGAGCCAGGCAATCCTCCAATCAGGGCTCCTGTGGCTGGTGCCTTGGCTGAGGCTGTAGTTCTGCTAGCTCCTTGACCCACCAGATTTCAGGACACATCTGGTGGTGGACAGGATGTGATGACTGTCGAGGAACTCACAGATTTCTTTATTCATTGATAATGTCACAAGGGTGCCCAGAACAATACTGTATGAGCACTAAAATAAATAGCGCTCTAGAGCAAACCATTGTACAGATTATATTTTTAAATCACTAAGCAGGTTAAGATAGTGATGTGACAGCTGGTTATACTGTACGCAGGCCTGCACTAAAGCAGAGGCATCCACACAGATCTCTCTCTTTGCCCTGGGCAACAGCGGGTGGAAGCTGTCCTAACCAAGACCCCAATCCTGCAGCCTTTTCTGTATGGGCAGGCCCTTGCACCCACATGAAGTTCTATTGCCTACCACAGTGATGTGCCTGCATGGAACATGTTGCAGGATCAGGGCCTATATATTTAAATAATTACAACCATGCTGCTTTATTTAGATTATTTAGATTTTGGCACAATCAAAATATTCCAAACACTGATGAGTTCATAGACTTCTTTACAATATTTGGAGTACCAGGAAGCTTTGGGTGGGCAGGGTGGAGTTGGCAAATACTTTGTATTCCCTTAAACAGATTCAATTTTTTTTTTGCCCAAATGCAATGCACCTGGTTATGCCATTCAGAAACTATAGTCTGACAGACATAATGCCATCCATCTGTTAAAATGGTTTACTATCTGCTTATCTTTTAAAATATGTCTATATCTTGCTAACTCCATCCGCAGAGCTCAGTTACTGAAACAATCCCCTCTGAAGCTGGGTTGCATACGGCAGTTCCATGTTTTTGTATTTAAGTATGAGATAGCCTGCAGAGTGCTTTTTAAAACAAACAGATTAAATATATGCATCTGTACTGGCATGGAGGTGGAACAGAATTGCATGGAAAATGATTGCAGATTCATAAAGGAATATGTTGAGACCATCCCCCCCCCCGCAAACATGTCAAAAGAATGACATGTTTGTAGATTTGTGGATGAAAACATGTTTTGTTGAGGGTAGAATCCAGGAACAATAAGCAGACAGTGAAGTGATAGAGATCTGGGGAAAAGATTCTAGAATAGCATGGCAATAACTGGCAGACTGGCAGCTAGTCAGTTGATGAGAAACCAGTCAGGGAGTGAGCCATTAAACCAGGCTGTAAGGGGCAAAACCTCTCCTGAGACAGCTGCAAAACACTGCATATAAAGTGAGTTCTTTATTTAAACTCTCCCATGTCCTGCCGGCCCCTTGGAACTGAGAGAGAACTGACATAGCACAGAAGTTAGCATGAATGCAGAGACAACAAAGTCAATAAAAGTTAGCAACAGCACAGAGACCAAGATGCAGAATGTGAACAGGAGGGCTACACATGTAATTTCTTAAGTGACTACACAAATACTTTATTGATAAAAATATAAAGGAAAAGGTCACCCCTTGGACATCAAAGACATTTATCAAGGAAATGGAACAAGAACTAAGGGGAAACAAATGTTAATGTCATGCCCAAAACTATGAAATATATTTTATTGCCAAAGTTACTTTGAAACTAACAAGGCCAGGCACATGGTATCAGCTCACTATGTTTCAGAGCTATGGAACATAAGGCACCTAATTCAAGTTACAGAATGCAAGAGGCATGTGTTTAGGTGTCTCCCACCTAGCTGTAATGCAAGTGAACAACATGACACTGGTGATATCACCCACAAAAGAGATGGGGCTGGGATGGTCTCCAGAAACTTGGCACAGGCTAACAAAATGAATGACAATGAGCAGCAGTAACCAAAGGGGAAAAAAACAAGAACCCCACATTGGGTGTGGAACCTAGTCTTGTAGACAGAGAACCAAAACCAAGAGGATGAGATGGAGGAGAAAGACTCATTTTAAAAGTCAGGTGACAGGTGTATTTTGCTATATACCAGGTCTTGAGACAAGCAGAAAGGGTCTATAAGGCTTTATAGAAAGAGAGAGGCTTTTTTTAGTGTGGGAAATATGGGTAACAAAAGGCATTTCACCATGTTCTTCTGACAGCATGAAAAACTTCTGGAAGTAAGGGTGAGAAGAAATGTCAAAAAGTGGGCAAGAAAATGATAGCAAAATGTATCATTGATACAGGTTAGAATACATTAGCATACATAGAATGTTGTAGTTTAACATGTAATAGAAAAAAATTAAGGATTTCCAGTTTGACCAAGCATGCAAAGCACAATATGCAAGAACACTTAGCTCTGAAAAGAATGAGTATGCAGATAATACCTGGCATCTTATTAATATTAATTTATTTTTAAGGAAAATATATGTTCCTCACCTACCCATTCATATAATCGACAGCTGTTTACCTGTGACACGCTATGTGACATCGGATATTAGCAAAACTCAACAGCTGATGTATGGAGGACTCTGTCATGACACAGTGCAGAAGAATTTGTGGTCAGTGGACCACTAACGTTCCATGTATAACGAACTCTCTAGTTTAAGCTGGATAGTTACATGAGGCTGGCTCTTCCTGATCATTTCTAGTTGCCTAAACTGCACTAAGAGCCAGTTAAGCCATACCTAAATATTAATGTATTCCCTCATTATTATTATATTTCCAAATATTACTTTTCCATGAAAGCAACTGCTATAGCTGTCACAAGGATATTACGTTACAGAATGGTAAATGCGATAGCAGTCTGTCCATGAAAGAGTCTCTGTATTAAAACACGGCCCACACTATGAAAAAGATTGGGAATGAGGGATAAAGGGGTTTCGTTTAAAAACAATGAAAGACCTTTATGAAAAACATGAGCCATGGATAGCCAAAATTACATATGTATTTTTATTTACCATCTAAAATAGAGATGATCAGAAAATGGGCTTCTTTTTCCACATAAAATGTTGATGAACACGAAAAAAAATTGTTTTGGTCACAGTTTTTGATGACGAATTCTTTTTACCAAAAAATTTACATTTTTAATCTGCAAAATGAAATAATTTGATTTGGAAATGCTGCTGTGGTGCCTCATGGGAGCTTTCATTCAGGTGCCTCATGCTCCTTTACAGGCTGGGCTGCTTGGCCAGACTCTCTCTCCCATTTTGCAACATGGTCTCACCTCATGATAAGAGAAGATGGTTGCATCATGGGAGATTTAGTTGGCTGGGGAGCATGGCCCACTGGGGACAATGGGAACATGAGGATAGCAAACTATGGCTCCCATGAGACACCACAGCAGAATATCCAAACCAAAATATTTTGGTTTTTGGCCTAAACAGTTCAGTTTAGGGATGTTTGTTTTTTTGGTGAAAAATCATTTTTTTCTCTGTGGAAAGCAGACACTTAAAAAACCCTGGTGTGATGCTTGGCAGATGAGGTGCCAGATCATGCCAGAGCTCCAGGCCAACTCGTGTATTAGTATAGATCAAAGTGATTATTAAATATATGAGATTGTATCAGGTGTTTAAACTTCATGAAAACTAGTAGGATGTTACTTGCATTATTTTCACTTATCTGTATCCCATTATAATGGATTGAGCAAACATTTACATTGTGTATAACCCTGCTACTAAATAACCCATCAAACGAAGAAGCCGCCTTGTGGAATGCAAATACAGAACTTTAACAGAAAAGTGCTAATTTCAAAGCAAGTGGTCATTGTGTTTGATGACTGGAGGTCAAAGACTCAAAATGCATTCCTCACTCTCTGCCATCAAAGGAAAATCCCACATGGGTAGTGACACTGTCAGTTTGTTTTCTGTGAGAAGAAGTTATAAGTATGGTTTCAAGGAAAGATCTGGCATCCCTGGACTGTTTGGACTCTTACAGGGAAGTGTAGCCGATGCAAAGCGGAGACCCCCAGAGACAATCTAGGTACCCTGAAAAGACTTTTGGGAAACTGGCAGTTTCTTACATCACTGCCACCATTTGGAATTACAAACTCTGACTCACCTGTGCATATATTTTACCTGCTTTCACCTCTCAATAACTCATTTCCTTTTCTGAGCTAATAAACTTTTACTTAGTTTACTACAGAATTGGCTGCCAGCGTTGTCTTTGGTGTGAGATCTAAAGTACCAATTGATCTGGGGTAAGTGACTGGTCTCTTGGGACTGGAAGCAACCTAAATGTGATAAAATGGCTACTTACACCAAAAATCACATCACAAAGTACAGTTTGTCAGGGTGGCAAGATAGACTGGAGAATCTAAGGAAATGGTCTGTGACTCCCAGGTAAGATCGATATGGTGAACAAGGAGTTCATATTCTCTTACTGGCTTGGTGAAATCTAATGATAGAATATACCACCTGCTTGGGGTGTCTGCCCTGTTTTCTGACAATCTGCCCTGAGGTAGGCACTCACAGTTGTGAGCCACTCCAGACAGCATGACGCCTGGTTTTGTTTAAAACCCAATTTTTTACTGAAAAAAGTTTTGATACAAAATTTTCGAGCAGCCTTCATCTAGAAGTTGTCCATCCAATGCAAATATTCTTAAGATTGTCAGCATCCGAAAAGAACAAGGGTCAACACCAAGAGCCCCCTGCTCGTTCTTCCTCCAATCAACCACCTGTTAAAGGACTAACAACTACACTAAACAAATTGACCTGATGTCTTAGTTACCTTATGAACCTAAAGCATAACTAGTATAGTATAAATCCATGAATGTATTTGCTCCAGACTCCAACTGATCCAATAACATAAGTAAATAAATCTAACTGCACGATACATTAATAATAGTAATAATAAAATAAGTCATGGCACTTTAGCCTTCCCCCATTTGTACAGTTAGGGACTGATTCTGCTCACCACTCAGGTCAATGGCAAAACTCCCATCAACTTCAATGGCAATAGGATTCAGCCCTGAAATGCATTTGCAAGAAGAAAATGTAAGCTTCCTGCTCTGATGATTATTTCAAATAGTTTTACCAGTTTAAATTTCTGGAACCCTTCTGGAAATAACTCCTTGCCTCTGACCCATTTCCCAATTCAGTTAGCGAGATATACTGTTAAAAAGAGGAAAAAGAAGCCATAAGAAATAAATAACAAATATAAGCATTGCTTTAGTGACCTGTATTCCATTAAGAATTTCAGCAGCAAGTATTGCCAACCTTTCAGGATCTGGAGTCTAACCATCTCTCTTGACATGGCTTCAGGGGCCATGTGCATATTTCATCCAATTGCCATGTACAAACTAGTCGGGAGCTGTAATAAAGTTCAAGTAAGGTTGTAGCAGAAGGAAGCTGTTCTTAGAAATATATAACAAAGGATATAAAGGAAAATATTGGGAACAAAATTGGTAAAATTGTAGTTGCCAAAATCTAGAGACGTGGATTGCTCAAAAGGGAGACTATGATACTGTGGATTAGACTGTGCTTCAGGTGCACATGGAATACATTTGTTATCCATGTCCTAGGCTGACCAAAACAGATCCACTGCCAAGTCAAAATAGAAGTAAAGACTAGAGCAACAAAAATATGCTTAATTCTGTAAAAGGGTCTGATGTTCACCTACTTAACAGATATTTCCTATACAAATTTAAGCCCTTGAATGAAAAGCTACCACAAAACCTTAGGCATACGTTCACATATAAATGCATACATACACACACAAACACACTTAATTGGATAGCATTTTGGAATAAGTATACTGTAAATCAGGCTTCTTAAATGTTTACCCTCTCCTCTGCCTTCAGATAAAGACTATTTAAAAACATAAATAGAATTTCATTCCCTTTCAGCATGTCAAATTAACGTAAGCAAATATAGAGAGTTATGCATCTCCATCTTCTCTGAAATGGCACCAATATTTCCTTAACCCTCAGAGTCAGCAGTTTTCCAACGCAATCCAAATTTTAAATAAATAACATATGCGAATGTAAACTAACTCTACCAGCTGAATTTTATTTATTTTTTTTGTTTTGTAATTTATTGAGTTTCATCATTAATCAGACGGGTTTTTATAAGGAAGATAAAAGGAAAAATCTGAGGCTTTTTGGATGTTCTGATCACCTTCTTAAATTACCAATTTTGCAAAGGCAGAAAAAATTTTAAGTGCTAGGGTTAACCACATAATTACATATCATTTCATTTCTCCCCCTTGGTTAAAATCAAGCCATTACTAGGTAAAGTAACAGTATTTTGCCATTAGCTGTTAGGTCTGACCTCTGCAATTCACTCATCTGAATCTTCTTGAAGTGACATTGCTTGTCAAAACTCATCAGCTAATCAAGTTCTTAAACTAAAGTGAGTTGTCCTTTCAAATTAAAATAATACCTTATTGTAACCCCAACTGCATCTGAATGCAAGAGGACAAAGGGCTCACTAGTATCTGGTAGTAAGTTTCAGCTGGCCTGACCAGTTCAGTGTACCCCAATTCATTAATGTTATAAACTGTATCTGATGTGTGTCAAGTAAAGTATCATTGGAAACTGATAACACACTGATCATTAATATTCTTGCATGTTGGGTGTATAGTAAATGCTCAACAGACCATACAAATATGAAGGATCTGTGGCACTAAAACGTGTTTACCAGACAAGTCTGGGGAGTAGTTAACAGGTTTCTTCCAAACAAAGGACAAGCCGATAGCTCCAGTTAGCTGTCATCAGTGTCAAGTGGCAATCACATGGAAAGTGGCCATTCATTTACATTGCAGAGAGCAGGAACAGATCAATTTAAATTTTAGCAAACACCAGCAGGGGAGGAAACCAGCATGGAACTTCCTTCATCACCAGACTCCATGTTGCCTTCCTCACAGCTTGAATGAACTGTATTTTGTGGGATAACTTTCAAAAGACTCCATTTCAAAGGTTCACTTGACTATAAAAGAAAGGGGCAAAGAACCCCAATTGTCTTTCACCTAAGACCACTAAGGAACACTTTGAACTTTGTGGGAGATCCTCACCAGGGGGTGGTCAGCCATCTTTCTGGAAGGTAGGGTGATAACAAAACTACAGTGTTGGATCAAGGTAAAATTCTTAAGGCTGAGTCTCTAGAAAGTGTTTTTCACTTTTACATGTTTGTAAGTATTTCTATCTCTAGCCTTTATACTTGAACTCACTTTAAATCCTTTCTCCTTTTGTTAATCAACTTGTTTTACTTTTAATCTAAACCAACCCAGTACTCTGTTTGAATTGAAGTGATTGTTAACTCCACTGAAAGTGATTTTGTCTCTTTAGAGGAGCAAACAAATCTTTTTATTACACTGAGTGGTCCAGGAAAGGGCTGGGCATTGCAGAACACATGGTTTGGGAAAATTTAGGACTGGAAGGCATTGGGGTCATCTTAACAGGTGTAACCAAAAAGCTGGTGGATATGAGTGTGTGGCTGGAGTTTAACAAGAGGCCTGCTGGAGCCAGAGTTGCTGGTCCAGGGCTGCTTATCACACAGACACTCAGTCCATGCTTGCATGCTGCGTAGGAACGTCCAGAGAAGAGAACTACAGGAACAAACCAATTTAAGTCACACGGGGTTACAGCCCCTCACTGGACTGGATTGCACTCCAGAAGGTGACACTTACCCTGGTTTTTCCATTTTAAAGTAGCATTGTGCTTCTTTATCAAGAACTTCATTCCTCCCTGCCGATTTTTGGGAACGTTATAAGATCCCAAGTCCTAATCCCTTCCCCCAACCAAGAAAGTGAACAATCAAACAAAAATTCCCATAGAATTCAAATGATGTTGCATTCGGTTACATAGTTTGGAACAACTGATACGGGAGGTGAGAATGTTTCCAATGTATTCCAAGATGTTTCTTTATTTTGCAACCAGATGAAAAACAAAGGAAAACTCATGTCAATTTGTGAACCCTCAGGAACTATTTTCCCCAGCACCCCGAGGCACTGAACTTTAAGGCAGCTCTGACCAACTTTATGAAAATACTGCAAAACCTTCCTCTTTGATGAAGCCTTTCCAAAGACAGAAGAATGACAATCAAAAACCCACTGGTTCTCCCTATGGCTCAAATAAAATACAAAGAAAACATCTTTACAAAATCTAAAACAGAACAGACTTGAAACAAACAAATCATTCAACCAACCAAAAAAGTAGTCCTATCCCAAGTAGACTTTCTACACTCCCAAAAGGGATCCGAGCCAGAGACTCCATCAAGGCTGCCAGAGGTCACATGTGTGTGGGTAAGTCTCATTGACTTCATTAGGGTTTAGGTATGTGCTTGAGTGCCTTTACTTAATAAGGAAGCCTTCCTGAATCAGGATCTTACACATTTTGGTTGTATTATTTTTGGATAAGATATGGAAATGGTTAATTCATCAGGAACAAATCAAAATTGTTAAAAAGGACCAGCTTTGTAATTTTCATCCCGTTTAACTGATTTCTTCCCCTCTTTGGTTGGTGACAGTAATTGTTTGGGGGGTTGCATGATGCTTATTTATTATATATTATGTTTTGGTAGGGATTTGGTGGAAGTGTTAAATAGTCTGGAAAATACCAAGGAGAGGAGAAGTCCTCAAATGAAGAACCAACAGAGGCTGTAAAGAAACTGGAACACTATCAACTTAAGAATGAAGACCTTTTATATTTCTGAGCACCAATCACAAACTGTGTTCAGCAGAAACAAGATTTCAGGAGCAAGACTAGCATTTGACAGAGTGAAAGTTACCAGTGTTTTATAGTAACAAAAATAATTCTCTCAGTCATACACCTTTGAGGATTGGCATTAAGGGAGAGGGGGGAGTTACTTGTAACCAAAAATAGGAGTGGAGAAATTCAAGGGGAAATATTGGCGATATGGCCAGTCCTGAAAGTAGTGGATACACCCTATGTTTTTCACATCTGTATCTACAAATAGACCTACAGTCCTTTTGGTGAGAAAGGGTCTTGTACGCAGCTCTAACACAGTGTGTAAAGGTGAACTGTCATAAATATACACAGGGCAGTTGTACTGAATTGCCTTACCTGTAAGGGGTTAATCAGTTCAATTAACCTAGTTGGCACCTGACCAGAAGGACCAATGGGAAAAGAAGATACTTTCAAATCTAGGCGGAGGGGGGTGATTTTGTTTGTGCTCTCTTTATTTGTTCCCTTTCTGAACGGAGAGAGGGGTCCAGGCAAGAAAAAAACATCTCCTGAAAACATACCAGAAATGAGCATCTAAGATTACAAAAATTGTAAGTATCAGAGGGGTAGCTGTGTTAGTCTAGAACGGTAAAAAGCAACAAGGAGTCCTGTGGCACCTTATAGACTAACAGACGTAAGTAAGGCAAATTGTAAGTAAGGCAAGGAAATGTGTTAGATTATATTTTGTTTTAGCTTGTGAATTTTCCCTATGCTAAGAGGTCATTTCATTCCTGTTTTGTAACTGGAAAGCAGAGTCAGAGGGGAATCTTCTGTGTTTAAATCTTTTTATTACCCTGTAAAGTTACCTTCCATCCTGATTTTGCGGGTGTGATACTTTTACTTTTTTTTTTTTTTTAAATAAAATTCTTCTTTTAAGAACCTGATTGATTTTCAGTGTCCTAAAAACCAAGGGGTTTGGTTTGTGCTCACATTGTAACCAATTGGTTAGTATATTATTCTCAAGTCTCCCCAGGAAAGGGGGTGAAGGGGCTTGGGGGAATATTTTGGAGAAACGGGGACTCCAAGTGGTCCATTTCCTGAATTTTTGTCTAAATCACTTGGTAGTGGCAGCAATACCGTCCAAGGACAAGGAAAGGATTTGTGCCTTGGGGAAGTTTTAACCTAAGCTGGTAGAAATAAGCTTAGGGAGTCTTTCATGCGGGTCCCCACATCTGTCCCCCAGAGTTCAGAGTGGGGAGGGAACCCTGACATGAACATAGGCCATTGCCACAAAGAAAGGGTAAAAAAGACTTGCCTCAGTTATGCACACCAATCTGCTAAAACGTAGACGCACTCTAAGCTGTAGAGATAGCACTAGACACTACGTCTCAGTAGCAAGATGAAGCATCAGTAAATAAGTGTCAGAGAGACTGAATTATAAAATTAAACAGGTGTGTGTAAAATATATATATATATATATATATATATTTTTAAATGTCCGCTAAAGGTTTATTTCAGGAAACATTAGGCAATAATAAAAAAAGTTCCCCCAAGGCTTTTCCAGTACTGGATACATCAAAGGGATTTTTCACTAGTAATTTGGGGAGTTTATGCCTCTGGGTGCCACTGCTGTGATTTCAAAATAGAATTATCTGATGCTATGTGATTTCTTGAATCATTAGTTTTCCATTATACACATACATAAACACACACACACATACATACACCTGTATTGCAAAAATATGCCATGCAAGAATAAGAAAAAGGCCCTTGAGAATAAAGGGTTACTTAGTGCCCTATTCAAATATAAACAAATATATATAAATATCCCTTAAGTGATTATGTGTGGGGAGCTTTGTAATTATATACATCTAAAGCTCTAATCTACATCTAATGGCTTCAGAGGAAGTTGGGATACCTCACAAAAGTGAGCCTTAAATTACTAAAATAATGATGATTTGGGTCCTTTTCTTATTAAGCTACATTCACATATAGGGCAAAATTCTCTCTTCCAATGCACACCAGTATTTACTTCAATGGGGGGATACTTGTAAATATCTCGGGGCAGAAATTGGCTATAAGAGCTAATACACAAAGATTAAACTACTTCAATGGGCTTTAGACTACACTGACCCTTGAAATGTAGTGAATGATTTCAGGGAGGGAGTTCTATAATCAGAATCCCTGAATTGAGAAGTTTTCACCTGACTTTGTTTCAGACAATCTCACGGCTGAGAACATGACTAATCCAGCAGACCTCAACTGCACTCAAAGGACAGAGCAGGAGAGACTGTTGATCGGGTACTTCAGTCTTATGTTGGTGGCTTTACATGACAACAGCAATAGCTAGACTTGAACATGGTGAATTACAGATTGTTGCTGTTTGCAGAAAGCATCAGTTACCTACTTTTTTGCTACTCAATATCTAGGTATAAGTGGATAAAGGGGAGTTTGATTCTGGATACACTTCTACTGTCATGTGGACTTATATAGTACGGAGCTGTTAAGTAATTACATGTGGGGAGTTTTGCAATTACATATCACGTTTTAAATTTGTATGGAAATATTACTGATATTTATTTTGTGAGGCAGATAGAATTCAATGGCAGATGCTATAAAAATCAAAATACAAGTTCCCATGTCATCTGTACAGACAATTTTTATTTCAATTGAAAAAAGATTATCCACCACACTAGTAAATATGTGATGAAACCATGCACTGTGATGGTGTGAATCCAAACTGTACGGAGAAAAAATCCCTGCAAACCATTCAGAAGTTCATCTCCACTATCAGTTGGGATTGCTGGTTTCCTCCCTTTCCCCGCACCCCCCTTTTCAAGTATATGTCTATGATAGATGTACAGCCATCCAGCCAATGCTTTCTTTCTCATTGCCAAGAGTAACTAAAAGATAATGTAAGTGTGTTAAACCTCAGCAGAATTAGCATGTTCCTGACCTAGAACTACAGGGAAATAGTTCAGAGAAAATAATTGTTTAAAAAAAAAAAATCACCAATACCACCTTCATCCATTCACTTGAAGCCACCATCCCGTAACACATCCTGAACATCTAGAGAGGTTCACATAATGAAAAAAATCCCCCCTCTCTGTACCTTCCTGACTATACAATGATCAGAAGCTGAACCACCAAAATACAATGGGAAAAACTATTCCCGTGATATTTCAACTTAACAGAAAACAGGAAGCACAAGAAATTTCATGAAAAAACCCTATTCTCATGATATTTCCAAACTGATTTACCATCCAAAGATGGTCAGTTAAGCATGCCAATGTTCGAATGCTTATCTGTAACAAGCTTCCAAAGCTTTCAACATTCTTCTGTCACCTAACAAGAAACCAGAGAAAAGTATAGCCTCTCTCTTACTGAACATTGCAGTGCTTTACAATTACCAATTTATATCATAATCAATGCTGACTTAAAATCTAAATACGATTTGAATGAAAACATTCCAAAGCTTATTTCCCAATAAATCTGGTCTATGCATAATCAAAAGCATTTTTTCTGGCCCAATCAGCACAGACTTAGCAGAATAAAGGCCTTCGGTATAAGCAAAAAATTCCAAATTTGAATCTTGCAATTGCCCCTTTGAGGGTCATATATTGTGCACGTTTCTCAGCGGTGTGTCTGAAATGAATACTGCCTCTATGCAAAGCAATAGGAGGTCACATTATAATTAGAATGCAATCAGTGGAATTGGTTATGACTTGGTTTTCTTTCTGCAATGACAATCTATGCCGCATATGCCATTACATTAATATTTTCTGTATTACTAAAAGGAAAAAAAAGCTTTTTCATTGAGCAGCTGATATAGTTGTCTTTAACTATAAGATCACATGAGCTAATCAAGACCCAAACAGTTCACCTTTAAAATACCCAAACCATCTGGCTGGCTGTCCCATGATAAATCTCAATGATAAATGTCTTCGTTTTGATGTTACAAAGGAACCACAGATCTGCTCAGTTTTGGCACAGCTGAAAACACACTGGCAACAGTAGAATAGAACTCAGATGTCCAAAAATATAGAAGTAAATCATTTTGACCTGCAGTGCATAATATATTTAGAGGAAACCTGATTGTAATAAAGAAAAGGTTTGGACTCATAATTTCTCTCTGGAGAGGAGGCATTTAAAAAAAATGTTTCTTTACTACATTTTACCAGATACAAATATACTGAAAGAATCTAATATGAAGCTCTGTGTAAGTTTTTGGATAGCCTCTAAGAAACCTTAGAATATGGTGGGTTTTTTTACCTCCACACTTTTCTATTCATCCAGATGACAAAGCAGAAAGTTTGAACTGTACATAATCAGAATGATTAATAATCCTTTCACACCAAGAGACTTATTTTCCCAGAGCTTCATCATTGCTGAAAATGGATGAATTGAAACCGGAAGCAGCGTGGGGTTAAGGCAAAGTCAGTGACTAAAGGCTAGCATAAGATTTATATGGATCTAGAGTGACGTAAACGGCGTCTCATCTGAAGGTATACTTTCATGCTCAGCCAAAGCTTCAGAAACAAATTATTTAATCATAAATCATTTTACCTTTTTATGTTACACATTATAAACATTTTCTTATAAATCATGTGTGTGAAAGGTAGATGGAGAAAGTTAAATATAAACATAGGCAAACACTGAGTAAGCCTTTGCACAAAACTCAAACAATATGTCACCAGGAACATGCCAAAGGCAAGTCACTGTAGCTGTGGCAATTCTATCCAATCAAAAGAAAGGCTCAAACCAAAATGTTATGAAAACCTGCATGAGATCTCATAATCATTCAGCAATTTGAATTTATGTTTGCCACTGCTTCAGTTGAAGCACCAGTTTTATTGAAGAACCTCAGATAGCTAGTTATGATCATTTGTGTGAACAAACTGGAAAGTCAGGATTCAAACAGTTTTGCACTCAAACAATCTCTGTATAGTCACAAATGCCAATTTGTATAGAATCTACCATTGTAACCATCAGGGCTGGCTCCAGGGTTTTTGCCGCCCCAAGCGACGCAAAAAAAATAAATAAATAAAAAAGCCGCGATTGCGATCTGCGGCGGCAATTCGGCTGGAGGTCCTTTGCTCCGAGCGGAAGTGAGGGACCGTCCGCCGAATTGCGCCAAATAGTTGGACCTGCCGCCCCTCTCCGGAGTGGCCGCACCAAGCACCTGTTTGGCAAGCTGGTGCCTGGAGCCGGCCCTGGTAACTATCAAAAATGCTAGTACATCTTGATTACACATCAAAATTAACTCTGAAACCTGGAAATCAACCACAGAAGAAAAAAAAACAAATTCTAAATTATCTTACCATTTTACCAACATTCACTGTTGAAAATATTTTCTCAAAACGTTCTCTCTAGCTACTTGTTCAATTATGTTGGTGTTCGTTCAGTTCTCTCTAATTTGTATAATCACCTGTCCTGAGCCCTGGGCTCAATCCAGTTTTAAACGATTTGTGCAATAATAGGGGTTTCAACCCTAAGCTTAGAAGGCTATTCTCCAAGCTAAGAGAGCACAACACTGGGAATTTTCCCCAATATTTAGTTTTTATTTTCCTTTGCAGAATTTCTTTCCATTGCTTTGTAATATTCCATTGGACAATCACCCTAGAAATTCTTCTGTTTAATTGATTTAGAGAGTTACATCCCCACTTTATCATTGGCTAGCCAAACTATACATGTTAAATGATTTTTATATTTCCTCATAAGTCCTTTCTGCTAGGTTCTTCATTATTTTGTTGTTAAATTCCTCCCAATTTCTTGATCACTTACTAGAAATTAGGTGGTCACTACTGAAAGTCAAAATGATATCATTAATGCCTCACAGTTACTATCATCTCTTTGGTGATCAGTTTCTGTACCTTAACCATGGTGTGTCTGAGAATATGTTAGACATTTACAACACTTCTTCATTTTACTTCTTTCTCTTACTGCCGTGTGGGTACTAAGTTTCTGAATTCTCTAAAATTTGCTTTCTTGAAATCGAGTAGCTTAGCTTCCATGCATACATTTCTTATAATTAAACAGCTGATTTTCACACCATGATATGCTGGTATACCAATAGATACGTTGCCACGAAATAATGATTGAGAACAAATACATGAATGAACAGGCGGTAAAAGGAGTATCCTCATTAAACACATATTGTTGTCATTGAGTTCAGGGAATAAAGTCTGTAGTAAATAGAATAAATGACAAAGTTTGAGAAAGCAACAACAAAAGAGAAAAAAAGATGATCAGGTACTATAGGTTGTACCACCATAGGTTTAAGAAAAAGTAGACACAGTAAAGGTGTTTAAGTAAATGTCATGTAGTCCATCTCCCTTGTTAGTGCCGAGCTGTTCCCTAAAGTATATTTGTTAATGTCCTGAGCAATATGGACTCCACCACTTCACACAGGGGACTATTCCACAGTCTAATAGATACCTCACTGTCAGGAAGTTTTTCCCCCCGATATTAAGCCTAAATTTCCCTTCTTATTCCATCCTATTATTCACCCAGTAGGACATAAATGATTCCTCTCTACCCTTCCTTATGAAATGTCCTTCAAATACTCAGACACTTATAATTGACCCCTACTCACCAAACACACACACACACACACACACACACTTCATTGTTGCTTAGTCAAACTATACCAAGCATGCGGGATTTAATTCTTCGTTTTTCTGCATAAACCAGTCCTTCCAGGCCCCTAATTATTTTTGTTGACTTACACTGAACTCCTTACAATTTGTCAATATCTTTCAGATGCCCACAAAAGAATAAAATATTCCAAGTGTGATCTCTCACCAAAGCCATATAGAGAAGGACTTATACTTCCTGTGGTGGGGCTTGATGCTCTGCATGTGCCCCCCTGCAATTACATCAGCTTTTTTTTCACCACAAACTCAATTTCTGATTTCTTGTCTGCTATCATTCTTATCAATGGGCCTCTTTCAACATATCTACTTTTCTACATTTGTCCCATTCACTGAATATCTCTGTTTTGGTTTATTGACCCCCCTCAATATATTAATCTATTTTTCTAAGATGAATTACATTGTTGTTTTCTGTTGTTATTTTTAGCCCTATTTAGGTCACTCTGTGTTATTTCTCTGGCCTCACTAGTGTTTGAAATACCACTTTAGTATCATCTGTGGCTCACCGATTATATGCCCCTCAGAGCAGAGGGCTTTTACAAAAGATCCAAGACACCACCTAAGTCCTGCACTAAGGCTAAAATGGGCTTAAGTGGTCGATAGGGTCCAGGGGAGGAGGGGCAGGGCGAATGATATGAGGATGTCTTTCATCCTCCATCATGAGTGAGAACTAGGCCAGAAACATTCTGATGAAAGATTATGGGGCTATTCCATGCTAACGAGAGCAGTCCATGCTATACTGGTATGAATGAGGGTACAAGGAAGTGTGTGGAAAAGTAACAATAATCAAACGACTATGGGAAATGTTTTATCCAGATGGTTATCAATAACTGACTTTTTTATTATTATTCTGTATGGTTTTATTTTTGTTTTGAATCCAGGTTCAGAGGTAAATATGTGATTTGCTCTATATCTTATTCAAGTTCATTTATTATACCTATCACAATGATATCCGACTCTCTGTGGGATGCGTACAGCAAGTGTAGCCGAGTCATGATATTATCCTACTGCTTTCCTTGCATTTGCTGCAGTAGTTCTGGGAATTATGCCCAGCAGAAGGTATAAGAGAAATGAATCGCAGCTCTTTCATTGTTTGATTTGAATTTCATGTTACATGCCACGTGAGTAAATGCCTAACGTCTCTCAGAAAACTACAATAGGATAACTCCTTAGGGAGTTTAAGTCATTATACTCTTCCAGTGATTACAGAATGCCTGTGAAAACTGTAGTCCAAATGGGAAGACACTTTCTCCTCCTACCCCAAAAAATTACTAGACTATAAGAAGATATGAGACCAATGTTTATATTGATGCTCTTTTATAAAATTTACATTTTTATCTTATTGTAAAGATCTGTATTTTTTCACCAATTTGTTTCAGCTTCCAATGAAAACCAACTTTTAGTACCAACACTGGGTTCACTGCTGAAATTGAAGCAATGCATACTGAGTTGCAAAATGTTCAATTGATTGAGTCTTTTATGACCACCAACACTGGAAAGCAGGAGAAATGCTTAGTGAAACACAGTACAGAATTCCTTTTCTTTGGAGCTAATATGGATTATTTGTCTATTCACTGCAAGATCTTACTACCAAACTTTCACCAATCTTTGATCCCTTCAATCAATTCCTCTAACAGCTCTCTCTAATTTCTGAGTAATGATACAATTCACTGGACAGGAGAACAATTTTCAAAGTTCAGACTACCAAACATCAGATGAAATAATTTATTTGGAAAATAACAGGTCAATACCCAGTGTTATGGTATTTTTCCTCACTGTGATAACCAATAACCTAAAAGTATTTGGCAAATGTTATTTGGTGGAGCAGAAATAGATATGTAGGGTAGAATTTCTCCCTAACCTGTTGGAATAAAGAAGGCAGAAAGCAGGAGAACTTATTTCATGAGCCTCTGAAAATTTACTAATGCTAATATTTATTCATAAAACTCTATGTGAACTATTGTCATTTCCCTTTTATAAACATTAGCTACAGTAGGGATGGACATCTCAACTTTAGTTCATCCAGTCATTAGTTTTCATAGTTTATAATTTGCTGAGACCTGCATGTCAAATATACCCTGATACAGCAGATAGTGATGCTGACTGCCTGAGCACTCAAACCCACAGGTTAATTTGCATAGCTTCATGAAAAGAAACATGTGGATGTTCTTGATGAGTGAACCTATCCTCTCTGTAATGCTGGAAGTGTATCAGAATGAGGTTAATTAAGGAAAATGAAAACATAAAGGCCTTTTGAACCATAAGAATATAATAGTAAGGAATGCTCTACCGGATAATGATGTTCAATGCACTCAGTCTATGAACTTGTCATTAAAACTATGTAGTGAAACACAGGTTGTTAAAATGTATTTTTCCTCTTATCCACTGTACTTTCCTTCAGTGTTAATACTAAATAGCTTAGGAAAAAGCCCTTGCACCACTACCCCGAGACCTTGGACTGCTACCCTTTCTTACTTAGCCACGTGGGCACCAATGATACCATCAAGATTGAGAGGATCACTGCAGACTATGTGGCTCTGGGAAGAAGGATAAAAGGGTTTGGGGAGCAAGTGGTGTTCTCATCCATCCTCCCTGTTTAAAGAAAAGGCCAGGACAGGGACTGTCAAATCATGGAAGTAAAAGTGTGGCTATGCAGATGATGTTGGCAAGAGGACGTTGGCTTCGACAGTGAGCTAATGCTCCAGGAAAGATGATTACTGTGCTGTATGGGATCCATCTATCAAATACTGGAAAGATCTTTGGACATTGTCTGACTAACATGATAAGGAGAGCTTTAAACTAGGTCTTATGGGGGATGGTGACAAAAATCCGGCCAATACACATCTTTACTCAAGTAATGAAGACAAGCGAATGGGCTAAATTCTGGAGAAGGAACTAGAAACCACAACAGCATAAAAGAGGCATGAAGAAAAGCAAAAGGGCAGTCTGCAAAATATCTTCAGTGCCTGTATACCAATGTACGGGCTAGGGGGAACAAGCAGGATGAACTGGAAGTCATGGTAAATGAAGAAAATTATGACTTACTTGGCATTGCAGAGACGTGGTGGGATAACTACTATGATTGGAGTACCTGCATTGATGGATATAACTTGTTCCGGAAGAACAGGTATAGGAAAAAAGGAGGAGGTGTTGCACTGTATGTCAAGAATGTATACACTTGCTCTGAGGTTCGGGAGGAAGAGAGCAGCAGATCTAGTGAGAGTCTCTGGGTGAGGATAAAAAGTGAAAAGAATAGTAGCAATGTTATGATGGGGGGAGTCTATCACAGACCACCAAATCAGGAAGCGGAGGAGGAAGTCTATGAGGCATGATACAAGCAGGCAATAAATTTAGCTAACAAACACGAGCTAGTATTAATGGAGGATTTTCACTTCCCTGAGATTTGTCAGAAGACTATTACAGCAAAGCATAATATGTCCTGCCAGTTCCTAGCACGTGTAGGGAAACAACTAGGCCGGCATCCATTTTGGATCTGCTTTTGACCAACAGGGATGAATTAGCTGTGAACACGAAGATGGTCGGGAACTTGGGAGGAAGTGATCATGATCTGATAGAATTCAAGATCCTAAGGAAAGGAGGGTATGAGAACAGCAAAACAAGGACACTGAACTTCAGAAAGGCAGATTTCAACCAACTTAGGGAAACAGTAGGCAAGATCCCATGGAAAGACCAATTAGGAAGACAAGGAATCTAAGAGGGCTGGCAATTGCTAAAAGATGTAATATTAGATACTCAGCATCAAGCTATTCCGATGCAAAGGAAAGATAAGAAGAGCCAGAGGAGCCCAATGTGTCTGCACAAGTTGCTTTTTAGCTATCTAAAAACAAAAGGGGATACATACAGGAAATGGAAGGAGGGGTATGTAACCAGGGAAGTATATATGGGAATAGCATGCACATATAGGGACAAAATAAAGAAAAGAATGTCATTCAGCTGGCAAGAAACGTTAGAGACAACAAGAAGGTGTTCTTCAAATATGTCAGACAAAAAAAAAAAGATATAGGATGGTGTGGATCCATTGCTCTATGGAGAAGGTGATCTGGTAATGGAAGATGATAAGATAGCAGAGTTCCTCAATTACTACTTTGCTTCAGTCTTCTCACAAAAAATAACATGTGACCAGACGACTAGCAAAGTTACCATAGACAATAAAGGGGAAGGGACGCAGAGTGGGATAAGTAAAGAACACATCCAAAATCTTCTGATCAAGTTGAATGAATTTAAGTCAGTGGGGCCTGATGCTATTCACCTCATGGTGCTCAAAGAATTAGCAGAAGAAATCTTAGAACCACTGGCAATAATATTTGCCAACTCTCAGATGTCAGGAGTGGCCCTTGAAGACTGGAGAAGTGCTAATGTAGTGCCCATCTTTAAAAAGGGAGAAAAGAAGGGGTCAGTGAACTATAGACCAGTCAGCCTGACCTTGATACCTGGGAAGCTACTAGAACAATGCAAAAACATTCAATTTGTGAATACCTGGTGAATTTACTAACAAAAAGTCATGCCAAATCAGCTTGATCTCCTTCTTTGACAGGGTAACTGGTTTGATGGATGGGGGAATGTGGTGGACATAATACACCTGGACTTTAGCAAAGCTTTTGACACAGTCCCGACATGACATTCTCATAAGTAAGCTGGAGAAATGTGGCCTTGGCAGAACTACCATTAAGTGGATACAGAATTGGTTAAACAACCACAAACAAAGAATAACTATGAATGGAATGATGTTAGATTAGAAGGAAGTCTCAAGTAGGGTTCCACCGGGATCTGCTCTGGGTCCAGTGTTGTTTAACATCTTTATTAGTGACCTGGATGTAGGAATGGAGAGCAAACTGATGAAATTTGCAGATGACACAAAGCTGGGGGTGTTGCCAACACTTTGGAGGATAGAGCTAAAATTCAAAGGGATCTTGATAAATTGCAGAACTGGGTTATTGACAACAAAATGAAATTCAACAAAGACAAATGTAAGGTTTTACACACAGGAAAGAAAAACCAAATACACAAATACAGAATGGGGGATAACTGGCTTGGCAGCAGCACCGCTGAGAAGGATCTGAGAGTTGTGGTGGATCACAACCTCAACATGAGTCAAAAATAAGATACTTTTGCAAATAAAGCAAATGCAATTTTAGGTTGCATTGATAGAGGCATAGCATGCAAATCATGGGAAGTGATAGTACTGCTCTACTCTGTTCTGGTTAGGCCTCAGCTGGAGTACTGTGTCCAATTCTGGTCATCAACTTATAGATAGGATGTACAGAAACTGGAAAGGATCCCAAAGCGAGCAACAAAGATGATCAAAGGGATGAAACTCAGGCCATATGAGCAAATGCTGAAGGAACTGGATATGTCTAGTTTGGAAAAGAAGAGATTAAGGGCGGGGACATAACAGTCTTCAAATACTTGAAAGGCTGCCATAAAAAAGATGGAGAAAAATTGTTCTCTCTTGCCACAGAGGGCAGGATAAGAGGCAATGGGTTCAAACTACAGCATAGCAGATTTAGATTAAATCTCAGGAAAAACTTCCTAACTGTAAGAATAGTAGGACAATGGAATAGACTGCCTAGGGAGGTTGTGGAAGCTCCTTCACTGGAGGTTCTCAGAAACAAGTTGGATACCCATTTGTCGTGGTTTAGACACAACAAATCCTGCATCTTGGCAGGGAGTTAGACTAGATGACCCTTGCAGTTCCTTCTAACCCTATGATTCTGTGATCATGACAGCTCACTGGTTAAGATTGTCTCAGCACCTGACCTTAGGCAGAGTGGGGGAAAAGTGGATTTATGCCATCTCTTAATTCTTCTGATCCAGGGATCAGTCAGGAGATGATTCAAACCTCAGTACAACTTATAATAGCAGCCTCAGGTTATTCTAAATTGCACTCAGCTTCATACAGCCCTACAGGGCTGTTCCAGAAGCCAGAAATAGCTTTAGCACAGTGGTACTGCAGTCACGCCCTCTCTTGCTCAGGCAGACTCCCCCTACATAGCTTCCCAGGTCAGGAGCACAGAGCCAAGGGAATCCTCAGGAGTTGCGTTAAGACGGCTTTAGGACTCCTTTTGCCACTGTACCAGTGCAAACAGACCAAAACAGGGTCCAGAACCTGGCCCCAAGTCTAAAGATGTACGTCTAATACTATGAACCATTTTCTAAACAGTTTTCAGAGTGGTAGCCATGTTAGTCTGTATCAGCAGAAACAACGAGGAGTCCTTCTGGCACCTTAGAGACTAACAAATTCATTTGGGCATAAGCTTCGGTGGGCTAGAAACCACTTCATCAGATGCATGGAGTGGAAAATACAGGAGCAGGTATAAATATATGAAAGGATGGGGGTGCTTTACCAAGTGTTAGGTCAGTCTAATGAGATGAAATCAATTAACAGCGGGATACCAAGGGAGGAAAAATAACTTTTGAAGTGGTAAGAGAGTGGCCCATTACAGACAGTTGACAAGAAGGTTTGAGTAACAGTAGGGAGAAATTAGTTTTGGGGAAATTAGGTTTAGGTTTTGTAATGACTCAACCACTCCCAGTCTTTATTCAGGCCTAATCTGATGGTATCCAGTTTGCAAATTAATTCCAGTTCTGCTGCTTCCAGGTGAAATTGCATTACATTTCCAGATTTACATTACCAATCATCAATACCACCTTAGTTTAATTGGCTTGCTTTCCAACTTACTCCTCTGCAGTACGGCTTCTGTCTACTAGTAACTGTGCATATTAGGGATCTAAGCTTATATCTTCACTCCAATGTTCTGCAAGTTCTCACAGCCAGCTCCTCCTCACTTCCTACAAGGAGCAGCTGCAACAAGACTCCTCATTACCCTTCATCCATTACCTGACATCGAGAGAGGGTAACTTCTCCGCACTCACCCACAGAGGTGGTGGGGTGAGAAGGTGATCATCCCCTTTGGAATGCAACATATTGTATCTCTCTGGGAAGTGATACTCACTGGATTCCATCATGATCATTACTGTAGTATCCACTAATAGTGGAGTAAAACTTTACTGCAACTGGAGTGAAACCTCACTATAATATTAGTGGACATCCTTAGAAAAGCACTGAGACAACTTGCAACTTTTACTTCACTATAACCACATTCACTACATAAAATGACTTTCATATCAAACTACTCAGCATACTTCGAAAAACTGCTCCTTGTGTTACCATGCAGTGTCCAGGCTCAAAGCACTTCCATTTAATCAAACAGGCCAGCATTCTGTTAATCCGTAGCAACCAAGCTGCATAGTCTGAAGGTAGAACATATACATGGATTTCCAATTTTTGTTGGTGTTTGACTCCACCTTTAAACTGAATTGTACATATCTTAGTTCCTAATAAATTCCTTGTTAACTATGTCTCTTACAACAGCAAATCACATCAGCTGGACTGAGGATTACCAACGACAGCCTTGCTCTTAAAACCAAGGAATTGGTATTAAACTAGTCTAGGACAGTGGTGCTCAACCTTTCCAGACTACTGTATCCCTTTTCAGGAGTCTGATTTGTCTTGCGTACCCCCGAGTTTCACCTCACTTAAAAACGACTTGCTTACAAAATCAGACATAAAAATACAAAAGTGCCACAGCACACTATTACTGAAAAATTGCTTACTTTCTCATTTTTACCATATAATTATAAAATAGATAAACTGGAATATAAATTCACCTCTACCCCAATATAACGCGACCCGATATAACACGAATTCGGAAATGACGCGGTAAAGCAGCGCTCCGGGGGGCGGGGCTGCGCGCTCCGGCGGATCAAAGCAAGTTTGATATAACGCGGTTTCACCTATAACGCTCCCAAGGACAGCGTTATATCGGGGTAGAGGTGTATTGTACTTACATTTCATTGTATAGTATAAAGAGCCATATAAACAAGTCATTGTCTGTATGAAATTTTAGTTTTTACTGCTTTGCTAGTGTTTTTTATGCAGCCTGTTGTAAAACTAGACAAATATCTAGATGAGTTGATGTACCCCCTGGAAGGCCTCTGCACACCCCCACAGAACATGTCCTCCTGTTCTAGGGACAGAATTATTGAGCTGCTGAGGCGTGAACCTGAACTCATGTGAACTGTCCACTGAGCACTTAGGAACCTGGTTAATTCTCCCCGGTGTATGTCACCTAGGGAGAAGGACTGGCTAGTTTTTGATGGGCATGCAGATGCACAGCATCAGTTTCTGACCATTATAAATTGGAGTATGTCATCTTGCACAGAGTGAATTCTTGCCCCCTTCCTACAGGAAATCCTCTCTTGTGCTCCCTTTTGCATTCCTGATGCAACCCACGTTGTGCTGGTGCTGTTCCCAACCTCTTCCTTAAACAAAGAAGCAGTACGAGAGAGACAGTTCACTTCAGGGAGAACTGACATGGCCCTAGCAAGTGGAGGAAGTTGGGGAAAACAAGGGGATGGTGCCACAGCCAAAAGGGAAACAAGGGGTGTGTAAAGTTCACAGTGATTGTTTAGGAAGCAATCATAGCACATATTTCATATAACAGAACCACCAAAATGAGAACGTCAAATCTGAACCCAATTGAATTTTGGATTATTAGATTCAGATCTCCAAACCTAAATCAATCCCTAAGATTTAAGTTGCATCTTAGATTAAATCAAAGAAACAAACAGTTCCCATTTCCCAGCTCCAGTTGGGTTACAGTCATAATCTCATGAGATCAGCTGCTTGTATGATAGTTCAGCCCCAGATAGTGGAAATTTTGGGGGAAAAGGTGACTTCATGAGATTTTCATCAATTAAGATAGAGGAAATATCCAATAATTTGGGCCAAAATTTCATTAAGACAGTTATGGGATTTTGAAATCAAATCCAAACTCTGATTCAGCCTCAAATCTCAAACCTTATATTTACACTTTATCCCACTGCCACTCATCTCTAGATACGAAATTCAGTGCATATTTCCACTACAACTTCTTGTACAGAAAATCCCTGTTGGCAAGCCACTGAAGTACTAAGACATGTCACTGCAAAAGACCTTGGCATTTTGAGGCACAAGTGTCCATATACACTTCCAGCTGGTTTATATTTGGATATTTACACTCAGATAATAATTGAAAATCTTTAATTTCCAATTCCTTGTGCCCTAGAATGTATAATTCCAAGGCTGCAGAGATAAAAGGGATGAGTGACAATATAAATAAGTATAGAATTACTTGGACCATGATTATAAGCAGTAACAGTAAATATTTATATTATGGTAGCACCCAAAGGCCACAATACAGAATAGGGCCCTATTGTGCTGGGGGCTGTACAAAGATGTGAGAGAATTCTTGTCATGAAAGGTATACAATCTAAAGACTACTGATGGTTTTGCCATCTTCCTACCAATAGCAAGTAGCTAATAATTTGTAATGATAAAAAATTAGTCACAAAGTACAGTAATATTTTATAATACACTGAACTGTGTTGTAAAATTAAAACTAAAAATGTTGTAGCTGAACTGAAATAAGATATCTGAGAATTTTATTGTTCTCCTTGTACATAAAAAATTTGGTTTAATGGTTCCTGCACTTATTGATGGGACCTAGTGTGTTCGAAATATTGGATAGTTTAAAGTCATTATTTCCTTTAATGTCCCAAATTGGTTGGCTACAAATGCTTTATGTGGATTATTAATGCATCTCCTGTTGGCATTTTGCCTTTCACCATTTGTCTTTGAGATCTTACTCCAAATTCAAACTTTGCTGGATTCCAGCAACTTAAAAGTTCCAAATAGCATTAGCCCTTATTCCATAGATAGGCCCTCCTTGAGTAAATCCTTCAAGCACATGCTTAAGTCCATTCATATTTGCCAAAAGATTTTAATCACATGCTTAAAATTAGGAGCAAGCTTATGTGCTTTGCTGAATTGGGGCCATAGTCCTTATGCTAGTTATATCTTGCTGGATAAGAACAACAAATCTTTACAGCAATTGAAAGGGAGTGTGGACCTCACCCTTACTTTTTGATTGGTAAGCCTAAATTAGCTGGGAGGATCATTTGGAATCTTTTGATTTGTGAATTTTTGCACTGGTGTTTTTTTCTTTATGTACATTATTATGCACATGCGCTCAAATGATTCAACACATTTATAAGTCTTCATTGTATATACACTACTGCATAAAAAATGAAACGAGATTTTACATACCTCATGGTGCCTGGATTCCTCCCAGTTACTATCGTGGGTCAGAGATAAGGTTGTTACTGGAATATAGTATGTCAATTTTCATTTTTTTAAATTAACTTACAAATGAGGAATTGGAATCTTTAGAATTGGAATCAGCTCTGACTGCAGAATCAGGAACTTGGTAGGTAACTTTTTTTACATGTACAACCTAAAACTTACATTTAACATAATGTTTTGGTTTGATTTGTTATTAAGCTTTCTAGATAATTAAAAAGGTTGATGGCACTCAACAAGAGTGGATATTTATTTTCCACTTAAATAAATGTCAGTGGTGACACTAAATGGCACAACTGGGTTAACGTATATTACCCTAAATAGATCACAAAATCTGTTTTCATTCCTTTTTTTCCCCCAATGAAATTATTCTGTGAAAATACCAAAGTTAATGATGACTTTATTGTAGACATTTGATAAATCATTTCCAGTATTGCTTTAGCTGCCCGCTTCATTATAACATTCACACAAAATGATGATTTCATCTTCCAGCCATACACGCTGGACTATAGGAAAAGAAGTTTTATAAGATATTGTTAGTATTTTTCTGTTCAATTTTCATCAAGTCGTTAGCACTTTAAGAAACTAACAGATAGTTCAGAGGTGAAATTACTATCCTAAAAAACATCTCCATGTTGAAACAGGGAGGCAGCAACATTCCTTCCAGATGTGCAATAAGAAGAGAGAGTCACACTATTCCCTGAGGATGTAAGAACTCTTAGAATTTCAAAGGCTGGTGCCAAGAAGCCTCGCCAGATTCACTCCACAAAAATGTTTGATGAATTACTTTGGTGAGCATCAACTTTGCAGATAAATAACTAAAAGTAGACTAGTTTATGTCTCAGTGGAGGAGGATAATTTTCCCTTTTGTTTTGGGAACTTGAAGCATGAAGAATGTTATTGACCATTCTACCTTTCACTGAGCTAACAACATTTTACTAAGAATCTGTTGCTTTCTAAATTTCCTTTCAGTATGAGTCCATAAATTTAGACAGAAAGAGACAGCATCTCCACAAAACTTCTTATGCAATAGCACGGCAAACAATTGATTTGTAAATTGTCTGAGTCTCTACAGTAGGTGGAAATTATTGCTATGCAATGCAAAATGCATGGCCAACTCATAAATCAACTGGATGGAAAGTTCAGCCATGGAAGGAAGGAAGACCTTGTAGGTAAGTCACAGGACAGGGACACAGGAGATGGAAGTTCAATTCCTGACTCTGCCACAGACTTCTTGTGTGACCTCGAGCAAGTCCTTAATCTCTCTGTGCCTCAGTTCCCCAACTGCAATGGGAAAAATACCATTTCCTTTTTCCTACCCTTCGTCTGTGTTATCAATTTAGACAGTAAAATATTCAGGGCAAGGACTGTCTCTTACTCTAAGTTTGTACAGCGACTAGCCCAACGGGGCCTCAAAGTAGCGGCAATACAAATAAATAAATAATGGCAATAAGTAGCCTGAAAATAAATAAAACATGCATAATATTTTTAAAAATCAACTCTTTGATAAGTTTTATCAAAGGGATATCTTCAAAATAAAGCTGGAGTTCTGAGTAAGGCCACACAAGATTGTTCTTTGTCTAGAACCTTAGCTACAAAAGCAATCTCTTCATTTTCTTGGGCACTTGGGAATCTGGGAAAAGTTAACCTTCACTTTGTTACCCAAGGTTCCTACATGCAATAATGCATGTCCCTAAGGGAAAAAAGACCATAGCAGGGAAACATTTTTCTTTTTGACAGACATGTTGAAAGGACAGGTTAAGAGAGAGCTTTCAGGATTGCTACAGGAATTGGCTAGTAGTCACTAGAGTTCATTTCTTGCTTCCAAAGTGATCAAAGATGATTTCTTATTGAATAAAACCAAAACAATTATAACTGCTTAGAAAAGATTTCAGTATTGCAATATCATCTATGAAAGAGACAGGCGCAATTTATGATGGCGGTTAATCTGAATGTGAAGTATTGCTCCAAATGCAGTTTTTAATTACTTTGCTCCCCACCTTCCAATCTCCTAAACATTTTCTGGAACTCTGATTGCCTCAAAACAAATAAAATCTTGTGTACAAGAAATTATTTTGGCAAAAAGCACAAGGGCGTATTATCACATTTTTTTACTGGCACAAAATCTAAGAAAAGCCTCAAGGTGCAAATGATCTGCAGTCTTTTAACATCATGGTTATTTATTTTTATGGGTGCTCATTATTACTCCTTACCCTAAATTATAGGTACATTCGTAGCTCCATTTTCCGGTGTTCTGCAAGCTCTGTAATAGTGTGGTATGTTTTTTTTTGTTTTGGTTTGGGTTTTTTTTATAAAGATTTCCAAATCATCCTCCATACCCCGTCAATCAAAAATGCAATGTAACATCTACTAGTTGTTATAGTGGTCAGAGACAGCAAACTGCGGGGCACCACAATTTGGACCTCTGATAAGGACCTTTGCTCAAGACTGGGATAAATGCCATAGTCTGGGTAGCATTTGTTATAAAAACATGTTTTGCAATATCTTAAACAATGTCTTTGCATACAAACTGATATGCACTGAATTAGTGTTTAAATACCACAGATCCTATTTTATTATGGATTACGTACTGAACTAGTTCTGTCAAGTTTAGAACAGTATGACATAATTTTGAGTAAATCTAAGCACATGCATCTTTTTCCATGGAAACAGTATTACAAATATGCCCATTTCTCCTGTCTCAGAAAATTTCCATGAATATTTTGATAAACAGCTGTTACGCTATAGTAGTTTATAGCCATAATAGCATGAGCTTCAGCAAAGAAATGACACCGCATCAGAAGCGATCACATAATTATTTTTGTGAACAACTCAGAGAAGTACGCTGTGGATCATTTCAATTTGGGGGTTTACTGGACAGAAAAAAAACAACAACAACAACAAAAATCCCTTGTGCTTCAATGAAAAAGCCCTTGTATTGCTCATTATCTGCCCTCTATAGCTGAGGTGGGTTGCCTCTCCCTCTCCCTGCAACATCTTAAGGAGCACAATGGGTTTGAAATGTTTAACTGATCGGTATGCTCCTCCCCTGGGAAATGCATTTTGTAATTATTCAAAAATGAAAGGTGACAGTGTAAGGAAAGAGTGCCCCTTTATTTAAAAAATAAAAACATTTTTATACTGTGGGGGAACCACATGTTTAGGGGGAAATTATTTATTAAAAGGAAAATGAAATATCAATAGAAAATGTGATATAGCTGGGATTTTAAAAGGAGTCTATGGGGACTAAGACACATAACTCCCTTAGGCTCCTTTGAAAAATTGCAGGCTATATGACATACACAGAGAAGTTAGCTAAAAACGAATATTTTTGCTGGAAGGTTGCAGTGTAACAACTTTATTTCCTAGAATTCAGAACCCTAAACATACAAGAACTCAAAACAGAGGGAGACAAAGAAGACTGTTCCCTAAAGCAGAGATCCAAAACTCAACCCACCTTGCTCTATGCTGATCACTGAGAACACAGATCACACTCTTGCCTACATAGCATGCTAGCCTGCAAGCAGGTCTTGGAAAACCCTAATGTGAGGGTCTGCAGAGACTAGAACCTGAGTCTGCAGGATGGCCGACACACCGCTGTGCTGCTATGCAGAAACCATGATAGGGTTCTCTGCATTATCATCTCCATGGGGTCTATATAAACACCACAGAGAGTGCCACCTTAGAAAGCAGGACTGATAGCTTCCCTCATGGCCCCTAATTGGTCCAGGTGCCCTATTTAAGCCCAGAAAGAGTTCCAGGAAGTGTCAATGAAACAAGGGAGACTCCTTTCACCAACTGTATGATCCACCTGCCTCTCAGCTTCCTCTTGGACTCCTGACCCTGGCTCTGACTCCTAGTTCCTGATTCCAGTTCTGACCCACTGTGCTGCTCCTAGCTTCTCATCCCACTAGAGATGACTACCCAAAGCCCTGGTTGTGACACGTTAAGCTAGAAAGGGATAGCTTGCAATTTTAACAGTTTTGTATACACTGCACATTCAAGATCCCCTGGCACTTCTCACAAGAATAAAGGGGTTCTCTCATGAGTTCTCAGCCAAAGCTCAACTTGGTTAATTTCAGTCTGTCTAAATTGCATCTGTGGTTTCTTTCATTGTTTATTTGTTTTTACATCTTGTGGAGGACCTCAAATTGGCAGTCGAGATTGGGAGATGGCATGGAGCCCAGCTGAGGTGTTCATTTGATCCCATGGGAAAGTGAGACTTTTGAAAGACTTCAGACACACACACACACACACACACACACACACACACACACACACACACACCACCTCTGGGAGCTAGGAGAAGGCAATTCCTAAGTTTCATGTGAAACACATGAGATTCTAAATGGGGTTCTGTAGAGAGATTTCATTTTTCCTCACAGTGAATACAATACATGTTCATTATCACCTAAGAAGTGTATGTATCTGAAATGGACATTTTTATCACTTAAATGACAGGAAGGGTAATTTTGTGATTAAGGCACTCGGGTGTTTTGGATTCAATTCCCTGCTATGCCACACTTTCTGTGTGGCCCTTCAGCAAGTCACTTAATCTGTCTGTGCCTCAGTTTCCCTTCTGTAAAATGAGGCTAATAATGTTTCCTTTCTCCTACACACTGTTTAATTTTTCTATTAAGACTGTAAACACTATGGGGCAAGAAATATCTCTGTGCGGACAGCAACTAGCACAACAGGGCTTGTAAGAGCTACTACTACTACTACTACTGAGATCTAGACCGAAAAGTAAAATCTATTTTCCTTCAAAATGTGATAATTTAAAGCCCTCAAGTATTGTATTGTGAAATCATATTGCTCTCTTTATTGACCTTTGCATCACAGCGGTTGCCAAAAAAAACAACAAAAAACAAAAAACAAAAATAACCTCAGCATTTGCCAGTGGTAACCACACCGTGGTCAATGGGACGCTATAGTATTCCAGATACTTCAAAAAAGAAATAGTGGTGGTCACTACTGACATTATAATGGGGATCACTGTATCGCTGACATAATGTTATAAACTAAAACAAATCAAAATGTGGCAAACTCTACAGTAACCCCAGTAGTGAGGAGTGAGTTTGTTTGTTCCTTGTTTCTTGCACACTTATGCTAGAATATTATGGCTGTGAAACAAGAAAGGAAACATGGAGATGAGGCTCTGACAATGCTAATGTAACCAAGTTCTCCCTAGATAATGCCAGGGTCAATGAAGCATAGGATGTGTGTTATTGTACCCCAGGTACTGAGATAGATTTTGCTAGGCACAATGGGGTAAAGTAAGGACAGGGAAAGAGCCTCATCCCAGGAACAGGATTACAAAGTCTTTCTCCACCAGATACAAAAACTGGAGCCGGCAGGTGCCAGATCCTTTGTTAATTGTGCCCCAAGGCTCCAAACCTCCCTGCCTTATGACATTAGATCAAGCTCCTTTCTTTCCATGTATTCAAAATTCCCATTATCTCAAGCTTTTGGACTCTGCAGATTATTGCCCTGTAAGGGCCTGGAGATGCTCTGCATAAAAGATACTTTATAAATGCAGATTTCTTTGTTAATCGGAATCTCCTCGCTTTTTACATCATAGCAATGGAAGCTCTTTTAGCCTTTTTTGTTTGTTTATTTTGTACACAAAGGCAACAGAATACATACGAGAAAAACAAATTTTTAAAAAATTAACCGATTTGGGCATTTGTATGTCATGTGACAGACAAAAGAAAACCTAGGGGGACACTTTAAATCATTTAGAAAGGTTTGTAATCACTCCAAAGCATCTCCAAATTTAGCGAGTGCAGCCCTCCTCTTCCCTAAGTCATGAAAGAAATCTGTGGGACTGAACCCACAGTTCTGTGCATTAACCACAAGACCATTCTTCATCTATAATTGCTTTTGTGCTATGAAGAGATTGTGCCCAATCCCACTATTTTAGGGTTCTCATAAGGCGTTAAAGTCACATGAAGAAAGGGTAAACACCAAGAATTGACTAATGAATTATTTGAGAGAGAGCTGATTTGTCTAAATATTGTAATTGTCTAGAAGACAAAAGATTTGTCCATATTTCATCTCCAAGCACACATTCTCATTGTTCATAGACTGAAGGAAGTCTGACAACCATCTTGAGATGTCAGATTTATAAGTGTCTTTCCAATGACATATTTCAAAGCATTTGATCATTGACATTGTAATACAATCTATCAAGCACTTCTTTTTTTATTCCCTTTTCCTTTTCTTTTTAAAAACACTAATCATCAAACTATTTTTAATTAGTGGTGCATGAATCTGAGCAAGCTGTTTTTAAGGTATTTCCAGCCTGGCCCCAAACCGGTAAAAATTGGAAATCTCAAAAATAGATCTCATGGTGGAATTTCTAAACAGATTTCTCTCTTAAGAGATGCTAATAAGTTTGGATGCGCTCCAGAGAGGATGCAGCCATAAATATCACTTTGTGCTGTTGGATCTTAGGAGTTATGGGTAAACTCAGCCAATATTTGGATGACAGATCATTAAAGAACACCTATGGACTGTAAGGAGTTGTACTAATGTTTTAATAAGAAGCAATCTTCCATCAAAGTCAGTACTGAGCCAGTATTGTAATAGGGTGGTATGGAGCATTTTGCCACTTAAAGGGACATTTTTTGAGGTGAGATATAAAGCTGAAGTCTTGTCCAGCTGTGACAATTAAAGATTAAACTCAAATAATTACATTCTGTTTATATACGGTGAGATTTTCAAAATCACTGAGCTCTGACCTAAGTCTGCTCCCATTCCAGTCAATGCTGAGCGTTCCTGAAAATCCCCCTCATAATGACCCAATTTGGTGGTAGGGGATATTGCTACAGAATATATTGCAGTGAAACAGAGTATTAGTGATGGAATCTCTCTACATAACCTATTACACACACAGAGAAAGTCTGATACAGCTGATTTTCCCCCCTAGGGTATGTTCCTCACCAGCTCGATAGACAACAGCTATTAAGCAGAAATATATCTAGACAGCCAACTAATAATGAGAACATATTACACGTATACAGCACTTATCACCCTCAAGGATTTTAAAGTGATATATACAGGAATTAACCTATTTCTGGGGTGAGATGCAGCAACAGCTTAACAATGCACAACAACATTGCCTCAACTTTATATATTGCCATATATATTTCAACATTATGTTACTCTATGTGTGGAGATTTGAAGTTTCATATATCCAGTCACATGTGTATGGCTTAAACACTTGCACTTAGTTGCTTTTAAGCATGGAGATGTCTATCATGTACATAGATTTTTCTCCAATATTTTGTGCAAGTTTAACTACAGCCATAGGGGAAAACAGACTAGAAATTCCCCAAAGTATTAACTTAGATGCTTCCAAACACAGTATTTCAAACCTTCAGATCAGAAAAATCATTGCATGAACTGATTGAAAAAGTCTTTTATATTAAACTTATTAAATCTGGGGATCTGAAAGAGAACAGAAATCCAGTGGCCTTTTAACTATGAAATAATGGAATAGTATTTGGAAAAATAACATCTTCAAATCCATAAATCAGTGCTGTCCAAGAAACCTGTAAACGGATATTAAATAACTTATGCTGGAGCGTGAAAAAGAAATAAAGAATACACAAATAACAAAAGTAATCAAAATCTTAAAGTAATCCAAAATGCACTAGCTTCTTGACTTCAAGACTAGAAATATTAACTCTCACCACCCATATTTTATTACATTCTCTCTATTTTGCTTTATATTTCATTCTTCACTCCATCATCATATTTAGAAAAATCTGTGATCAAAGATAAATTTAGTTGTACATTTATGTATCATGATGATTAGACCTTGCTACTGCTACTATTTTTTTCAATATCTTTGAAACAGGGAACCAGTTAAAAGTCAATGTTATAATATCAAATCTGTTTCGATTTTAAACAAATCGTATCACATAAGAGCAAGATGTTCACACAGACTGGAAAGTAGGGTTCAAGACCTGAGTTGTATGGAATGGATCCTGACTGCCCTCACCAACTGCCAACATGCATTGAAAGTGCACAGCACCTGTCAAACTAATTCAGAAACTCTGACAACCTAGCTAGTTCTCCAAATTTTCAATAGAATAAAACCAAATTCAGCTCTCAGTTACACTGCATCCTGAGCAACTTCTCCATCTTCATGGTAATAATATTAGTTCAGCCTACATGTGGTATTGTAAATTAAACTTCTATGCTATTACTCCAGATCTACAAAGCTGAAACAAAGTAGAAGGTGACTCTGTGGTGCAATATTTTAACTGTGGTTAATATTTTAACTCACTCAAAAGTACATTGACGGAGGGCACATTTTTAGAGGAGCACACAATCATACTATAGCTTCACAATAGAATTTTAGAATAATACTCATAGAAAAGACTGTGTATTTTTAATGTTCCTATCATAGACCTTATTGTAGCCATTCCTTACATGGAATTCCCAGTCAAGGCATTTCTAGTCCCCACCTCAGGCCACTGCAAGACCGTTTCTATGACTCTGTCCACAATCACCTCTAGGAATCTGTCAGCATTTTGTTTTTCATGTACTGTAGCAAACATAACTATATTTTATATGACTTTTCAACAGATATTCCAGTTTGCAATTTACCAAGCTGAACCTCATATTTAACCTCCTGGTGTTCTCTAGTGTTATTTCTCCCTCTCTGAGATTCCCAGCATCACCCAATTGAATGTTATCTGCAAAATTAACATACTATTCTAATTTAGCCTCTTTTTCCAGATGATTAATGAGTCCAGCAACTCCTCTCCCCTATGGCACCAACACCAGTGAGTAGTGTGTAAGGTCAATGAAACTGGAGAACTTACAGAGAAAAAAGCAGTTCTTGGAGCCTGATGCCTTCAGTAGCATCACTTTAACGTTCTGATTCCTTTAACTGTGAGACCACTAAATAAAAAAACTCTTATTTTACTATTAAATTAAGCTCATCTTGGTAAAGGGGTTAATTTTTCATAATGTCCTGGTTGGCATGAGAAGGAATGCAAAGCATTGTCATGATTAACAGTTGAGAGAGGAGCTACCCTCTCTCCCCCAATTACATCAAATGCTTAGAGGTTGAGTAGATGTGTACGTATCTCCATTTTATTTCATTCTAATTCCCACCTGATATTTTTTATTCTTTGTGTATGTTGAAAAGTATGTTAAAATTACTAAGTATAAGGGGATTTCTGTTCCTGCTTGAAGGCTGGGGGGCTCTGTAGGGGTCTTTAGCAGTCGGTCTGCAAAGAGCCAACCTACAGCAAGGTGGGTTGAGTTTGCCCCTTTGCCTTAGGGAGCAGCCTGCTTTGTCTCCCTATGGTTTTGGTTCTTGTGTGCAAAGGTTCCTAAGAAATACAAAAGTTGAAAACTTCTAGCAAAAAATACTTGCGTTTAATCTAACTTCTCTGTTTGTGTGCCATGAAAATAATACTTAACATGTCAAATTCCTTACATCAATAATGGCTGGCTTTAGTCCACATTAAATTGCCTTTGACTGGTTTGACTAATCTAGTGTTATATAGTTAAAAAAAATAATATAAACTATATATAACATTTGTCCTTTTTTCCTGAAGAATTTATCATTCAATAACTCATTTAAAGCCAAGTCATTCAGGTAATTTTTTTTTTTTTAAGAGAGAGATTCAGGTTCTAGGGCAGTGTGTTGTGTTGATGTGATAGCTTTTTACATCTAGGACATGGATTCAAATTATATTTGGGTCATAATGAAATTACAATGAGTTTAGGGGCCTCATGTTAGTCTCTATTTATTCATGACTAAAACCCATCTCGACTAGCCAGTGCATGTATAGGGAAACTGAGCTACGGACCCGCCTCTCTCTCTCTTCCACTGGGGGTATTGTGTGACACTGGGGCAGTATGATAGGAAAACAAATTTAGGGACTGGAAATGTGCTTGGCCTTTAAGCGAATAGCACAAAGGCTCCTTGTTCCTCTTCCACATTGTGCACCTGTGGAAGGACTGGGCAAAATCAGACCCTTATTTATTAAGCTTAAGTTTTTCCATCATCATTATATTTGCGGGTATTCTAATAGAATCACATTACAAAGCTATGTCATTTCAGAAGTAAAGCCTATGGTTCCTTAGCTTTTATAACACAGAGCTTAAACAAATTTACTGAATTTTGCCAGTGCTTCACTATGTGATTTTAGGAGTCTATTTTCCCCAGTGGCACTTAAGTACTAAAATTGCACTGCATTGTATTTTGTTCTCAGCAGGTGGGAGAGTGCATAGTCAATGGGTTATTTTCCATTCTTCATTTCAGTTTTATGCAGCCACAGGTGGGGGGTCTCTCAGGAGGTTGCTTACGTTTACTAGATGCTTTAGAACCACACCTGAGCTTTCTTAAAAGGCACTTACAGAACACACGGATGTTGTCAGTCATGCAGCTCTCAAACCATATAAGGCAGAACAATTGATGACAACTAAAAAAGATCAACTAACCTTCTTACTCTTAAGGCACACAAGACAGCTTCACTTGCTGATACCTAGTGTTTTATCCTTTAAAATCACTGATTAGTCTTGTTGTCCTAGGGACTACAAAGCTAAGGAAGGGTACTAAGATATTTGCCACCATCTATTCTTCTGTCCAGTGAGAATACTAAAGACACACAAATTATTATGAAGCCAAAAGAGGAAAGTTGTTCAACAGTACTAGGTGACATTTGCTTTTGGAGCTTTGATCAGCCAACCTATCATTAGATCACAAATACAGTCATTCATTTCCTATAAAATGTTGACAGCTTTCTCCACTCGCATAGGAACAGGCACTGAAACATTACAAAGATACCTCTCTCTTTCCTGAAGGCAGAATTAAACACACACACACACACACACACACAGCATCTTTTTGGCTGCTTCTGGATTGGAAGACATTTACATGTAATAGCAAGATGTGTGTGCCATAAAGAACCAACACGCAAGGGGATAAAATAGTTTTATTGCTCTGATGCAGATGGCTGCCCTTCTGACTGTGCAGGAAATTTATTTTCTTGTTCTTTTTCCTTTTAATTGTAAATAGGCTTCTACATGCATTCACCATGTGGGAATTAGTATTTTGTTTCTAATGACACTCACCCACCCCTCCCCACAGCTGAGAAACACACATTCATTGTGGGACAGCAGGCAGAGGACACATTAGAATCCTACTGGTAAGCATGAAACCAGAATGTGACTCCCACAGAGTATGGAAGCCGAAAATGGAAAAATCCAATTTATTTTAATTTTAAAACAGAATCATGAATAATGTGAAGATGCAGAAGTACTTATTTGTTTGGGTGGTGGGGAGGAGGAAAGGGCTAAATGTATGGAAGGCCAGATATTCAAAAATGCATGGAATCGGTAAGGCGACAAAAATATGAATACACATGCTGCACTTCAAAAATCCTGTATTTGTGCATGCAAAGTGAGTACCTGGTTGCTTAATGGTCCATTTGCACAGGCAATTATCCAGTGTTTTAGGATTTTATTTGCCCACCTGTTACACCCAGCTCTGAATATCTGATCTATAGCGAGAGGTCTCATCTATGATAAATATTGAGTCTCTCCTAAAATTATGCTTATGGAAGACTTCAATTTTTTTAAGTGAACCACAATCATATATTACACGATTGCTTTCACTAACATTAGTGCAACAACCTTAAACTTTGTATTTCCTGATTTGGTGCATGGACTATCTTTTGTCATGTGGCAGATTTTGATCGCGCTGTTAACTTTGCACGGCACTTTACTCCAAGAAATCCCAATGCGGTCAATGGGGATATTCATAGGGTAAGGGCTATTCAGTGTGAGTAAAACTATGAAAGTCTGGCCCTGTGTGTTTGTAAATCACCTAGCACACTCTGACTCTGATCTTGACTGAGCCTTCGGGGTAGAATTGTAAAAATGATAATATATTATAAAAGTGCATGTAAATTCCTAATCTTAATATTTCATTAAATAGATTTTGCATTTAAAATACATATTCACATGGTAAAGCATCTTACTTGAGACACCACTATATTAAAAGATTTAATGATACTTCCATTAGAAACCTTTATTTCCAAATGTTCAGAAATTTTAAATGAAGGGGGAAAAAAAAGCACGTTTGCCTGGATTTTAGTACACACCTTAGTGGCAATGTTGGTTTTTGGCCAATTGTGTTAGCTATACACCAGGGCCACTGCTCATTGCATGTGGGGCAAACCCTCCCAACCCCTGGGTTTAGGCTGGCCTGGTGCCAACCTCGACAAGTTGACAGCCCAGTTTTGGAAGGATAGATAGGTCTAGAAGGAAGCAAGGAAACAGACATCAAGAAAATATCAAAAAGTTAGGGGGACAAGCTTCTGTTTTCCCCTTCCTGTGGCTGCACTTACATAACAGTTCTCTTGGAGAAAAACTTTGTTGAAGTTTGAGTGTGCAAGAACTACTCATTTTTCAGATGTGCAAGAATCTCCTTGCAAAAATACAACCTCTAGTTTCACAACCTGCTTGTAAGACAAGAGTTCATCCAGCTTATTTTCCCACCTCCATCCCCATTACCTTAAGTGCATGTTTTGCCATTGTTTGGCATAGAGAATTCATATTGACATCAGGGAAAGCTCAGTGCACAGAATAAAGGCAAAACAAGAACTGCACTGCAGATGGGAGATGTGACTTTTGCCATTAACAATTTCAAGACTAATTCTTTCTCTGCATTACAGAACAGTACATACGGTATTAATATAGTTGCATGTGTCTAAGTATTATATTAAAATAGTGTAAAAACCACACCCTGTTTCAAATTCCATTTAAACAAGGGTTACAATCTGTGTGCTGAACATTCATTAATGGTTATGAATCAAAATAGAGAGGAGGACTATAGCAGGTGTGCACATCTAAGAATTTCAATACACTGTAAAACTATGTAGCCAACAGCTTCATCATTTGGCCTTTCTAAGCTTGGAGACAGGCAATTTTTCATGATTTTACCATTTTTGGCCAAATGTAAACTTTTTAATTAAATATCCCACATGATTCCAGATGTTTGTTTATTTGTTCCAACGAGGCTGTAAAAATGCCTGCATGATAAAATTGGAGGACTAGTGCTAAAACAGGCTAGACTAGAGCGCTAACTAAACATGGGAACTCTCAGGAGTATGACTGTACACAGCAGTGCTTGTGCTTTGAAGCCCGTTCCTCTGAGGGAGCTGAAATACCATGGTTACAAAAAATAGCATGACTGGACTTGTTTGTTCTAAAAAGGTCATTATTATAGAGCCAAATGGCTGGTTTACTGGCCAATTTTTTTTTTTGATTGCCAATTGTGTACACACTGAATTTCTAAGGCTCCTGCAAACCTAAAGCTAATTTTAATATAGGTTTACTTTGTTGGAGCCAACCTTTCCACAACTTTCTGACATTTTATAGACTTGGTGTTGGGAGACTGAGCATTTTCATGGTTTCTTGATACTTTCATGACAAAATGAGCTATGTCTTGAAAAATCTGAAGCTTTCTGTTCCATTTAAGCTTTTGCAGCCACAGCTATTTCCCCATTATCCATTTTCTCTCTGATCTGATAGGGGTGACTGGCAGCTAGGTTTGTGAGATGGTTGTGGTGAATTTTGGGAAAGTCATGATAAAAACTCAGAAGTTATGGAGATATTGGGGAAACTATAAAGAGGTTCAGGCATGCTTTGAGTAGCCTAATCAGGGAATGTAGAACTTTGCTAAGATAAACCTCTAAATGTAATTTGAAAATAAATGCTGGTATTTTTAAAGTAACCTAAGGATGCTGGTCATCCAGCACTCACTGAATATCTATGAGACTTGGGCACCTGACTCCTTATGCTTCTTTGAAAATCCCAAACAAAAGTTTTAAATCTTATTCTTGAAATTTTAGGTACTTAACTACTTCTCTTCCCCTCTTACACAGTCTTCTTCAAGGCCTAAGATCTTTATCCATCACAAAAGCTACCACAGAGCTATTTCCTCCTTCTGGTCAGCCTGCTCAACAACACACGAACAGTTTTCTCCTGCCCATGGATTCAGAACTTCTGGTTCAAACCAAGCAATGCAGATGGGATTCACAAAATAAAAAAATATTTTTTTATTTAAAAAGTATTAACTCAACTTTTCCGAACCTCAGAAAAGGTTTTATGCTCATTTTGAGCAAAGCTTGGAGTCAGTTTACATAAAATTTCAAGCTCGTTCACCAATCCCTAGTTCCACATGACTGGTTGCTCCCATCAATGTAATACACAAGATAGTGGAACGTTTTTATGCTGAAGTTTTAATCTACAGTATCCTGATTCAATTCCAACATTCCCTTGAAGCACAGAAAAGAAATTGTTGACTCTGTAAGTGACAAGAACATGAATCCAATGACCCCCAAAATGTATTTCTTGAACCATATTAGTCAGAGTCAAAATCAAAACCAACTGCAATTTATTCCACTTTTGGTAAAGTCTCTGTGCTTTACAGCAAAATACATGGACAATGAAACAGACTCTCACCACTTAACAAGTAAGGCAAATTTGTCCCACTAAAGGCCACTGCTATTCCAGAGCAGTCTCCATTCCAGTGGCAGCTGCGACAGTGATGGCAGCAGTGTCAACCTCATTACTCTGTGCCTTTTCATGAGATCCCCAGTAATAAGCCACTCCTTGGCACAGGGACTAGAGGCTCACTTTTCCTACGTGAACATCAACTGCAGCAGCAGGAATCATCCAATGATAGCCTGTTAAATGACCCACCTTCCTCGGAAAAGTCCCTCTTGAGCAGCAACAGCAAAAGCACAAGAAGTTCCTGTTCCCCCCTACAACACAGAGTTCCCTAATCTCCTGAAGCCATCTTCTCACCTTATCCGCATTGCAGGGACTTAGGTTGTTTTGACACTCTCTAATGGAGCTAAGTACCATTGCCACTGCCACCAATTGACCCCTTTTAATTTATTTTGCTAAATCCCTGCCACCAAGTTAGTCTAACCATGCCTCCCACTCTTCACTCCACCCTCACCTCTCCATTCCTTCTCACCATCACCTTCTCTCCCACCCCTTCCTGTGTGTTCGTGTACCCTTCCACATCCTCTTTAACATCCACCATCTAAATTCCAAACCTAGCCAACCGTGACACTAGCATACCAGGTGCCAGCTCATGCCAAGACCCAGGCCTCAATTAACACTGACAAATGCATAGCTGGAAACCAGTCCAGCTTACCTGAGGGTTAGTTTAGTTAAAACAGATACTAGCATTTTAAGAATGTGTTTAGACTTTATGGGATGCTTGTAGAATACTGCATTTATTAATCCTACTTATAACTTCTGTATCCCATGTTATAATGTGATGTTTAAATGTTTGCTCTGTAACTATAAAGATGTTTGCTAAGAGTGTAAATTCCCCACAGTCAGGAGAGAAGCATTACCAAGTGTGAAATACCAGTTCACCAGAAGAGGTGTTATGTCCTCCCCAGCGACAGGAATTAGACAAGCCATTGTGGACGGATTTCGTTGATTGCTTCCCCTGCAACCCTGAAGAGGGTACATGCTCAATCCCTCATCCCATCACAGATTGAATGCTGGGGGACGGGATCTAAACCAACTGTCATAGAGAACTTATTTTTTTGCTGCTTGACCTCTGAGGGGTGAGGATTTCTAAGCATATGCAAGGAGTTCCCAGCTGTTTTGCCTGACAGTAATCTGAATATTATTGTGATTTTTTGTGTACAGCAACCATCTATCACAAAGTCAAGCTTGACTGGGTGGCAAGATAGACTGGAATGCCAAGGGGACTGTCTGTGACTCCATGGTACAACTGTTATAGCACTTTAGGGGTTCACACTTGTTACTGGGTTGGTGAAATCAAATAATAAACATACAACCAATTTGTAGTTTTTGCCCTGCTTCTTGATAGCCTGACCTGAGGTTGACACTCACAATCACAAGCCTCTCTAGACAGCATGCCACCAACCAAAACACCAGAACCATCAAGCAACAGCAGCAGTAGATTCATATGGCTATGATGTAGCCATAGTGGCATGTAGAATGGATTTCCATCCTGAATGGTCCTTTGCAATTCTTCCTTCAGCAGGAGTCAGCATGGTAAAATTTAGGTTTCTTAAATTCCTCCAATTCACATCTTCCAACCTCATTCATGATCAGCCTTTTGTTCTACTTCCTTTGACCTCAGCTCTAAAACCTTCTGTAAAAGTATCTTCTTCTGCATGTTGGACATAACCATCAGTCCCATCACCTTGTTCTCAACTGGTGCAACGCTGCAACTCACCAGAACCATCAGGATGTGTATGTAATAAACTCTGTGCATGGTAGCGCAGACAGGACTTTCACCTTGAACTGCTTATTCCAGTCTTGTTATCAATAGTGCTAACAATAGAGTGGGAGATAATTCTGGATCCTAATGCAACTTGCTGTTGGGAAGTATTTCCTGATATTCAGCATAAAATTTCACAGTGACCTTGCTCCAAAACATGATCATTTTGACTGCTGCTGCCCCCTCGCCCAATTCTGAGTTGTGGTTATTTCACTTATACTATACTAGCTAATCATTATTTCTATATTCGTGGGGTCTTGTTGCCACTTTGACCAGTAACTTGTGACATGCTGCTTCACTCTATATTGCATTACCAACTGGAACATATGACCCAATGCAAAAACCAGAAATGCTGGATTCTCTATGAAGTGCCTTGCTTGCTTTCATACAAGCCAACATAGCAAACTTCTCTCTATTTTCATAATATCTCTGCCTGGCATGGAACTTCCACATATTTTATCCACTTAAACTTCCCTCTTATTCATCTCTTTTTGACTTATTAAATGAGTTAAAGCCAATACTCCCTATTTATAGTTTCTGTTAAAATTTATTTTATGATCCCTCAGGTTAACTAAATGATAAAAACTACCCACAGATATTTTTTTGGATGGCACGCATTAAGCTGCTTCATACAGAGATACAGAAGAAATCAATTGCTAAGCATAAAGTGTAGTTCACATTAAGGAGACTGCAAACTATAACTAATTATGATAAGTTGCTATGTAAATTATTCTCTGACATTCCGAGCAATCAATTTAAAACTTAAAATAAGCCTCTGGCTGGAAAATGGGATGAGCACCTAACAACTGTGTCAATAATAATAACGGAGAAGATTCTAATGATAATATAAACAGGATAATTATCTTTCCGGAAGTAAGTTTTCATGCAAACTGATTTCCTTCTCTTTTTTATGTCTTTGATTTAAGAAGAGTGTGACTTTTCAGTGTTATTTGTATATCCCTAGAAAGTCTTCAAAAATGAACACCCTTATACTTTAACATTTATTATAAAGGAATACTTTAAAGTCAATTTTATGTCTCTTACCATTTTAGAAAATGTTTAAGACATCATTTTATAATCTAGGCCCCAATCTTTAAGACATTTATGCATGTGCTTAACTTTATTCATACAAATAGTCCCACTTACAGTCAAATGGCTTGAAAATACTTATTTTTAAAATAAGCTTCCATTGGACTAGAGAGAGTTACCAGTGGAAGGTATTTTTTGGGTTGCCGATCATCCCATTTTACACTGTTATACTCCCTCTAGCCCAACAGAAGCTTATTTTAAAAACTGGATTTTTCTGAAGAACCTAGAAAACGTTTTCCTCTAATGCTGAACTCACTTTTGTCATTCATGCCTTCATCTTTTCTAAGATAAATTATTGTAATTTGTTTTTAATTAAGTTTCCCTTGAAATTGATCAAGAAACTGCAACAGTTGCAGAATGAGACTGCCTGACTCTTCCTTGATACAGCTGCCAGGGAATCAATAACACCTACCCCTCTGTGATCTGCTCTGGTTGTTGGCGAGACAATACATTAATTAAAGGTCTTACTGATGGAATAACCATTAATAATCTAGGTCCAAGGTGACACTGTCCTATAGTCCTGTTAATTACACACTTTAAAAATCTAGATTACTGACGTTAGTAATCTAGACCTACCCTATGTTTCCTGTGCTCTCCCTCCAAAGCTACTTCTGCCCATTCCCAAGGTTTCATCTAGCTCAGGTCCCAGACAAACTTGTTGGTTCAGTAACCTCATAGCGGTAGCTCTCTTCCTGAATAATCCACAGGAGCCTCTCTAGCGCTCTTCATGGTTCAGTGCAAAGGATTTCTTTTCAAGTCAGCTCATCTGACCAGGTATAAATTATAACTTTTTCGCTGCCCCTTCTGTAGTCAAAGTGGAAGCTTCCTTCTGAGCCCAGTTTTAATTTAGCTATTGTTGTTGTTAACCTTTGTAAAGTACCCAGGTACCTGTGGATAGATGCTATGTAAGTATATTTTTAAAATAAATACATATGCAATGAAGGTAGTAAATCTTCCTTCAGAATATAGATACTGGCATGTCTGGATGGCATGATGATTGCAAGACAGTCAAAGGGACTGCTAAATTTCCAGGAACAAGAGATGCTTCACCTCCTAGAGGAAGCCCTAATATTTGTGAATGGATTTTGAATGCTTTATCCTTTTCTACACACTTCCTGTGCTTTAAAAAAAATAATGAAACTCAACATTCTGAGAATGGGGCACAACATAATGACCACAAAGAGAATGACTCCATGACCACTAGTCAATTATAGTGCTTGACTGGACTCATTTCCAGAGTTCCCTATTCCAGTTTCATTCAGTGGAAGCCTTCTCAAAAACATGTATGTGTCTTGGTAGAACATTTCCCACTAAATTCTGTCTCCAGGCGGGAATTGATGACTTACACCATCCTTTGTATGTTGTCCTTTCCCATGTCATTATTAATGTCTGCCAATACATGCACATGAAGTGCTTTCTGCTGTCAGAGTTGAAAACAAATCATAGAAGGTATAACATTTCATTAGAAGCAAGGATCATTATATGAACTGCTGTGACCCTGGGAATCCCTTCAGTGCCAACTGGCAGAGATTCCACCATACTGCAACTCACATCAGGCCTGACACACTTATTACTTCCAACACACTATTGTCATATTATGTATCTAAAAGGTCTCACATACGATATCATATATAAACTGGAAATATGCTGGTACTGAAAATGATTACGTAATGTATGTTCAGGTTGTGCACAAAGAGTCATATATGTGTGCTGGAAATATGTTCTTAAAATGTTTTTGGAAGGCAGTGCGTACAACAAGCCTGCCCTACATAAAGGAATATGTATTTACCTGCCTGACTGGCTTGATTACAGGGGGGGGGGGGGGACAATGAAAGTACATTTTCATATAAGGTAAACAAATCAATCAAGCTAACAAGCAGCAGAGAAGACAGTTCAGCGATCATGCCAGGGACAGAATCTGCACCTCAGGAAGCCTTCCTGGCTCTTGAGGCACAGACAATGGAGTTTGGGTAATATTAAAACATTTTAGTTATCCATCACATAGAGGACATAAGGAACAGCACCCTCTGAGCCTGTGAATGGTGGATTCTCTTGGCCTGAAGGGCAGGAACTGCTGATAACGGGCTGTGGGTGAGAAACTGTTTTAGGCAAAGATAAAACTTGTGAGAATTAAATTTTACGCATTAGAAACCATATTTTGTTTTGTTTTGTCTTGTCTTGTCTGTAACCATATCTGTCTCTTTTCCTCTTGCTTAGTCTCACTTATAGCTCTGTTCTTTGTTAATAAACGTATTCTTAGTTTTACTATAAACTACCTCAGTGCTATCTTATTGATGTAAAGTGAGAATTTTCAGTTACACTGACAAGTTGGTGTGTGCTCTGTCTCTTTGGAGGCAGTGAACTTAATTTCTGTAAGTCTCCAGTGAGAGGACACTACAGAGAGACGTCTCTGGGGAATTGGATTTTTTCCCAGAGGCAAGATGGCTTGGTCCAATAAAAGATATTACCTCACCCACTTTGTCTCTCTAATATCCTGGGACCAACACGGCTACAACTACACTGCATAGTTCTTATTATATTAATTTAAAAAAACTATTTTAGGATCTCTTATGTGATCTAATTTAGCTAAAGATGTGGAACAGGAAGGTAGTAGGGTCTTCACACATGAAACCCTCTTGAAGGATTCTGCTAACAATTAACCTTTTATACCTGTGTGTTTAAAGAAAAAGTATTTCTATTACTCAGAACATAAACATAATTTTTTCTTTGTGTATTTTCTTCATGCCCACACAACATAGCAAAAATCTGAAGTTTGGCACAGCATAAACAGTGGAATTTTTAAAAAGGGGAATGCCACCAAATTTGGGGGCTTTTAGTTTACCAGATAATTTTTACTAGTTTAAAAAGAACTGCAAACGTTTTACACAACTCTGAGTTATTTGGAATACGTATTAATTAATATTTAATACAGGTTTGGAAGTGACATATGTGTAAACAAAGGTATTGAGAAATAAATTAGTCTAATGTAGCTGAATAACTAACCTGAGGAGCTTGAAAACACAGTGTACGAAACAAAAATCAATCATGAGGCTGGAGTATAGAGTTAATACTTTTGAAAGTTAGTCCAACAGGAGTGTTTTAGGATGGCAGAGTAGGGGTGCTAAGCTCTTCTGTTGAGTCACTTTGTTATGAGATGTTTAAAATCCTATATGGACAGTACTGCCGAGCCACATCAACAGATGGTTTCAGTTAGATTCCAACCAGAACACTAGGGCGATTGGTGCTTCAATCAGGTGGAGGGAATTCGGGTCCGAGACAAAGACGGTCCTACAAGGAAAATCCTAGTAACAGACAAACTTTGGAGAAAGCTTAGGCTGAAGTTTAGGAAGGGGGTAAATTTGAACTACATACGGCGCTGTCTTCATAAGCAGGGCAACTCAGGTATCACAGTATTTTGATGTAATATCATGGTGTTTGTACTCCCACATCATAACATTGTGATATAACATTGAACTGCGGTATTTTGTGGACCCTGGAAATGATTCTGGAACTAGTAAAATCCCTGCAAGGAGGGCATCCAAGACATGGGATCATCCTGAGAAGATTAAATCAATCCTGGAAATACTATGATGAGTTCTTAAGTGTAAAATATGAAGATGAAAAGCTACACTGTGTAGTCTGAGCACAGCTTGCAGCCTTTGTTCCAATAAGAAAAATAAATAAAATACAGGGAAAATTGTTAATGTAAAACTTTGAAAGTCCAATGCATTCCAATGTTGCTGCTCTTCCTCCCAGCCCCAAAGAAGAATTAATTTACTGCTAGCACTGAGCTGTTTACCAGCAGTTCAGACTTTGGTAAGAAAGACCCTCCAGGGATGAATAAAAAGTGCTCACAAACTCATGGCCATTCTCCCTTTCAGTTTGAGCTGAAAAGTATTTCTGAAAGCTGCCAATATTTACATATTAAGCACTGGAATAAATTGCCTAGGCAGGTTGTGGAATCTCCATCATTGGAGATTTTTAAGAGCAGCTTAGACAAACACCTATTAGGGATGGTCTAGATAATACTTAGTCCTGCCATGAGTGCAGGGGACTAGACTAGATGACCTCTCGAGGTCCCAAAATTTTATGGGTAACAGCCGATTCAACCATTTCACATGAGATTGAGACCATTCAAGAAGAGAAAACCTTTGAGAGTGTGGATCAAAAATGGTGTGTTTACAGGTTTTGGTTTTTTTCTTCGAGGTCTCTGCATTAACTGTAATTAAGCTTCCTTTACGTTTGTGAGTTTAGACAACTTTTCTTAGTTTTCAAGAACTAGTTAAGTGGTCGAGTAAATCCTGCTATCGTGTTGTTCCAAACTTTATTCATAGCAGCTGGTGTTCTGGAAAGGTTTCTTAACTATTTTCTTGAGACTGTATACATGTTGCTTGTTGGAATGAGCCAGTTTTTGGGCCAGTTTTACCCCTTTTTTAGACAACATACTCTCTTCCCACCCACTGTAGGCATAGTTATGGTTAAGCATCAAGAAAAATAGCAGCAGACATGTTTACTATGCAAAGTGAGGAGGGTTGGGGGGGATGAATTGCATAATTTTGTGTGTCTTAGGTGCTAAATTCAAAATGCACTCCCTACCAAAAAGTGACAAGGAAAATAATTGTTGTGTTTATTTCTAATAGCAGAATTCTTCTCCCTTCTTGTTCACAGAGATGAACAGCAAAGAGGGTAAAACTAGAGATTTTTGGGCTACTATTTCCCTCTTTCCCTCACATCCCATAGAAGGCAATGGGACTCAACATCTCACCTGGTTCTAAATGTGCAGCCATATAAAGACATGCTCCTGTTGCCAGACACAGACAAAAAGAACTGGATTACAAGAGAAACTGATCCATAATTTAGGGACATAATCTGTAATACATTATCATCTGAATTGCCAGTCTGGAATATATTGATCTAGTTTAAAATAATCTCTTTTACTGTTAGGCAATTGCAATGTTCACTTGTTCTTGACGATATTTCTTTAATTTTCCAATTTTTTTTCATAATGGAATTTAGCCAGCTAAACCAACAGCAGGATTCCAATCTGAACACAACTGCATTTACCGAGAAATTAAAGATGGGCTCAGGCCACAATAATACATCTCGATGGGCTCCAATTTTTACATTCTAAAAGTCTGGGGCATGCTGAGATCCAGCATTTTGGTTCAGTCCCTTCTTTACCAGAAATGGTAGTTACTGCATATCATGAATGACAGACATGAAGTGAGTTTTAACACCTTCAATTTGCTTCACTTTCTGTTGATCTACAGAAAAAGTCTGGCACGATCAGTCAGGTTCAAGTAAGCTCTTTCACCTTGCTTGGAAGCATCACGTAGTACTGGCTGTTGCACATTGTTCAGTCTCTCAATAACCAGCAGAAGAGGTCAAGTCAGTTTCAGTACCAAGAGATATATGGGAACCTAACTTAGAGTCAGTTCCTAAATATAAGAGTGGCCTTGATTTAAGTAGTCTTTACAGAGCATGAGTGTCTCTATTCAACAGGGGTATCTGGTTACTTTACATCAATCCCATTGGGAAAAGAGTTATAATTTTAAAACAATATGGAATCCAATGAGCAACTAGGGGAATTTATATGGCTATTCCTATACTTGTTTCTGGCTGCAGAGTATTACAAGGTTTTCTAAATTCTTTCTTTTTTGGAACAAAGGTGAAGTGGCTTGGAATGCTATCTTTATGGCAGCAACAGTTCTCTGCCTGCTTTCAGAACTTTGCTTCCCTAGGCATGCCGAAGGAATCTGAGAATTTGCCTAAGGTGATTTTGAAGTTCTAAGGATTGGTAAAAAGGGAAATTGCACATTGATCCCCTTTTAATGTTGAAAAACAGAACAGAATCCCTTTTTATTGAAATATAAATGTGTTAACATTTTGAAATTGTAGCCCTAAATTGTTAAATTGCAAAATAACTCTCTCTTCACAAATATTAGAATTTACAAATTCTTTCAAAATCACCAGCGCTGCATGTAATCATCTACTTAGCAATATTTAAGTACTCTAATCTCTTTATGGTTTTTTTTAAATCGCTAAATGTTATTATTCCATAGATTTATTTGCTTTCCCAGTAGACTACCTCTAAATCCTGTTTAATATGAGTTAAAATCTGTAGTCTTGACAGGTATGGTTTTCTCATCAACTGCTTGAAAAGCATAGTGTTCTCACTAAAGTGCCGATGCAGCAGTAATGCGTTCAGAAGGCCTTACAGCAAAGTTTGCCACCTTGCAGTAGTTCATAGCAATAAAAGCTTAGTTTTTACCTCTGTGATTGGTGAGATCCCTGGATCCTGAAGGCAGCGGCGTATAGTGTGTCTCGGGGGAAACTGAGGCAGCGTCACTGGAGGAGGCCTGTGTGATAAAACAAATATTATCAATACTCTAAAAGGAAAGTCTATGACTAAACAAAGATGCAAGATGAGCTATGTGATGTGATTACAGATGCACAGAGTTGACAGTCATATACAACACTGATAAATAATCACGGGGGGAAACGTAAGGATTTTAAATGTTGTTCCCAGTCCTCAAAAGGAAGTAGTATCCATAACTTTTCCTACAGTGATACTAGAATAGTGTCACTAAACAAATATTCGAACGCACATCGCAGCTTTAGAAAATGATACTTCCACTAAATCTTTTGACAACATTAAAGATGTCATTGTTAGTTCAATACGAGTTCATTTGCTTGTATGAAAGTCATCAGTCAGCAGATTCTTTCAGCAGGATAGGAAGGTAGATTTCATTATTACCTCCTTTTTAAAAATAAAAACAAATACATTTTGCACTACTCATTGCCTCACTGGGAAGATAAATGGTTATGTCACAAATGAAAATGCTCATAATGCACTGTGCAAAAGAAATTAAATAGAATATACAGCTGTAAGGAAAAATAACCTGTATCAAAAGTTTGAGACATTTGAGAAGCCTGATTTGACCAAAAAAACAAACAAACATATTTAGTACAGGGGAGAGACAAAAACAACCCTATGCAACACAATCCCAAACTTTCCCCACAATAAAGAAGAATTCCAGATCTTATGCCTTTGTCTGTTATCCAAAGGAAATATAGAGGTGTTTCAAATCCAGGGCAAAATACATTTTATCCAGTGAGATGGGTTGCCTCCGAAGGGAATATTATAAAGACCTGGCATTATAAAGACCAGAACAAGGCTCTATTTATGCTTTTGAGTTACAGGACAGCAATGTTATTTTATTGGAATGAGATCTTAAAGCAAAAGATAGGTCTTATTTGTGAACATGTATCATTCCCATAGAGTATTCCTTAAAAAGACAGCTTTTTTTCTCATTTAAAAAAGTGTTATTTCACAGACACAGATTGCAAAACATGTGTTAAAACGTACGGGTTTTCTTTAGTGCCCTCTTCCCACAGTGCATGGGGAGGATCCGATTCGTGCTGCCACCTGGCAAATCCTAGGATTAGACATTTGCAAAGACATGGGATTCCCCCCGCTGCCAGCAGGAGGTGAGATTACATAATGACGGGGGAAGGAAAGTCCGTGCAAAGTGGCGGGAGGGAGATGCAAAGGAACAGGCCAACCTGCTGCACGACCTCAGCACTGGCCCTGCCCCAGGTCCCAGCATCGGGTCCCTTCTTCAGAGAATCCCAGGTGTAAAGAGCAAGTGGTACAGTCCCGGTTTCAAGTGCAAGCGCCCAGCTCAGTTGACCGTGCTGCTTCGGCTCCTGGCAGCATAGTAGCAGCACTTAGTGTTCACATGCAGTTGTTAATCTCCAGGGCTTTCATGTCCTTTCCAGGCTAGTTAATGTGGGAGAAATGAAGCACTTAGTTTTCACCACACTGTTTTTCCTACTGCCGCAACCTACTCATCTAGATACAAAAATCAGACTGATGACTTTTAGAGAAGATAAAACAAAGGGGAAGAAATGCAACCATTAAGCTATTTCTTAAATCCAGTGACAATGTATTGGATGGGTCATGAGACAAGAGTAGTCACAGTCTACCGCGTAATGTTTCCCAAGCACCCATTGACATGAGTGCTACTAATAAATCAAAGTAATACTAGTAACCGTCACTGTTTATTTGTAATGGTTTTGTAATCACTCAAACACTGTTTGACTCAGACTTTCTAATTGGACAGATATTTAAAAAAATAATTTACAAAGGTTGATGAGAATATAAATGTTAATGTAAAATGGGACTATAATGTTTTGGCTCAGCAGGTCTTCAAACATTTGGAAACACTGATTCCATTTTTTTAAAAGGTTTCCAGGAATTAAACTATGATTGACACTGGTTTAGAAATAGTAATGATAAAAATAAAAATAAGGAATACATATTCTGTTTGAAGTCTATGAATATTTAGAAACCCTTTTTAGTGTCATTCTTCTTGGACTTTTGTAGATGCTAATACAGTTTAAAAGGTAAGTGACTCAGTGGATTAGCATACTAGCCTTTCACCTCTGGAGACCCATTTGTAGTTTTCACACAAGGTCATATGTTGGAATGATTTTTGCAGTCACGGCTTGGTCCCTATCAGAAATCTAGCCACATCACTAAAACATTTCACTATTTAGCACAAAGGACATCTTACGACAAATATAGGACTCCTGAAATAGCAAGGACGTTACAGATCATGACAGGGATTCTATAGCTAATTCTTGCACAGCTTCTTCTCCCACTGCCTCCTGCAGTTCAGTACTATTATACCCTCCGACTTCATGAATACAAAGCTGAAAAGGCCACAGGTAGAGGCCACATCCTCAGCTGGTGACCAGTGTAGCTGCATTGACTTCATTTGAAATATGCCAATTTACACCAGTTGAAGATACAGACAAAAGAGTTCAGACCTGTGAGATGTTCAATGCCCTCCAACTCTAAATAAAGACAATGTGAGCTGAAGGCATTTACCACCTCACAGGATCAGGCCTCCAAATTGACAGGCCACTAATGTATGCAATAAGTCCCAAATACGAAGTACAGAGCATGTGTCCACTATGCTCTATTGTTTTATCTTGGCCAGTTAGCACTGGGTAAGATGAGGATAACTGTGATTATAATGTATTTAACATAAGATCTTTTCCCCAAAGTCTCTCCAAAAGCTCAAAACGGAGGAGGCCTCATATTATACATTCTAGATGTTATCTGTCTATTCAAGTACTCATATTTGGGACTCCGATAATAGTGAAGGTTTCTCTTTGGTACTTTTAATCTCAATTTAGGCTGTTGACAGTTTGATGATAGCTTTTCCTAAAATTACTGGAAGAAACTGCCTTTTCAGCAAATACCACTGACTGAGCAAAATTCAAGAGCTTCTAAAAAGGATATTGTAGTGAAGGGGCAATTTAGCTTTATTTCCAATTTTAGGAAAAGCAAGAAGAGGAAGATTTTTTATTAGCATGTTGCTGCTGTTTTATGTACAGTATGCAATTCCCTGTCAAGTATACAACAGTTTTTATTACTTTTCTGCTAAGTGTATAGTTACTAAAGCTTTAACTCCATGGAATACCATATAGGGATCGGACCGTTTTGCACAAATGTCAACTGAGTGAAAATCCTGTATCAAGTTTTTGTGTAAGCCTGTGTGCTAGTAGAAGGAAGCCGCAAATTCTCTTCTTAATGTTTACTGAGAGGGTGTCCTAAACTATTTTCCAAAGTGACTTGTGTAGATTTATTATTCTTAGTATTCATAAAAATATTTTGATGGTGATAGCATTGACATATGAGAGTTCTGTCTTCAGATAGTTCTGCTATTTGCACATGAAGTTCTAGTTACAGTGCAAAAGTGACCTTGAATGGACATAACTTACAAATAGCTTAAAGGGAAAAAATGGGTGAAGAAGTGAGATTTTCTGTCTACTGGGAACATGTCAAAGAGTTCAATAAGAATGTTCCAACAGGTCACAATGATAATCTGTACCTTAGTATCTGCAAGATACTACTAAAGTACAATGCATAAATTCAAAGCATGTGAGTAGTTTAAATGATGTAAATGGGATTACTCAGGTGCTTAAAGTCATGCACATGCTTAAGCACCCTGCCAAATCAGGGTCTAAACTGTTCTTTAGGAATATCCTCCAGGGTTCTGTTGGAGTAAGAACTGTAAAACTCAACTCTAAATAAACAAAATAGAAGACAAAAGTCTACTGGGTTTTCAATTCAATACCTTTGCCAAAGCTACAGACTACCTATAAAGCTGAAATAATAAAAAGCATACCCATAAATAAAAATAGTTTTGATCATTTTAATTAGAACAATGGCAATTGCTTATGAAATTTTATATTCTGTTGAATTGTTTGGTCTGCTTTATGTGCTATACTGCTGTATCCCAGTGAGACCTGTTAATATTAGGTATTTTTCCACTTGCTGCAGATAGTGACCATTCCTATCCTAGCACTTCTCTATTTTCTATCTTGAAATATTTACCCTTGAGATATGAGAAATCATCTTCATTTCTATGACATGTCATAAATTCTTCACACACACACACACACGCTCACCAATAACTGTAATAGTCACTAATACATTGTATCTGACAAGTTTTATAACACAGGAAGAAGAGCAAGTTGGCATCCTCTCTTAAAAGAATTCAATGGCTATAGAGAGCACTTACGAAAAGACATGGTTTATTAAGATCATTTTGCTAACTGCACAAGAAACTGATTTCCCCAGCTGAATACATTAAACTCAAGCATACTTTTCATGGATATTATTGACAGTAATGTTAGCAGGCATTTTCTGGACATTAGCAGAGCAGATCCAACAGAGAGATGGTGGAGAGCATTGGCATGTTTAGAAATGAGATGGGGTAGCTACCAAATTCTTCCACTATATATATATATATATATATATATATATAAAAGTCTAGAAGCTATAAATCTAACAATGTAGTTAAACAAATACTCTAAAAGAAAACAATTCCACAATGCACTCACAATCACTCAGCTCTTATTGTGTACTTATGCCACACTTGCTCATCCTAAAATGAGATATTGAATATAGTGTACAAAAGTTGGAAACAGTGCTGTCTAGTTTCAGCAGCCTGTACTTTTTGTCTTATAAAGGAGGAAGGTGTGGGAGGGGGGAAGGGGAGAATCTAGCCTTTATCCTTCTCAAGAATAAATAGGAGTTGCTATATAGCTTGCCATATTAATACATATCAAGATATATAAATAGACCTTGATATCTCTCTTCCTCTCATGTAAATACAAACATGCACACATACTCAGGTCAGGGTGATAAACCTCACAAATATGTGAACTATATGTCACTGACATTTACCCATCTATATGTGAGAAAAATATGAACCGAGCAAAGATTTAGGAAAATGGCATGACCTGACAAGTAGTATCAGAATGGCTAGTTATCAGTAATAAAACTGGAAAAGGTTATAAGAATTAAGAGTGTAGGATTTAATAAGAAATACTGGATATAGGCCAAAATTACTCTTGCATATATAATTTGCATGTCAGTTCAGTAATTTTTTAAGCATTTGGGGATGCTTAAAGGCTCTTTCTATCCATTGCAGTGTGTTTTTCCCCCTCAGACTGAATCTTCTGCATTTTAATGGCACACTACAAGGCCCATCTTTTTAAAAAGACTGTTGAAGCGAACATTATTCAGGATAATGTATAGAGGAAGTGTGGCCTTTGTTTTCTATTTGTGTTGCATGATTATCTACCATTCTTGTGTTTTGTGGGGTTGCTGTTTATTTTCATACACTGACTCATTTAACAAGGCTGGTCAAATTCATCTACTGTATCAGAACGGTGCCTTTTGTCATTTTATAAATTTATATTTAAATGAAAATGAAAATAAAAATTTAAGATAGTACTACAGTGTCATCATCAACCCAATAATATCTATATCATCAAATGCAAAGCTCAAGTGCATTAAAGAAATCCTGTTAGTTTCTATGACTTTCCATTGCATCCACTACAAAAAAAAAAAAAAAAAAAAAAAGAAAAAAAAAACAAAAAATTACTACATTACCCAGTTTCTGTAGTTATTAAACAGTTTCTCCCAAAATGTCTATGACAATACGATACTGGGAATAATGATTCTGACGTCCTCTGTAAAGTACTTTGAGATTTACTGATGCTAGCGCTATAGTAGAGCTAGGCATCATAATTAATTAATTTATTTATTATATGATATTTTATGATAGTATATTATATTATTATGAGTAGGGATCAACTCATTTTCTTTTAAAGTCCTTTTCTTTCCTCTTTCAGTTTTAAGATTTCTGTTGTAAATATACTTAAATATTGTACTCAATGCTTGACAATGTAATGTTTTAACAGATATACTATTTTAAAATCTTTATTATTACTACTGCTATTATTATTGCCTACATAAACATTTGTTTACTTTGTTGGAGTCATACTGGCACAGAGACGGTTTCTTACCATACATTTGTACAATATCAAGCACCATAGAGCCCTGATATTAGTTGGGGAGTGGGGAGAGCTCCAGCTACTACTATATCACAAAAAATTAACACTGAGTCCTTAAGTATTCCACATAACAAGTAATGAGGCACACCAAGAAGATAAAAATTTCTTAAAACTGTTATATTGGGGGATTTATTTATTTTTTGCCATAAACTTTAATATTAACTCGGGAAATATACTGAAAAGTTGACAGCTTTATTTCTCAACTTGAAAGAAGAAGAAAGAATTAAGGAGACTTTAAGAACTGACAAGGTTGGGCTTATCAGAGCTCCTACTATTTAAGGCAGACTAGGGAAGGTCTTGTTCAGGACCACTCTACTGTGAACTAGGTTAGAGGTCAGAGAAAGGTCAAACAACTGCCATGACTGATACCAAGACCCTGTTATGTTTCAGAGAAGCCAACAGGTGGCATGGCATGACTACACAGGGAAGTTTGCTTTCCTTAATGACATAGGAAATATTTTTCATGTTGAACTTGTAACTGCAGATCCCACTTCGGGGGATTTGTGTTGGTAAATTTGTAGCATAAATTAGAGTCATTTTAATTACGAAGAAATACCAGCTGCATGGCATTATCACAAGTTGCCTGATCTTTCCAGGCTTAATGAGATGACCTGCTTACCCCACATAAAAATAGTGACTTGTTTCAAAATCTGTTTTTAGACATTTGACCACGGTAGGGAACAAACAGCAGATGAGTACTGTCCTGGGGGGGGGGGGGGGGGAGGGGGGGAGAACTGCATTGCCCGGTTTATAAGTCTTAAGAATGCTCATGTTCTAAGCAAACTGTGCTTGTGATATTTTGCTGAGTGTTACTGAAAGTGAGGATATTTTTAACATGACTCTTGCAAATAGGGACTCAGGTTGTTGGTTGCTTTTTTTTTAATTCTTTTAATTAAAAATAGCAACTATGAAAATGTTCCATTAGAGTGACATGCAGCCCGACTGCTCTTAGCTAGTACACTATTTTAGTCTATAATTACAAGTATCATATTACTAGGAATTAAATTTAAAATGTAGGGAAAGGGTCTACCAATTTGGTGGTATTATTAATAATGAGCAGAATCCATGAGACAAGAAAGAAGGGCAGATGTCAGTACGATAAAGATTTACTCTGCTTCACTTTATTCTTGTATAGCAACCTGAAACTTTCATTAAGAAAGCTTGAACCACATCAAAAGTCAAGGCTTTTTCAGACCGGTAGGTGAATCTATAGTCACTTCTATAATGATGTGAAGAAAGAGTTACAACCTTCACATGTACTGAAGTGAAGTAAAGTACAAAAGACAAAAACTAAAGGAGCAACACTTTTGCACCATCCAAGAGGTAAAGGAATCAACTATACTTTGACAGATGGCTACCAAAGCTTCTGAAAATATTGGCACCTAATTAAACTAAAAATAAAATAGGATATGTGTATGTTTATTTCCTGAATTCCCTATGCACAGGGGTAAAACCAAGATTTGGACAGTACTGCAAAATCTTGTTCCACATAGTGGCCGGATATATTGTACATCTACCACATTCAACCCAATTTATAGAGACCAATGGTTAAAGAAAACATAAATAGTCTTGTTATTCTTGGAAATCAATCATTTTTCTTCAAATGCTGGTGGAAGTAAAGAGCGGACTCTAATTCAGCTCAGACAGGCCCCTTTTGAATCATGGTTTGAGAAATACCAAAAATTAAATAATTCTGCCATCCAAATTAAATATAGCTACTGATTTTTTTTCTTTTAAAACTTGAATACTTGAATAATTAAACATTTATCCAATATTTATTTCAATGGTAGAAGAAAATATTGCAACATTTCAGACATTCTTCAGTTTAATGAATAGTACAAGTGTCTCACTTATAATCAAGAGTGCAAGGTGGAGCTTCACAAATATCTCTTCTGGAGAGTTTTATCAGGTTGCTTTCAGATTTGATGCTATTAATAAAAATAGGCTGATTTATTGTGGTTGTTGGAAGTCAAAAAGAACAGTGATCTTCTGATTTGGGGTCGGCATCACAGCTCTGATAACCTATAGCCAGAAAAGTAACGCTTTCATTTATTTAAATAAATGCAGGGCTTAACAAAACTTATGGCATCTGAAAATGCATTTTCCTCATTTTCATGTATTGGAGACAATCACTTAGAAACCACATCTGAATTTGCTATAAGTTTTGGTTTCCTAATACAAAAATTACAAGGTTACGGTAGGTTGGGTATAACTGGATCAAAAATGTAAATGAACATAAGAGAATTCTTATTCATTTAGGCTTAATTGAGTGTAATTGATATCTCTGGTGTGCTGCCAAATCTAACTATTGTGAATAGTACCTAATGTATGGACATTATTTTTGGACTATTGAATGCCAGAAAATAATGAGCTGGCATTCAGCTTTGGTGAATCAGACCCTGAATTTTCATCTAAGAGCAGTTTTGAATTATTACTGGAGATAAGGTGTAAATGTGCAAGGGAATTTTATCCATGTTTCTTCCATGAATCATAAATGAGGGAAAAATTATAGTCTAAATTGCACTTAAAAGGAATAAAGTCTTTTCATGTCATACATGATTTATCAAAATGATCTCATTTTAAGGGTACTGTGGTGTATCTTGATTAATAACATTAGTAAGCATGATGAATAGCCTCTTTAATGGTAACGCAGAATTTATTGGCAAAATCCCTACTACTACCAAAAAGGGTGGGAAGTAAAATATGCAGTGGATAGTTACTTGCAGATACAGCTTAAGTAAACTCTCTCCATGGTATTTTGCACTGAGAGGCCCTTTGATATTTGTTCACTTGAATTTATGTGTTGGCAGTGGACAAACAATTTATCGTCAACCCCGTTTTCAAAATGAATAATGAATTTTACATTCTATGGCAGCTCAAACCACTAAGCAAGTCAATTGGTTACCAGTTCACTGCAAAACAAGTTGAACTGTGAACGTACTGTAAAAGTATGTAGTGCATTAAGGTCTTTCAAGCTACCTCTGGAAAAGGGTATATTACCTTTCAAGACCATTGGTCCTTTCCCCTCATGACCTATTTCAATATCCTCTTCACATTTTGCTTTAATATCCTAAATACTTCCCTCTCGTATTGCTCCCTCTCCGCTTTTTTTAAGCTGCTCCAGTCTGCCCTAACTAATTTCCTTTTGGGCTGATAGATCAGAAGCCTTCCTACCACTGTTCCTTTTAGACCTGTGAAGCCCTCCTCGTAATCCCGCTGCTTGTCCACAATTAATCTTTCCAGTTGCCACATTATTAACACTACCACCCACAGACAGAGGATGCCTGAGCCTGGCTGGATACTAGCTCCCCACTGGAGCATCAAAGATGTCAATCACACGCTAGTCAGAAAGTTGCCTGCTGTCAACATCAGAGGTTTTCATCCTCTCCTACCCACTGATCAAACATTTTTCCTCAGAAGATTAATTCAAAGTCTCCACCCATTTCCTCCCATATCCTCTTTCCCTTTTAGGTTTACTCAATGATCCATCTTCTGTATGAAAAAGGAAGCAGTGAATAATAGAAATCTTTTCAAAACAAAAGTTAGGCAAAAGTAAATTTAAATCCCAGATGTTGTCAACCTTTTTTTCCCATTTAAACACCTTAAAGCAGCCTGGATTACGCCTAGCCTGAAATGACTTTCTTTGATCAAAGGCCCCAAGACTACACAAATATAATCACAAGGCAGTGACTGCTTCTAAGCAGCCTGAATTGATTTCTTTTACTGTAACATATAGTACATGTATAACAACAGTGCATTTGTTTCCTTGACTTTCAAGACCTCTTTTTCAACTTATAACATATTATCACTTGAAGCCAAGTATTTTAGGAATTATATTTAGCACTGATTTTTTTTTTCAAACGATGGTGAACTGCCAGAAGAAACTGACTTTGATATGTTGGGTTAAAGATATTTGTTTTTAAGATTTTTAAAAAAGTATCTATAATTGACGGCAGAAGCAGCTGGGGGAGACTCTGCTAGTCAGATCGAGTTTAAGTGAGTGGGCTGGGGAGGAAGGAAGAAGAGCCCTCAGCATGGTAATCTCCTCCGTGATAATAGACCAGATTCTAATATTTTCACTCATGCTAAGTGACTCCTTACTCCTCCATTAGTTCAGTACCATTCAACATAATGAATAATAGAATCTGATCCTAAAGGAAGCACCAGAGCTACAAGTTCCAGCAGCACAGTGTTGTCTGTTACTGGGAAAGGTACAGATATGAGAAATTAAATACAGTAAAATGGTATGGTAGAAAGCAGACCCATTTATATAATCCAGTATGAAGCGTATCCATTGCAAAACCTGATTTTGGATTTTTAAATAAGAATAATTGATTTGAGATGGCTTCACAGGACAAAATTGTACTTTTAAAGCATACTGGTACCCACAGGAGATAGATCTGAGGTTAGAGTAATTACGAAATTGACATACTAATTCAAGTGATCAGATTAGCACTTGCCAATAGTTGGCAAAATAAACTCAAGTTGTGGTTCAATGATTTTCAACTAAATGGCAGAGAAAATAAAACCAAACAATCAAACTATAAATTCTCCTGGATTCTTAATTCTCCCAAGATTGTCATTAAGTAAACCAGGAAAATATCCCACCAGTGGCAAGTATTTAGTGGCCCAAATACACAATAGACTTGCAGAGCATGCTGATCTTGAGTTGCTCTTCCAAGTTTGGCAAAATGTAGTCCTTGCAAGAAATGTTTAAGTGTGTGACACGCTAAGATGTTTTATGTTGTCTTAGACTTCCTATTAATGTTCCTGTTTATGTTCCTGTAAAGGAAGCTGAGAATGCAGCCTATGTTCTGCTTTCATTTTATTTATGCCATGCATATATGCACACACACACGAAAAATTCTAGCGGTGTGTCTTAAAGTATCAGAGGGGGGAAAAAACTAAACAGTACAAAAAAATAAGCCTTTGTGAACAACTGTGCAAGTCTTATACAATTATTCCTTGAGATGTCATGTAAAGAGAACCACAAATGCACTTCTAGATGGACAGATGCAGGCTCCTCTCAAGAGCATTAAGCCTGTGCTCCCAATTTATTGTTAACTTAATTCCACGTTTATTACATTTCGTTCATTGCATTACATCATGCAACCATCTCTCAGGACTTAAAGAACAACATTCAGTCCTTTGTAAAAATTCATCATAAATCAGAAAGAAGTTGCAAAAAGATTGGTAAGTTTCAAATGTGCATGTAAATAAATTAAGAATGTGTAAGATTTCAGTATCTCTGAATTCCATTCATTTTCCATAATGTTTGGCCTTTGTACCCTTCACCCACTATATCACATCTACAGATGGCTGGCCAAATTCTTCCATCAGATGTTTATGTCCAAATCCCAATGAAGTAGATGGGACTTACATGCACTGAGACACAACTTGGGAGAGGGTATAGTGTCACCTCTATACTTTGTTTATGTTGGTACATACATCCTTAATCCACTATAAATTGTTTTTGCACTATTGTCATATGAAAACAGCCAACCCAAAATACATTGCATTACATTCGGTATTGCACCATACAGCCATTTGCAAAGTGCTTTATCTGAACTCCAGGGCTTAGCCAGCAGGAGGTGCTCGGCAACAAGACACCTAAAGAGCAATTTCATTTTCTGAATGTAAGTCCAATAGTTGCAAATAATGCTTAATCTTCAGGAATCTGTGAGCTAGGGTACTTCTAATATAGACTCAGATAATGGTGCATAGTACCATATAGACTATACAGACACATATATACATATTTACACATGCATATGTATTGTACATATACAAATAAACATTTACACATATACAGTGGAATCCTCTACTTATGTTAACAGAACTTCAATATATGCAATGGTTCACTATTACCAGCACTGTAGTGGGCACCGGTCAGTGCACTGAAGAAATCAAAGACCATCAGTCTATCTGTCTATAGATGGATTTCACTGTATTTGAGTTCAGTATAAGTGAATTCCTTTGGATACCATAAATATATCACATTTTAGTCTTTGAAATACAGGAGGTCTATAAACTCTTAAATTCCCTTGCCCACTTGATTTCCAGGGGTCATCAGATGTCAACTTAGAACCAGCAAGGAAAATTGCTTTCATGGCTATTCCACAGAAGAGGACATATAACACACTACCATCTTTTCAGAACATATACAGGCAATGGCAATCTGAGAAGAGGGGAACTGGGTATATTACTGTATACAACAGACCTAAGTCCAGTAATTTGCAATATCAAAGAGTTAGCTTTGCTTTTCAGTTTATGATGCCATGCTTTCTCACTTTGCAAATTAATGATTTTTTTCCTTTTGACATATGAATGATAAAAGATTAATCTACGTGAAAATTAAAGCCTGACCCTACAGGTTAAAGGTTAACATTAGTTTTGTAACTATTATTCAGCTATGTTGCTCTCCTTGCTTAACAGACATGGGAATTAAAAATTTGGGAAGGTTAAAAAATGCTTTTAAGTAGTCTTCCTACAGGCATGTGGGAAGAAAACTGAGTTGGAGCTAAGCTTCTTGTCAGACAGCTTAGTCAGCAGAAGGGGGTGCTATAGTGCAACCTATTTAAGATGCAAATAGAGTAACTTTTGTAACAGCAGATTAAAGCAAGCATTTTATTCACTTGGCATGCCCACAGCGTACTGAACGTTGGAATCAGGCTTGTCACTGCACACCGCAGGTTATTAATAGCGCTCAGAACAGTGTTGCTAAATGTGCAAGTTAAAAAAGCAAATAAACAAAAATGGATTTATCTGTGGTATTTGTTCTCTGGCAGAATTCAGCAAGGCCCTGCCTTGCACAGAAGATTTGTTAATTCAAGACCACAGAGGCTCAAAGATTTTCCTTTTTTCATGCATCTGATTGACAACCACCTACTGCAGTCAAAAGTTCTTCTAGTATAAGTGAGCTATAAACCTAGCATTTTGGAGAGAGACAGTGATTATTTTCAACCTAACCAAGCACATTTAAAAAGAGGGCAAGTTGGAGAGAATCTATGGAACATGACAACTGCTTTCTAATGGGTCTTCTTGGATTCTGTTGCTCTGGTGAACTACCAGCATGTGAGAAAAGACAAAATCTAAGGCTTCTGCAGGACCAAATCAACACATCGCACTGTGGCTTTACACTTTATTTTCCTACATTGGCAGGTGTTAGACCAGCAAGTGGGTTTCCTCTCCCTCTACTCAAGCCAGTTCCTGTTTTCTTCATCTCGATCTCTCGGAGACTCATCAAAACCAGGATTTAATTACATCTCAAAAAAGGGGGGGGGGAGGAAGAGTGTAAACATGACTCCTTTTTATCTCCTGATACATCTGGACAAGTAGACAATGTGCTAAAACAAAATAAATCTGCCCTGACAGTCACATCAAAGGGTTCAGCTAGGGGCTTGCAGCTACTTAAGGCACAGGAAGGTTGTTGCTAAGCATCGCTCTACAACCTTAAAGAAGAGCTTTTTTCTTTCAGAGGGAGATGAGGAAAGCTCGAGAGTGGGAACCAGACTGCAAAGGGAGATTGGGGATTTTGGAGGATTTTGGAGCTTAAAGTGAACTGTGAGAAGAAAGGGGTTTTTTGTTTTGTTTTGTTTTGCCTCTTGACACACAGTCTACTTTTTTGGGTGGAGGAGGGAGAAGGAGGAGGTAAAACATATGGATGAAACATCTTTTTAATTTTCCCCTTTGGATCAGAACAGGATATCAAAGACTTTGCCTTTTTGTCAAATCCCTGTTCTTACAGTAGTATATTTGAAAGAGAAAGACTGTGACCAAAAGCAATAGGATACAGAGCTGATTGTTATTGAAAGCATATTGCAAAATGTGTGCCTAGCCCCCATTTCATTCAAACATCAGGTAAATATACACAACTAAATATAGGAATTCAGCTGGAATGTCAATGTCTAATCATCTCACTACCCAGTAAAGGGAAACTTCGGATGCACACACATGATTTGATGCTCATTTGCTAGTAAAATCTATTCCCTATAGTGAGTGGCCTGCCTTTAAATCTTTTTGTCTCTAGCACTGAGCATTAAAGGGCTGATTTTCACATGTGTTGAGGATCCACAATTCCGAATGAAGTCAATGGGACTCAAGAGTGTGCTAAAAAAAATATATATTTTTTTTCTTTTTTATTATAACATTGGCAAAATGGGAAATTTCAATTGCACCAAGAGATTTAATAATACTCCCCTACTTACGCTGGTGGATAAAGAAACATATATTCGGTTGCAGATAGGATACCCAGCATGAAAAGTACTACCTTCAAGAAATCTTTTCAGCTTTTGTTGCTGCGTTCTGAGAAATAGAGAGAGTCAGCTATGAAAAGTTTATTAATACACTATTAAAACCAATAACAGATCCTTCCCAGTACCACTGAGAGGTAAAAATACTATAACTATCTACCTATGCCTTTAAAAAAAACATTTAAAATGTAAAAATGGTCCTCATCTCCCTTTTTATGAATTAAACAAAGAAAATTCTGAAACAGCTTCATTCCACATGCAGGGTAGCTATCAACATGAACAATTACTGAGCCTGCAATATTGCACAAATAAATAACACTTAGCATTATCTTCAGCACTATCATATTTATTAAACAGTGACTGAGGGCAGTAGTAACCATTTTTACTGTCCCATATAGCTCTTATTTTCTAATTAAACAGGAGGTTATTTCCACTGCTAACACAGCCATTTGTCTTATTTGAGTATTACATAATATTTTTTGCCAGCCAAGCCTGACTATGAAAAGGAGTGTTCTGTGTGGTGAACTGTGGCCCAAGTTGCTTTACTGTTTGGTAATCATGGAAATGGGCCATTTTCTGGTGTGTTAATAAATAAACTTTTTGCAATTTCTCCTAAAACATGATAAAGCTCATACTTTGTCCTACCCTCTAGCTTCAATACAAGGGCAATGAGCTGTATTATTAAAGATATAGGTCAAGCAAACCTGACGAATTCAATCCTGTGGGATGCTTTAGAAACTGTTGTCATATTACTGAGATCATTCTGCTGCTCCTAATTATTCCTCTTGGTTGCTTCACATTTCAAGTGATTTCTCTCACACTTATGTCAAAATTTATAAGCTGCTCTGTGTAACAACACTACATTATTTCCTCACTTGTTATGGTAATATAGAACAGAGACTAGGAGAATGCTTTAATCTATCTGACAAGGATAATGTAGTCTAGAAGCGTAATAAACTTTGTATTTTACCAAGGTTTTTTTCCTACTCAGAAACATTTCATATAGACAGACAACTTAAAAAAACCTAATTGCTACAATAACTTGAGTGCCCTCTTACCTCAGTGCATTTTTAAAAGGGAAAATGTTTCAGTGTTAAAGTGTTCATGCCAATAGCTCGTGCACCCTCCTTATTTCCAGGTGTGATTGCTATTGTGCAACATGCGGACTGTGCAATAAAACTAGTTATTATGGTGGCGACGCTATTTTCATAAGATCCATGCATTGCACAAACAGCACGCCAATACTTGCAATCAGCACAAGAGCTGAACTTCCACACTCCAGTAACACAGCTCAGTCTGACTGGCATACCATTTAAATTGCGCTAAGCAGCTGGAGATGGGCCGAAGATAAAAATCAGCTTTACACATTAATTTCCCCTTCTATAGCATTGCCCATCTCTCAAAGATGCCTACAATTTGGGGAACAGATGCCAACAGAAGAACTGATGGAGGATTTGAATTGTAAAGCTACTGGAGGGGTGCCTCACTGTGGGGGTTAGACCGAGGAGACGGAGTTTCATTAGGAGTATACTGCAGGATACTCATGGTATCCAAAAGGTCATTCACGTTGGAGAGAAATACTAACAGAGATTAAAGTTATGCACACAATCTACACTATGAGTAATTCATAAATGGCTTGCACCCATCTTGACATTTCCATGGTGTCCCCAGTTTTGTTGGGGTGACTCTACATGCTATACTTGTAGGATGTTCATAGGCCCCCAAAAGGACTTTCAGGCATCAACACATATTGCAACATTTTGGCAGAATTGTACCAAAAAAAACAACAACACACCACCAAACCAATCTCCAAACTTTTTTTCCCTTACACTATCATAATGTTATACCAGCATGTTGTAACAGCCAATTCCACTGCATCAGATAAATGTGCTAACATGGCAAGTCTAGGTGCACTGGCTGTAGTGACAATTTTTTAAAAGTAAGTTTTGATACCTGGTGATTTTTCTTCTCTGAATACCAGGCTCACCGTTCATATTGTGGTTCTTCCTTGGCTCTGCATCAGCAGAAGGCAAGATCATCTCTATCAATCACTAGGAGAGACTGGCTTCCCCTTTTGGAGTCTCCCTAGAGTGGCGCTGAACCTTTCCAGACTACTGTACCCCTTTCGGGAGTCTGATTTGTCTTGCGTACCCCAAGTTTCACCTCACTTAAAAATGACTTGCTTGCGAAGTCAGAAATAAAAATACAAAAGAGTCACACCACACTAATACTGAAATACTGCTTGCTTTCTCATTTTTACCATATAATTATAAAATAAATCAATTGGAATATAAATATTGTACTTACATTTCAGTGTGTAGTATATAGAGCAGTATAAACAAGTCATTGCCTGTATGAAATTTTAGTTTGCACTGACTTGGCTAGTGCTTTTTATGTAGCCTGTTGTAAAACGAGGCAAATATCAGGATGAGTTGATGTACACCTGTAAGACCTCTGCGTACCCCCAGGGGTATGTGTACCCCTGGTTGAGAACCACTGCCCTAGAGAGACTGTGCAGGAAGGAAAAGAATGATTCAAGATGATACACAGGATGCTGTAGCCCACATCCTGGTCTAAGGATGGAAGAATTGGGAAATTCCACCCAGAGATAGGAAAATGCATGAGGCCTAACTCCTAAGGGGGTGAACTTAAACACCAGAAAGGGGACAGAGGTACAGTCCCTTAACCTAGAGAGATTCCTACCAACAATTTGGTGAGCAGGAAGGCAGAATAGGTCTGCAGGTGCCTCTCCATCTTTGCTACGGTTGTCTCACTTTCTTTCTGTAAACAGTTCCCTTCCCAATAGTAGACTCACATGGTAATGAGTGGATAACTTTGCAAGAAATCAGCGGAAGAGATGGGGAGAAAGTGTTTTGTCAAGGATTCTTCCTCTTGATCCCCACCAGAGAACTTCAACTTTTTCAGTGGAGGAGGAAGATAAAGAATGTGTTTTTGTGACTCAAGGGATTTTCTCATATATGATTTTTGTTTTTTCCTTCTGGGATAAGAGTTCCTAGATGACCCCGAAAGCACAGACCACCAGACCTCTATATTTAACTCTGAGAAAGGGCGATAAAGTTCCAGTGGATCAGAGAAAGTTCCAGTCCAATTTTATGTTTCTGCAATGGCTGGGCAGGAGAAGAAGACGACCATCTCTATCTTCTGGACTGATGTTGAAGAGACTCTCTCCTTGTAAAAAAGGAGGGATTGAAAGGCAAAAGAGAGCCTACTTCAGAGACCGTATACCTTTCCATGTGGTGTTGCCACAACTGCTGTCAGCAGAGACACTCGAGCTGATGCCCCTTAGCTGTGAAAATGCATGGAGCAGCTGACAGAGTCTCCCTAAGAGTCCTTCACCTCTGGAAACTACTTCCTGGTTGGTCTCAAACATCTAAAATTTGCTGACCTTCAGGGCACATTACAAGGGCTAATTATTTATGCAAGCTTTTGCAAAGGAAGGGACATAGGAAATGGTGTTTATAGGGAAAGTGAATTTTGTTTGAGTTCAGCTTTTGTTATGGTTAATTATTAGAGCTGGTCAAAATTTTCCTTCAACATGGGGGAGGGAGGGGGAGGAGAGAAAGAAATTGGCCTTTTTAAATTGAACGTGTTTCACCTACAAAAATGTTTGTTTTCTTTTTAAATGAAAAACAGTCCACTTCTGAAAATAAAATAAAATAAAATAAAATGGTTTTCATTTTTGTGTGTGTCAAAAACCTCCAAAATTTCAGAAAGAAGTTTTGAAAAATATGTTTGTTTTGTATTTTATCATGGAAAATACCATTTTTAACTATCCAACTGATTACTTTTAGTGTGAAAGCTGGCAATTTTTACTTGTGTTCTGATTGTATTTTAACATTTGCAAATGTGTGCAGAGTTGTGGGTAGGTACCTTTTAAAAATAGATCCATTATTAATCAACAATTAATATATTAAGCCTTAGCTGAAGATTTCAAATCTGAAAGTCCCGAAAGATGAAGAGGCTTAGGATCCAATGCTCCAGCTTAGGCCCATCACTGTTTTAACCTTTAAAAAAAACTTCCAGAGAAATAATCAGTTGGACTCCAGGACATCCAACTCTTTCACCCATCATTCCCACCATCAAAATATATGCAATTGTTTATATACAGAACACTGAAAAATATTCAGGCCATCAAAGAAAACATTCAGGACAGTTTCACATAAGCTACTTATCATTCATGTCTGTAAAGATCCCCTGGCACTTTTTGAAACCATAAGAGCATTAACCCCATTGCCCTGTCCAAATTCTAACTCAGTTAGTTACATTTCCCCCCATAAATTTCACCTGGCATTTTCAACTGGCTATGGTATTATTTCACTTCCTATATTAAACTGTTGAGTTGTATTGCTGTGTAGTTGCTGCATTCCACTCTCAAAGAATTTCAGCAGTGGGTGAAGATACCCCTACCAACTGCTTCATAGGTCTGATGTGAGAATTCAGCAGTTAGTGTTTCCAAAGACTTTGAGATCCTTAGAGGAAAGGTGCAATGGAAAAATAAATGGTTAGCTAATTAATTTGTGCATACCATAGCAAGTCTCATATAATATTGTTCAATATATTTATTAAATAAATGCTAACATATGACTAAAATCAAGAAAACTAAGACATTCAAGAACAAATGTTTCCCCTACTCCCACTCAGCCTAGTTCATCCTGCTGCAATTTGGCTATTGAGAAAACACGGTACTCTTATATACCTAGGTATTTTACAAGAACTATGTATAAGACAGTGCATTAAGGATAGTAATGACAGCCCTAATTCTAAATTAGATATCTTTTTACAAAAATCGTGTTTCAGGTACCATTTTACCAATGACACAGCATATAGCATGCATTAGCAATGGACAGATGGAGTGGATAGTCTAGTAACACCTTTTTCCATTTCTAATTTCCTCGATTCTCATTTTTTCTTTTTAAACAGCAGTTGTAGCAATCTCATATAAATAAGCAGACATATGCAGAAAAAAATGCATATACCTATAAAGACAGACAATATATCTACTGAGACAGCAAGTTTATGTGAGCTGGATTCACTCTCACTTGAAAACAGAAGAGACTTCAAAGTAACCTACCAGATGTTTTGAAAATTATGAAAGATATCATGGATCACTAAACTTGATAGAGATGCATTTATTTTTTCATACTGGAAAAGGGGTTCAAAACCATGGGATACAGTTAGGAGCAAAATTCAAACTAGCAGTAAGCAGGGAACTCAGCCAGAACTACTTCAGACAAAGAGTAATAAACATATAAATTAAGTTACACCAAAGGAGGAATGAAGCCTAGAGTATAAAGTAAATGAGTTCAAGATATACCTACATTTTTGTTTGGAGGACAGAGGTAATTTAAAGGTGTACAATGAAAAATCAAGGACATGGAATTAAAATAATCTCAAAATTACTCTGTGATCTTGAGCCACATGGCTTTTTCCTTTTCCTAAAATGTGTTGTCTCCTTAGGCCAGTAGGGAGAAAATTAAATAATGCAGGATAATGCTTTAGTCAGTCATCATTTATGACACTGAAGTACAACTGGCCAATTACATATCAGGCTCAGATACTGTTGGGTTAATGTGAATTTACACCAGCCTATTACGACATTTATCCTGGTGAGGATCATTCAGTGTCATTGTTTGAGTATTTGTGTATTTCTATGGAGTTTGATGCTAACCTCACTCTCGCTGACCTACACCAGGAGTAAATTCCATTAAAGACAATGGTTTTACACGAGTATAGCTGGTGGAAATCAGACCAGAGTCAGGACCAATAACCCTAGATAACTTGGTGGTTGGCATAATATAAGGCCTTGATTCTGCATTTGGAAGGTAGGGGTGACAGGGTTCAGCCATGCAGTTGTCAATGCAGAATCTCTGCCTAAATGTCCTCATCTGAAAAAGTTGTTCAGTGTTGTAATGTCCACAAGACCAGCACGATACTTCCCAGCAACTTATCTTCATTCTGGGAAGTCTCAACGTCATTCACAAAACTCAGTCTCCTACAGGGCAACACAATGTGCTGTTCCCATGCAGTGGCCCACACAAAAAAAAAACAATTTCAGCTTTTAAAATTATCTCAGAATAATTTACACAAATTAAACTCCCTAGTTCCTATTTAAATGTCTTATTTGTTTTGAGAAGTGGTTTTTTTAAAAGCTGTTAGCACAGAAGTATATGGGGTTGTGTGAGGAATCAAATGTTCAGATCAGTTTTTCAGGATAGTGGATTAATTATAAAACTGCAAAATTGTGATAGAAACATAGTGAAAATAAAAGATTCTTTAATGTAATCTTAAAATAACTTGAGCAAACACTGCTTTCATATCCCTGCCTCCTTTACTGCAGTCAGACCTCTTCAATGACACACGTACAACAGATGTAAGTATCATGTCAGATAACTTAGGAAATTGAGATTTAACAGAGATTTATTCCCAGCTATATTCATTCTGAAACTTTTGGCAGAAAGAAATAAAAAGAAAGAGCCTGAAAAGCATGTAATATCATCCTGTTTTTAGCATTGGATGTGGGTCTCAATAAGAGTTTTGGCATGACTTCGGTTTTTAGGATAGATTATTTAAATCTCAACAGATGAAAAAACAAAAAAGTTTGTTTGACATCTTGACTTTTCACATCAAAACTGTTGATCACATGTTATAAGGTAATACTAAAGTGTTTGCTCTATAACTGCAAAATGTTTGTTCTGAAACTCTAACTCACCAAACTGGAAAAAAACTTCACCTGATGCAAACTGCTGGATTCCTACAGAAGGAAGGACCTACACATCAGGAAGGACTATTGAATCCAAATGGGCCACTGTGGCACAAAGACTTTGCCAATTGCTCCCCACACGCTCATCCCATCAGCCTGGATTCTAGAGAGGGGGATAAAAATCCCTGACCAGAAGGAATATGGGTCATTTTATGCTCTTTGACTCTAAGGGCTAAGATTCCTAAACATAAACAAGAGATCCCCATGCTGCTTGGCATGGGTCAGCCCTAATTGCAGCATGATGAAGAAAGGGATCTGACAAACATCTGCCATGTGTGGTTCATTCTCTCTCTCATTCTTTCTCCAGTGGGTGAACTGTATGTACACTAAGGTGTTTTGTTTTGGTAGGGTTTGGGTTTTCTTAAATGTACCCACTGCTGTGTGTCTGTTAGTGAAGGAAAGGTCAAATATGTATGCTTTGCACTTGGAATGGAGACACCAGATCTAGAATCACTCTAGTCATTTCAAATTGAGACACAGGAAGAATTGGGTATATTTCCATTACTGCTATTGTGAGAACTTACATCACATACAGAGCTATTCCTATCTCAGTGCACAGGGAGTTATGCATTCATAATCAGGGGAGTAGCTTGCACAGATCCAGACAAAACTGGTTTGACCTATGCTGGTGCTTGTGAGGCTCACTTGGTTAAGACTTTATTTTCCCAACTTTTTTCTTGCTCTCTGCCTTAGGGGCAGTAGCTGAGCTAGACAGACCCATTTTAAAGGATTTTTTTTAGATCCATTATCTTGATCTTCCCATTTTTCAAACTGCCTCTGCTCCCTGGATGCTGAAAACGTTTCTATTCCCTTGTACCACATGGCTCTGATCACAGTTGCCGAATCCTCTGCTGTATGTAGATTAATGAAAGAAGCGAATGTGGATCATTTTGCAGTGTATTCTGTTAATACACTGAGTATAAATACAAACAGATTTGAAGAAGATACAGTCAACATGATATTGTAACACTTAACATGTGAAATGAAACACTAATTCCATATCAAGCTTGGAAAAAGGTATTCATTTCAACACATTTTAAAAGCCATATTTTCCAGTCCTTTTTTTCTGTGCACTCACACCTGTCAGAAGTGAAGAGCCACAGATACCTGAACCACAGGTGAAAAAAAGCCTTTTCCTAGAAGAAAACCAGAAGGATCCACCCTTACTTCTAAAGAATGTCTCTCATCAGGTTCTTGCCAGTTAGTTGAGACAAAGGATACAGCCTCAAGTTAAATCAAGTTAAATTAAAATACAGATAATTGTCAGGGCTGGTGCTTGGGCAGCCTAGCCTAGGGGTTAGAGTCAGGTACACATCAAGGTTCCTGGAGCCAATTACCAGGATTCAGGCCTGGTGGAATACCAGGAGATCAGAACTGAGACACAAACTGGAGAGCAGGGATCAAGAGCCAGTTACCAGGAATCAGGCCAAGTTAGGATACCAGGAGGTCAGGATCAGGTGACAGAAGCAGAGGGCAGGAACCAGGAGGCAGTTAAGAAGAGTCAAGCCAAGTCAGGAACAGGTAATTACCAGGCAAAGTGGTCTCTGGCAGAGTGAAGCCCCATTGTATAGACAACTTCCTGTTTCCTCCTCTGGCTTAAATGGGGGCTGCAGCCCAGTTAGGAGCCTTGCTGCTCTTCCAATCAGAATGTAGGGGCGGGGCTTGTGCTCCAGTTGGGCTTTATGGACCCGGGTCCCAGATACTGTCTGTGCCTGGGTGGGAGGGGCACTGGAATGTGATGACTCCCAGAACTCCTGTGGGACTGGTCAATACTTATTAACAGGTCCCCCATATCACAGGGAAGCATGCCTTAGTCTCTTTTTCCCCTACCACTAAAGCCAATGATGTCTTCTTAAATCCTTCTTTTCCCACAACAGGAGAAGGGATTTTTGCAGATCCCTACATACTCTTACAAGGAGACAATCTCATATGAAGTCTTGTACTCATAAGATTTTTCGCTTTTGCAGAATAGAGAGATCTGGATACATTTCTAGACATTGGGATGTTCGTCCAAACAGAACCCAAGATCTGTCCAGCACTCATTAATACAGTTCCTCAATACATTCTCCAATAATCAAAATCATAAGAGTTCTGATGAAAAGTAGTTATTCACACACAGCAGCTGCTTTCTGAAATAACTGCGTTTAGAGAAAACTATCCAAATGAACAAAAGACATTGTATCCAGATGTCCGATAAAATTCACTGCAAAAACAAATCTTAAGTGATGTCCTGAACAGGGATGGTTTAAGCATATGTGCTTTCCTGAATCAAGGCACTATAAGTACCATTGTTATATCATGTATAACACATATATGTATTATCTTTCAGAGAGATTGGTTTCAGTATAAGCAATTCTTTTTGCTAAATTTAATAGCATTTAGCTAACGTCCTGTGTTTTGTAATACATTTTATACTTCACAAATTAATTCAGTACTTTTAAAACTTACTGCTGTACCAAGTGAATCAACTAATAACACTACCCAGGCTGCTTAGAAAAGAAAGATGTTAGCATGATGTTTTACTCTGCAGGAAGAGCGTTGAGCGCATTTTTAATGATTTACCAGTTCTACTTGACTGAGCTTGCACCCTGTAAATGGATCATATGATCACTGATCACAAGTTAAACTGCTTTTGTTTCTCGCATGGCATGGACTGAAGGCCCGTTGTACAGTACCAGAAGTTCGTGTGCAGCTCTGTGTAAGACAAGGTGAGGTTACATACAACAGGCAGTTAATGGCTCATACCAGCAAGCCCTCAACTGAATGCAGCACATGAGGTTGAATTTTAAAGAGGTAGGTGACCTTGCAGCTGGGAGCTTTAACTGTGTGTTTTTACCTATTTATACCTGGATAAGTAAACACTTACTGAATGCTGAAAGGGCCTGAAAGCACTATGTTAGCCAGAGGCTAATCCCTATTCTCTGTGGATGAAAGAACTCAAAGGAAAAAAGAAAGTTTTCTGCCTCAGGTAACACAAAGGTAAACCTGTAATAAGGAGCTCCATTTATTTTAACCTTAATGTTGCCATATCTACATTTCTAATGAGCTCTCAGCAGTTAAAAATAAAATACTGCCCTGTTCTAAGAATGTCAGAAATGTAAGAACAATACCAACAGAGTATCACAATGCGGTGGACAATGAAAACCCAAAGCGTTCAGAAAGGCCCTCTTAATGTAGGTACCGAATTCTGATCCCACTCAAGTCTAAAGGAAAACTGACATTGACTTCAATGAGCCCTGTATCTGGCCTTAAGCAAGCATCAGAAGAAACAGTGACCACAGCTTCTCTAGTTCTAGGGTTTGACCCAATTTAAAATGCATCCAACATTCATGTTGCAGAAAACAATATGAGCTACGGAAGATTCAAGGACTTTTAACTGATTCTAGCTTTCAGTTCCTATGGGGTGGTGTTCTAATGCAGTATCCATAATATATTTCTTGCCTTATACTTTCATTTCAGTGTTTAATGTTTTTGACCATACTGCTAAGAGAACCAATAAACACCTTTGTTAACAAATGCCTTTTCAGCAAGAAGTGTAATGTACTGCAGTGTGTGTGAGAGAGTGAGAATGCTTTTTGAAAATTTCTATTTGCTTTTCATAGGTCAAAAAAGGGCTTTGTGGCTAAAGCCTTGTTTTACAATTTAATCCCAAGTGAATTCTTGAGCATCAGCCTACTTAAAAAAATTTCAGAATCCATAATCATTCAGTTATTTCTCCATGAATATTACAACCTCTATTTTGTATTTTGCAAATAATGTAAGAAAAGTAAAAGAGACACTTCAAAAGTTTCAGTTTTCCCTTTTAAAAGCTTCAGAACTTCACTCCCCAAAACCTTATGGTTGATAAATACTTCTAAATACACAGTTAATACAATGTTCTACTTAAAAACAAACCAAACATTTTTTCCTCAGCAACATATTCCTGATCTCTCTCTCTCTCTAAATATCAAACACATGCTCAAGATTACCCTCCTTTGTTCCTCCCCCCACACAGAGAAGACTCTAAATGTTGACTTGTAAATTACAAACCCACATAGTATCTATGGGTTGGAAAGCCAGAGCCTTTACTCCAAGTACAAGCCCTGGACCAAAACATGTTAAATTTCGTCTTTACAAAGGGCTGAAGAATTCTCAGTATTCCAATTCACCTTAGCAGTATAAGTCAGGCAACTCAATCTTCAGATGCAAGCCAGAGATCAACCTACACCAAGTGCACAATCCTCCCTTCCCACCATTTATCCCTCCTACATACATATACAAACCAGTTATGCTGGCCATATACCCAATATAGGCTGGAAGAGTGGCTCAAATGAAAGACCATACTGTTGTAATTCATTTGCACAAAGGGAAAGACTTCACTGAGGTGGCATAATGATAATACTTCCTCCTTTCTCCCACCCTTTGTCTGTCTTGTCTATTTAGAATCTAAGGTTCTCAAACTGCATCCTTCTCTTACTATGTATGTGGACCACTGTTTGCAGTGTTGTTGTAGCCGTGTTGGTCCAAGGATATTAGAGAGACAAGGTGGGTGATCCCAGTACCCAGGTCAACATCTCACCTCAGTATAGAAGGCTCTCCTAAATAAAAACAGGTTTTAATTACAGAGGAGTGAATAGGTTCACACAACACAAGAAAATCTCCAATCCTTAGCCCATCTCTTGAAGACAGTCACAGTTAGCTACTATTTTCAGGTACTTCTGCTCTTCCAGTTACCACTAGAAATGTTAAAATACCATCATAATAACTATTCATGTTTTGTTTCCAGCCCAGCATCTGAACTTTTTGGTGCATATCCAAATTAGACCTGGGCCTGAACCCAAGCCCCATATCCTTTGACCTTGGGGAAGTTTGGATTCACATCTTAACCTCATGGCTTCCTTCTACATCTTCAGTGGGCCAAATTATAATCGGACCACCTCCAAACTATGGGGTAATTTGCATCCAGAACAAAACTTTGTGGCATGGGCCATCTCTCATTTGAACTTTAGGTTTTCTCATAACTAGGTCTATGATTTCTCATAACATGATTACATGTGATCAATTAAGGACATGATTAAACAAAATACGTAATGCTTATATGCTTACATGTTTATATGCTTTGCTGAACTGGGGCCCAAATCACTATTTTATCCAGACTCCCTTTAACTGTAAACTGCTTGATTACACCTTGAATACAAAAGGCACTATAAGAAAATCATGTTAAATATGTGTCATAATGAATTTTTTCCCACCAAGGATAATAAAGATCATATGTGAATAATATTATAATTTTATTTTGCAGTCATTTATTTCATTTTAGATGTAGCGGTATAAATAACTTAATAACCAAGAATAATATTTGGTTGTTTTATGATGCCACCCAGATTTTTTTTTAAACTTAAAACACAGATGCAAAAGAAATATTTCCCTGATATTCAGGTTATATCTTAGCTGTAAAAATGTCATGATAGAAAAAAAAAGAATTCTTGGATCTAAGATAAATTTTTAATAGATTTTATTAAATTTACATTGATCCATATGCAAAATAATTTGTTTACAATTTGAACTGAGACTTATAAATGGAGCCTAACTCAATAAAGGAGAAGACTGGAAAACAACAGCTGTATGGTTATTAACACATTAAGCCATTAAAAATATTAAATGTTGCATGTGTAGTTTGATTTATAAACAGAGTCAAATTAGCCCTTTAAATTTGTTTGGACACAGGGGACCTGATTTAAAAAAATAGGTGCATGCAATTGTTGGAGCTTAAATTAGTCATGTACACATGTGCAATCATAGTATTTGTGTGCATAAATTAGGAGTGTAATATTGACCACAGCCAGCTGTTAAAATTATGTTGCAAAGGGAATGCCTGTGTCACGATTAAAGCTGAAGACTGTGGATTAGGTTGCCTGAGTTCTATTTCTAGCTTTGATACTAAGTAACTGAACTTCTCTCTGCCTCATTCTATCCCCCTTTCTGTAAAATGGGTATTCTAACACTTACCTAACTGACGGTGCTATTGTTGGACCCTTTAGCTAGTGCTTGGAAAGTGCTTTGAGATCTTTGAATGAAAGGAGCCATATAACTGCAACAGTATAATAGTTAGCTATGCAGTGGCACTTGTATGGTCATGTGCAATGCACTATTTGTCATATCGTATAACTAAACATGAAAGTTCAGTGCATGTTACAATTCTGAGAAAGGGCACTTTAATGGGGTTAATTAAAGTGGAAAGAAATATTCCTTCTGTTTCTCTACAAAAGAGACTAAAATAAAACTTAAGGCCTAACATACATTGATCACTACAAAATAATGTTAAGTTATAATTGAAATTACTATAGCATACATTGAACATTAAAATAATGTAAAAATCAATGAATGTGCTCAAGACAAAACCAGCAGCAAGATGAAACATTTTTAGAAATGGGGGTAGAACTGTCAACTTTTCCTGACACCAAGACTTCTACACTCTCACAGAGTAGCCACAAATACATGGATCTGGAGAATCCCTCATCCCCACACAGTGAGTGGAGTTGTCAGGTAGCCATTTCATCCCTCTTCATTCCCTGCCACTGAACCTGACTTACACAATAACTTTCTTCAAGTATTTTTTGTGGATTTCCATTTTTTTATGTGCACCAAAAATGTTAATGTTAATTTTTGGTGAGGTTGCTGAGTGTTGGATTCTGCAAATATATTTGGAGATTATTTTCTGGCCGGGCCTTCTCTGTACATCTGAACTTGTCAAAACATTGAGGGTTTCAAAATGCGATACAGACTTCACAGTTATAGCTAGGACTTGTTCCAAAGTATATTTAAAAAAAAAAAAAGGGAGAAATGAGGATGCATGGGGGAAAAGGAAAAGAAATGATTCGGGAATGATGAATACGCTGGAAAGATGGGAAGGTCTCACTCTTTTGACCGAAGTAAAGAAAACAGATAACAGGCACAGAGGAACACAGGTGTCTTTTTCATTGCAAACTTTTGAAAAACATACGGAACCCTACCCTAAGTCTCTTCCATTAATCTCCAGGAATTTTATCTTCTACTCTTACCTATTCTTCTTCCACTTTCACCTCTGCATCTTTGTATTCAGGGTTTAACTGTAGCTCCTCACTAATGCACTGTTTTTCTTAAGGACCAACAGAACGTCCAACTTCTCCTTCACATTTAATATTCCTTGTTTTCTTTGAATTCTCCTTCTTTCAAAACTACTGCTATTCTAAAGATAAGTTACTTGATGTAGACATTTGCTTCTTGCTGTAAAAAGGCAAACATGGAAAGTAAAATCAGCAAACAACAAAAAAAACAGCAGATAGCCCTCGGACAGCTGCTGGCGAGAAAGGGGACTGAGCTAAGGTTATGAGCTTCTGGATATGAGAAAGGGAGAATGACAGGTTTGGGTAGAGATCGGGGGTACTTAATTTTGAAAGGCACTTGCCGGGATAGCTGCATGTGATAAAGGATGACATGGTTATAAGCATGCCTACTTAGGCAAGGTGAGAGTGTGGATAGCATATTTTGCCAGAGTCAGTTCTATTTTGCAGCGACAGATCGCAAAACAAGTAGGAGCAAGTAGCTCTGAGAGAAGGGATCTACAGCACAGGAATTTCTCTTTGGGAGAAGAGACATCAATGGCTATTAAGTAGCTGCCACTTATCAGGTAGGGAAAAGAGGAAGAGGGATTGTGCGAAGGGAGCACTTGGAGAGGCCTCTGAAATAAATACATAGGCATACATTGGCATCTCCATTTTTTGGGTGCTCACCAAGCATTTTCTGAGAATTGGTCCCCATTAAAGTGTTTTAAGTTGGGTAACCAAAATCACTAGTTACTTTTGAAAATTTAGGCCATACTTTTTTTTTTAAACTGAATGTCTAAGAGCCCATACAATCCTGAGGACCTTTTTTCATTTCAACCACAGAAAGGGAGAGAGGTAGGTGGGAAAGATGGTTTTACAGCATTGAGCAGGATTCCAGGCAGGCTGTTCCCAAACTGAAACAAAGCTTAAATACTATCTATTCATAAGAAGTAGTGAATTTCATACAAAGCAAGTTTCACTCTGTTTATTTAATTTTTTTAGTCATGAACAACCATATGACCATAGAACCAGTTTCTCTTGCTCTGGAGAAAGGATCTCAATCAAGGGTGAAAAAAAATGTAAAATAATAAATAAACTGACTTCAGTGTAAGCCCCTTCAATGTAAGAAGGGTTAGCACAGAAAATGACGAGAAAAGAGATATAGAAAACATAATTATCAGAACACCATATTACTATGTTACCAATGGGACAGGGCACTTAACAAATGTAAGGGGCCCAAGTCACTATATAACGATAACCTAAAGACTGGTCACTTGTGCAATTTTTAAACTCCAGCTGGAATAATATAAATAAATAAATATGAGATAAGGAAACATGGAAACTTCACACAGTCTGCCAGGATCCATAGAAATGATAAGCCACTCCTGCCATTTAGAGCCAGCCTAATCATTTGTGTAACTAAATGCGCAAGGGCTCATTTAATGTGATAAGCCTCCTATCAAAGCATCTCTGAACAAGATGATCTACCCACATGACAAAGTTGTTTATCTTGTACAAGGCATCCTACAAGCATAATGTGATATGACACCCCTTTTATATTCCAGAGTTCTAAACACAGCTTGTGCATTTGAAGACTAGAGTTTAAGGTGTCTTCTGAAAAGAGAACCAAGTGAAAGCCAACATAGATGGATTTGTTTTTCTTACATAACTACTGGGAAAAATAGAACCAGGAAGATACCCTCCAATTATGTTTTTATTCCTGAAGAAACAGAAGAAGGTGAAGATTGATTTCAAGTGGCACCTGCCCTTTGCTCTTCAGACAAATTGTTGGCTTCTCCTTTGCCTGCTTTCTAAACATGGTGCATATGTTCTTCCCTTCAGAATGCCACTCTTTGTCATTCAGTAATCCATAGGAATAGCTCTGCTGTATTGAAATGCCCCAGAAAGTCAGCTAGTTGAGTGGAAAGTAATGTATGATAGTCAATTTTATAAAGTTTCCTTATTATAAATTGACCAGGTAATGGGTACCACTAAGTAAAAGGATTAACTGATGATGAGCCATGGAGTACAGCTCCATGAAAAACTGTTAAATCTACCCATAAGGTTGATTGAAGCAAATATATGCATTAAGAGCAATGATAAAGTGATACTAAGGGTATTTGTCCTTAGAGACCCTCGTTATCTGATAAATGTTTAGTAATGTTTATTATTTCATATAAAACATTTTTTCTCTTTGAAAAAAATATATAATTGAGCTTCTGTGGAACTATACATTTCTAATGTTTTCGTCAGTGCTGGATGTTGCATGGTCTGTGCTTTCCAAGGGTCAGGCTGAGAGCAAAATCTCTAAAATTCAATCTGGGCAAGATTGAAACGATGCTAATGACTAGAGAGAGAGAAAAGTTTCTACTCTTGTTAATAGACGTGTCTGATTTGCCCTTCATTCAAGAGGTTCACCATTTGGGGATTTTCCAGGATCCCAATCTGTCCTTACAATCTCTGGTCGCTTTGGAAGCTAGAACTGCAGTGGGTTAGGTAGATGTGACCATTTCTTTCAGATCCAGACCTTGCCAGTATTAGACTGGATAATTGCAATGTGCTCAGAGTGAGGCTACACTTGAAGAGCAGACAGAAGGTACAGCCACAAAATGAAGCTACTCCCAGCATATAGAACAATTTTATCCACCGAGAATACATCCCACCACTTCTCCAATAACTTCACTGTCTTGTCATTTTCTTCCAGGTGCCATTCAAGGTGTTGACTTTGATCCATAAAAACCTATAGAGCTTGGGTCAAAGTTATCAGGGAGATCACTTCTCCCTCAATGAGTAACCGACCCAGCTTTAAACCTTTGAGGGTTGGTGGCAAAGTGTTCACAATGCATGGTCCTTGACTCAAATTCATTTGTCTCACTGGTCCAATTGAGCTGAACTCTCTTGACCCTAAGGGCACAAGAGAAGATCTTTTTGTTTTCTCACATGTTCCCCTGAGGGATGAATAGATGGGTCAGGACTAGAGGCCTGTGGATTTTTAGGACTGGCTTTTACATACAAACACACAACCCTCTGAGCCTTGAAAAAGAAGCAAAAAATACTATATTATGTTATATATACACATGAAGCCTGAGATGGTTTTAAATCTCAAAAATGATTGGTAACTAATGTATAACATTTAGAGGCAATAAGAGCAGGGAATAAAAGGCCTCATATTTATTGCTTATATGCAATGGTAGAAAATGGATTGCTAATGGAGAGACAGACATCTTTAGACTTAGGTATGCTATATTAGATGCTTTGTTAGGAGCAGTGTCTGATTGAATTTGTATTCCTAGCTTGTTGGTGCACTAGTGTCTAACATGCTTACTAGCGCCAAGGAGCTCTACTAAGCTAAGCATACTTACTAGCTAAGGAGCTGATTTGAGAAGAAAATTTAGACAATGGGGGGTGGAGAGGAAAGACTATAAAAAGATTCAGGATTCCTCTAGAGGCAGAAGTGAAAACATCAACTCCTTTTGTATCTTCACAGAATGAAACTAGAAAGGGCATTAAAAAACCCTTCTTGGAGTTTTAATCAAACTCTTACATTTAACAGCATTAATGTTAAGTATGCAAACGTTCATCCCACTGATCATTATGGTATCAAGAACTAATTTTCCTCTTTTTAAGAGCTTATATGTCACATCACACCCCTTGGGCCTTCCAAAGAAGTATTTAAATGCCTAACTGGGGGAAAAGAAAAGCATTCCAGACAGCCAGGTGTTACTGATTCACCCATTAAAACTTCAGTTATAAAATATCCCACACAATGGTAAAACATTTCAGTCATTAGAAGATCATAAATAGATTAAGATGACATTCTAAATTATTATGACTCTGTGTGTATAAAATTTACATTGCTCATCACAATATCCCAGGTGTCTGTGACTCTGATTATCTGAAGTTAAAGATAAAGTGCATATGCTATTTGTTCTGAGAACTTAAAAATGACAGAACCATATGCTGTGAATGTACCATCCCTCCTGAGACAGGAGAGAATTTTACATTTGTTTGTAAGAAAATTCATTTACTGTTACCTCAGCGAAAATAAATCCTTGTTTCATTTTATTTTTAAGTGCAAATTTGAAGTAGGCACACATACATAAATATAAAAAGGTAACAAGGATTTTTAAGTTCCATAAACTCCTAAGTTTAAACTAAGATAAAGAGTTAATTAAAAAAAGAAATAACATTTCACATTTCTATGGCACCCTTAATATCAAAAAGTGCCAATGGATTTTTCCAGTCATATATTATCACCTCTCACTCTAATCATGAATTACACACACACACACCTGTCTATATACAATGTGCATGTGTGCATAAATATAACTTTTATGTGTACCTTCTCCTTAACTTCTGCAGTGTTCCTATGCATTATTAAGTAAGAACTGTTTTTTCATCTTAGAAATGGCTCTCTGCTATTTCAACTTCTAAAGCCTTCTCCTGGCAGCTCAGAGTGGAAGTTAGAGCCCTGCGCGGGACTTTTTAAAATCCTGCTCCCGCTATTATAGCAGTGGGTCTGTGGGATCCCGGTCCCGCTGCAGGGCTCTACGCTAATGCCATGCAGAGCTCTAATGTAAATTACGCCAGTCTGAGCTTCCTTACACATTAGTAAATGGGTGTAAGTGGATTTAAGGGAGCCTAAAGAACTCCAAGTCACAGCAGTATGTGGTCTAGTGGATAGAAACTGGATTTGGGATCAGGAGACCTGAATTCTACTCTTGGCAGAGCCATTGACCTGCTGTGTGTACGCGCAGAAAGGTTCTTTTGCCTCTCTGTGCTTCTGTTTCTCCTCCCACCATTTGTCAGGCTGGTCTTTTTAGACTGTCAACTCCTCAGTGCAAGGACTGTCACACTGTGTGTATTTATAGCGCCTGTCACAATGGGGCTTGGGTCTCTAGGTCCCACTGATATATAAACCACAATGTGTCCTCCTGTCTCTCCCCAGTTCCAGGAATTGCTTTGCTCTGGCTTCTCTTCTTCTTCTATTTAACTTCATGAGTGAAATCCTGGCTTTGTTGAAATAAATGGGAGATTTGCCATTGAATTCATTGGGGCCAGGATTTCACCTTATATGTTTTTATCGTTCCTCAAATGAAATAAAAATTGTTCTAAACAAAATATAAAAATATGCCAGAATCTCCTATCAAAATTCATAACTCACAAGAAACCCTACAATAATAAATCAGTGAAAGGCAAAGCAATTCCATGCAGCAAACATTTTAGTATTGTTTCCAAACATGTATTATTAAACAGTGTGTTTAAAAAATTATGAACAACATCCTTTTTAGAAACAAATTGGTTCTAATTTCTCCAGCTATACAATCAGATTATTTATTTTGCACACCGGAGCCAGGCAAGCACCTGAGAGAAGGGGACTACTTTCTCTTGTGTATGCAAACGACATGGGCATGGGAACTAATCCATGCGAGCATGTCTGGTGAAATTCTGCCCCCCATATTATCTCACGGTTGAGGAATGTTAGAGCAAGGTAGACTTCAAAGGACCAGAAATACACACAGCTTTTGCCAAATGCTGACTTTTGCCATCTGGGTTTCTGGTGTTCCTGTGCTCCTCCTCCTTGTAGAACTACAGCTCTTTCATGTTGTGTTAATGTTTTCTCTGCTGTGATGTGCCACGTGGAGGCTGCTATTCACTTCACAGACAGAGGACAAGCTTGATGTTATTTGCAGTCTAAATGCTACCTGAACACACTATGAGGTTGTAAAGCATGTGGAGAAGTAAAAGAAATAGAACTAAATCTAACATGTAGCTTTTATTCAGCTGTAGATCTCAAAAAACTTTACAGAGGAAGGCAGGTACCATTATTTATCCCATTTTTCAGATGGGGAAACTGAGGCTCAAGGTCATACAGCAGGTCAGTGGCAGAGCCAGCAATAGAACCTAGATCATTCTGGTGTAGTCTGTAAAACTGAGCTCAGTACAATATATATTTTCTTATTTTTTAGAGTAGCAGTAACCAAAACATTCATATTGGGTAGGGACACAGTCTAAATGCTATTCCAAAAAGCAGACACACAGAGAGAAATAATGCTAAAAAGTGTCTGCCAATACTTGCCCAGATTTTTAAAATGAATTCGTTTCAGTCATGGCCATACCCCAATGATGTTTACCTTCCACAGTAAAATCTGAGAGATCAAATTTTACTGCCATTATTATTAATTGAAAACAAACTTTCGTTAGATCTGCAAGCATTTGTGAAATGCAGATTAGAAAATTTGCAAGTGCTAATATTCAGAAGTGCTTGTATGCTCATCCAGACCCCAATCCTGCAGCATATATATTTATGTCCATTCTTATTCAGCAAAGCACGTAAGCACACAATTATCTTTGGGTATGTACTGTGACAAAGTTCCGAGCCTGTACTGGTGGGTCCCGCACTTCTGGGCAGATTCAGTGGTCTCAGAAACTAAATAAGGCCCCAATGTGACCTCCCTTTCTCAGTGTAGTGGCAAGAGTCACCGCCTATTGAGTTACTTTCATCACCGGCCAGTAGGGGAGATGGGAAGCGGGAATACCCCACAGGCTCTGTTGCTCCGTAGAGCTCAGTAGGCGCAGTTCGGCCTCCTGCCTGGACCGAGTCCTGCTTCCCTTCTCCAGGGGATCTCTGTAGAGTATGGTGGCGCGGGGAGGGGGGAAGAACACGGGTCCGCCTTCTACTCTGGGTTCCAGCCCAGGGACCCTAATGGTAGCAGCTGTTGGCGGCTTTCTCTTCACCACTGACGCTGCTTTGATTCCCTGGGCCACTTCCCCCATGGTCTCCTTTTCCTAGGTTCACCCTTACCTCAGGATTCAGCAATGCTTCCTCTCCTCCAGCTCCTTTCACCTGGGCTCCCTAGAGGGCACTGGAAAGAGAGCTTTTAAACAGTATAAATGGAACCTTGATTAGTTAAAGCTGTCTCCATTAGCCTAACGGCCTTAATTGGTTAATTGGCGTCAGGTGTCTTAATTGGCCTGGAGTAGCCTTTGTTTGGCTATCCAGGGAACAGGGACCTGCTCATTCTAAAGGCTGATATACCTGCCTTCCACCACTCTCTTACATTCTTCTGGTCTGAATCTGTCACATATCCCTCCCCCTGCTCAACACCCTTGGGAGGAGTTTCCTACTAAGGTAGAGGATCAGGTGTTCTTCTTCGGATGTGTCTGTCTGCAGGATGAACCCCTTAGTGAAGTCTGGGGCTATGAGTACAGAGTCACTGCAGAGGGCTGTCCGCAGATCTGTAAATGCCCTCTCTGCTGCGTCAGTCCATCGTACTATCGCAGGTCCCCGAGCTTTTATTAGATCCGTCAGGGCACTTGTCCTGATGGCAAAATGGGGGATAAAGTGTCGATAGTACCCCACTACTCTAAAAAATGCCCGGACTTGTTTCTTGCGAATTGGTCTGGGCCAGTTTTGGATGGCCTCTAGTTTATTGAGTTGGGGGTTTTACTACGCCTCGTCCCACAATGTAGCCCAAATATTTAGCCTCTGTTAACCCTATGGCACACTTGGCAGGGTTTGCAGTAAGCCCAGCGCACCTTAGAGTATCTAGGACAGCTTCCACCTTCTCCAAATGGGTTTCCCAGTCCGAAGTATGAATAAACACATCGTCCAGGTAGGCGGTCACATAACTGGCATGGGGGCGAAATAGCTTATCCATGAGGTGCTGAAAATTAGCTGGGGCCCCATGCAAACCGAACGGGAGGACTGTATATTGAAAGAGACGCTCCGGCGTGGAGAAAGCGGTCTTCTCTTTTGCATCTTCAGCAAGGGGAATCTGCCAATACCCTTTAGTTAAGTCTAGAGTGGTCTGGAACTGGGCATTTCCTAGTCGGTCCACTAATTCGTCTATGCAGGGGATAGGGTACGCATCGAACTGGGATACCTCATTCAGCTGACGGAAGTCATTACAGAACCTCATGGAGCCATCCAGTTTGGGTACTAGCACGATCGCGCTAGACTACTGACTGTAGGACTCTTCTATTACCCCAAACTCCAGCATTTTCTTTACTTCTGCTCTGATTTCTTCTCTTTTGGCCGCTGGCACCTTGTAGGGCCTCATTATTACCTTGGCCCCGGAGTTTGTAATGATGTGGCGGTATGTCTCAGTTGTTCGACCTGGCCGAAACGAGAATACGTCTTGATTCCAGTTGATCATCTTGGTCACCTCCTCTCTTTGGGCTCGTGTTAAATCGGGAGATATCCTCACCGGCTCGGGGGTTTTGTTCTCCTGTGGTGGGTCCTTTTGCACAACTACACACTCTTCTTGGGTACGCCAAAGTTTTAGAAGGTTGACGTGGTACACTTGTTCTTGTTTTCTACGTCCCAGTTGTTGTACCTTGTAATTTACCTCTCCTATAGGTTCAGCTACTTCATAGGGCCCCTGCCACTGGGCCAAGAGTTTACTCTCTGCCATGGGTACTAACACCATTACTCGGTCTCCTGGCTAGAACTGCCGTACCTTTCCTTGGCGGTTGTAGTGAGTTTGCTGGGCTTTTTGGGCCTTCTACAGGTGCTCCCGCACTGTGGGGGTGACTTGGGTTATATGGTCTCTCATTTGCAATACATGTTCAACTATATTCTTCCTTGTATTGGGCTCCTCCTCCCAAATCTCTGTGGTTATGTCTAGTATGCCCCGGGGGTGGTGACCATATAATAGCTCAAAGGGAGAAAATCCAGTGGAGGCTTGGGGAACTTCATGGATGGCGATTATCAGGTAGGGCAACAGGGTATCCCAGTCATTTCCATGCCTACTTACTGTGAATCGGTCAGGGCCAGTTTTGGATGGCCTCTAGTTTATTGAGTTGGGGTTTTACTACGACTCGTCCCACAATGTAGCCCAAATATTTAGCCTTAGTTAACCCTATGGCACATTTTCTTATCATGGCTTTGAGGGTCCGGTTGAATCTCTTTACCAGACCATCGGTCTGCAGGTGGTAAACCAAGGTTCACAGGATCTGGACATGGAGCAGAGGTCCTTCATCAGTTTAGACATAAAAGGCGTTCTTTGGTCCATTAGAATCTCTTTTGGTAACCCTACCCAGGAGAAAATCTCCACTAGTGCCTTTGCTATGGACTTGGAGGTCGTGTTTCAGAGTGGAATGGCCTCTGGATACCTGGTTGCATAATCCAAGACAACAAGCACATATTGGTGGCCTCGAGTCGTCTTCTCTAAAGGTCCCATGAGGTCCATGGCTACTCGCTCAAAGGGAATCTCAATGATTTGTAGGGGTACCAAAGGGGCTCTTAGATGTGGGCAAGAGCTGTGCAACTGACACTCAGGGCAGGAGGCGCAGTACTGCTGGACATCCTCATGTACCCCTGGCCAGAAGAATCTGCGGAAGATCCATGCCTGAGTCTTCTTTACCCTCAAGTGTCCCTCAAAGAGGTGACTATGGGTGAGATTTAATATTGCCCCCTGATGTTTTGGGGGTACAAGGAGCTGGTTTACTGCTTATTCTTGCATTTGAACCACCCGGTACAGGAGGTCTTTCTAAATCATGATAGGGTGCTGGTCCTCGGGCCTTTCCCTCCACAGGTGTACCATTTATCTCGGCCACCTCTGTTCTTACATTATCATACCTGGGGTCTTCTGCCTGATCTCGCCTGAAAGTCTCTCTTTCGGGACCTATCGACCCAAACTCTGAGTGACTGGCCTCCACCTCCTCAGTCAGTTCGGTGGCATTGGGGTTGGGACTAGCCTCTGCTTCCTCCTCCCCTTCGGGTGTTTCTCCCTCAGTTTCCCGGGCCCGTTGGCCTACCAGGACAATATTCTGGCCCTGAAGCAGGATTCGGGTGCCCAAAGCCTTCACCACCCTCCTTTCCTTCTTGGTTTTTCTGCCCTTCCCGGCGGCAGGGAATAACTCTTGTGATATTTCAGCAAAGAAAGAGGGGTGACTTTCTGTTAGGGATTATTCCTTAACTTCGGGGTCCTCTCCACTCTCTCACCCCTCTGGCGGGAGTAAATTTCCAAATCCTGGGAAATCCCTTCCAATGAGCACAGGGTATGGGACTTTAGGGACCACTCCAGCTTTTACCCTGCTGATGTTTCCCTGGATCTCGAGCCTCACCGGGATGACAAGTTAACTACTAAAGGTCCCATGTACACATGTTAGTCCCGTATGCTTGGCCTGTATTAACTGGCTGCGTTTCACTGGTTTCCCCAAAATCAGGCTGACAGCGCTGCCAGAGTCCACAAGCACCATGTTCTCTACCCCATTCAGTTTAACCGGTTTTGTATATTTATGTGGGGTGACTGCAACCCTCACAAGGTTGATTAAGGTGCATGGGTCTGCCCAGTCCCCCAGGTTACACTGCATGGGCTCAATATTGGGACCTGGTGCCGCTAGGTGTCCCAATTCCCCACATGCGTAACACCTATAAGGGGCTCTAGGTGCTCCTGTGTCTCTTGGGTTAGGGGTCTTTGCCTGGTGGTTTCCCCCACTCAAGCTATTCCCTCCGTTTCTGGGTTCCTGCTGCTCTGTAGCCCCTATCCTCTTCCACCTGGGGCTCCCCAGATCATTGGTTTCCTGACCTTCTGGGGTCATAGCCGAGTACTTGTTTCACAAGGGGGCTTCTCTAGGTAGTCGGGACAGCTCTCAGGCCGCTATCTGTCTCTCCACCAATGTGATCACACCGTCATAGGTCGAGGGGTCATTCTGGCCCACCCATGCACAAAGATCCGGCAGCAGTCCCCTCATATAGTGGTCTATGACCAAAGTTTCCAACATTTCCTCTGGGTTGCATGATTCGGGTCATAACCACTTCTGGGTGAGGTGAATGAGGTCGAACAATTGTGTCCTCAGATGTTTGCCCTCCTGGTACCTCAACTCATGGTATCTCTGGGCCTGTACTGCGGTCATTACCCCTGATCGTGCCAGGATCTCCGCCTTCAGCTGGGGATAGTCAATGGCAGCTTCAGCGGGCATGTCGTGATAGGCTTTCTGGGCCTCTCCACATAAGAAGGGAGTGAGGATGCTGGCCCACTGGTACTGGGGCCATGCCTCTCGCAAGGTGGTCCTCTCAAAGGAGAGGAGATACGCCTCTATGTCATGATTGGCTGTCAACCGGCAGCCCTCCATACTCGCAACTCTTCAGACCCTTGTTTTTTGGCAGTGAGGACTTTCAGTTGGTCAACCACCTCCTGCAAGAGGGCTCGACCCTGGGAGACCTGCCCTATCAATAACTGGTTATTCTCTTGTTGTAGCCACATGGATTTTTGTTGTGCCCTTGTTTGGACTCGGATGGCCTCCTGCTGGGCTGCAGTGGCTTGCATCAGTGCTTTTATTATGTCTTCCATTGTGATGAGGACACCCAAACCCAGTGCACTTTTTTTTTTTTAATTCTCACCTTCTTCTGCCGCGCTGTGAACAGTAAGTCAACTATCCCACCCCTGACACCAATTGTGACAAAGTTCCAAACGTGCATTGGTGGCTCCTGCGCTTCTGGGCAGATTCAGTGGCCTCAGAAACTCGATAAGGCCCCAATGTGACCTCCCTTTCTCAGTGTAGTGGCAAGAGTCATCGCCTATTGAGTTACTTTCATCACCGGCCAGTATGGGAGATGGGAAGCGGGAATACCCCACAGTCTCTGTTGCTCCGTAGAGCTCAGTAGGTGCAGTTCAGCCTCCTGCCTGAACCGAGTCCTGCTTCCATTCTCCAGGGGATCTCTGTAGAGTATGGTGGCGGGGGGGGGGGATGGGGAGAACCTGGGCCCGCTCTTTACTCCGGGTTCCTGCCCAGGGACCCTAATGGTAGCAGCTGTTGGCGGCTTTCTCTTCACCACTGATGCTGCTTTGATTCCCTGGGCCACTTCCCCTGTGGTCCCCTTTTCCTAGCTTCACCCTTACCTCAGGATTCAGCAATGCTTCCTCTCCTCCAGCTCCTTTCACATGGGCTCCCTGAAGGGCACTGGAAGGAGAGCTTTTAAACAGTATAAGTGGGACCTTGATTAGTTAAAGCTGTCTCCATTAGCCTAACGGCCTTAATTGGCATCAGGTGTCCTAATTGGCCTGGAGTAGCCTTTGTTTGGCTATCCAGGGAACAGGGACCTGCTCATTCTGAAGGCTGATATACCTGCCTTCCACCACTCTCTTATAGTCTTCTGGTCTGAATCTGTCACAGTACTTAAGTCCCATTTAAATCAATTGGATTTAGGCATGTGCCTAAAGTTGAGGATCTGCTTAAGTGCTTTGCTGACTACAAATGGAATGCTGAATTGGGGTCTCCATACTTTGGAATTTATCTGATCACAACTAACAACACAGTTCAAAATTTCAAATATTGAATGCAAAAATAATCTGGCCCTAACCAAATTCACAGAGTATTTAAAAAGACTAACTAAATCACAATATGCTGGCAGATATTCAAAGGGCCGAAATCCTTCAGATGATGATCTGTTGTGAACAACTTTCTCAGTTCTATTATATTATTTCATATGCCCCTTATTGGGACAGAGAAGGAAAACTTTTAACATTAATTTCCACACAAATAAAATGAAAGCTTTTAGAACCTGAAATTATGGGGCGGTCACTAGACTAGATGACATTATTGCAGATGGTCTTGTTACTTATGTTAATGTGCAGTAGTCAGATCTTGAAGGAATGCTTATTGTCAGCTGTGATGCTGTTCTGTATTTGGATGCAGAGCATGTCACCAATAATACTCTGCCTAAACCCCTCTGATAAAGAATAATTTCTTAGGTGTATCTGCTGCTGCTTACAGGTTATACCCACATAAGTAAAGAAAACATTACAGTTCCAAAAAGGGGGAAAATAGAAGCCCATAAACTCTTGGTTGCACTGGCAGGCAGAGATTTTATTAATGACCCTAACATGCAATTGCCCATATTCAAACAACCACCACCACCAAAAAGACCCCGTTCCTAGGCCACAGAATTCCTGCTAAAACATGCCTCCTGCAGTCTCGAGTGGAAGTGTACTTTTTATTGTATGAGGTCCTCAGGAAATGCTAGCAGGCAGTGGGTTTGATTAAAATTTATAAGGAGGAAAGTGAGTAGCACTTTCTTTGTATGGTAGACATTGAATTAGTGGGCAAGCTTTTAACCTTGGTGGCTTATTTTGTGTACATTTAAAAATGACATGGGTGAACCAGCACAGAACAACCACCCTACAGGCAGAACTTTGCTCCATCTTCTGAGACAACTCCAGGCATCTACCTAATATTAGCAGAACCCAAATATTTTTCCTTTCTTGGATTCCAGCTATCATGACACCATTTACACTAATCCTTTAAATAGTTGCTGCACATTCTGCCCAGCTGTCATTCCTGGAGAAAAGCACAAAATGATTTTTGATATTTCAGCTTAGTTTCAAGGGTGTTGGGGGGGAGGGGAGTCATTTTTTTAATGGAGGCAGCAACTGCCTCATGTGAGTCCAGACACATCCTATTAGCTGTTCTGTGGCCTTGTCACTACTAGGGGAAGTACTCACATCATACCCTAACGTTCTCTCACCTAGTAAAATGAGAATGTTGAGACCAGTATCCAACTCCTGACCCCAAATTGCCATTGGGGTATTTTGCAGGAATTACCAGTTTTCCACTGTCAAAATGTTTTTGGATATGCCTGCATCATCACACTCAGTAAACATTTTCTTTGCTAACTGTACAATCATTACCAGTTCTTACGTAAAATAAATGTTTTATCATCAGACATATTCCTATTCTGAAGCAATTGCAGTGACTGGCAACAACAATGTTTTTCCCTTTGTTTCACACAGAAAGTGTAATGAATTAAGTACAGTTTAGTGATTATAGCTGTAGTGTGGAAATCAGGAGTTCTGTCAATCCACATGCTGATCATTGTGAGATCTCAACCACACACAAAGTCTGAAAGCTATAAGAAGAGTCTAGTCTTTTAATGAGAGTTTGTGGTTTTGCCACTTTACTCATTGTGACACATTAAATAAGTCACAACCTGCTGGTTTCCCAGTTTCCCCATCTACAAAACAGGGATAATAGTACTTGCTACCTGACAGGAATACTATAAGGTTTAATTCCTCTAACGTTTATAAAGTGTTATGAACTCCTTTGATTTTTTTTTTTTAAGGGGCTGATCCAAAGCCCACTGAAGTGTATAGGAACCTTCTCCATTGACTTCAATAGGCTTCGCAAAATCTTATTCACCATCAGGCAAAAAGGCAAAAAAACTCTCAAAATTTGACAAAATAAAAAAATCTGTCATATTCTATCATGCTATTTTGCAACTCAGATGTGTTCGTTTTCATGAAATTGTCAATTTTACGTTGAAACCTATGACCATCTATTTTTGACAGGTTCCAGTGATTTTGCAGGAAGGGGGTGAATAAAATTTTGAATTTGAAAATTGAAATTTTGGAATGAAAGATGTGGTATGACCAACACCACTTTTAACAAGTCGTCTTTTTATTTGTATTTCATCCAGAAAGAACATACAGTATTACAGGGAGCTGTCAAGTGACCTGAGTCCATATCGCTCTATCAATTACCTCAAAACAGACCCCGTCTGAGATAAGAAATGATTCCCTCTCAATGAAAGATCAGTTTGGGTATCGACAGAAAAGATTTTACAATATGTATGTCTGAGCTGAATTATGTTTAGTACTTTAGAATTTCTATTGTTTCATGTGGGACTTCAATGCTAGAAGAAAACATTCATTTCTTGTGCATATGTCTGCTATAATTTTCATCAAGCAATTTAAACAATATTCTCCCTGAAATCCAGTCTTCTGCTATTTGATCTTGTAACAGGGTTGTTTCTATTTGTGGCATAATAATTAGTTTCAAGCGATGTGATGTCATCAAGAGAAGATTTTGACTTCACTGCAGAAGCTGTATTACAAAAGAAATTTCCCCCTTTCACCTCTCCCCAAATAAAACTAAATTTAGGCATGATTCCTCCAGACAATGAAAGCCTCCTGAGAACTGATGGGGGCTGAAGGTGCGGCACATCCTCCAGAGATCTCTGTATCTACAGGGATTAGGCCCTTTATTAGCAAAAGGAATGTAGAAACCACTTGAATCAATAACCACATTGCATATTCTGCTTTTCTCTTTTTAATGTTTGCATCAATGTGAAAGTCTCTTTTTAGCAACAGCTGAAACCATTCCGTTTTATTGGAGATTTCATCTTGGACTTCAACCTGACCAATAAACCCATCCATGTAACCCAATGGTACCATAAGCATTTGTGATTTTGTTTTTAAAGCGCTCAACCATGCAAACCACAATTTAATTTAAATGCAAAAAGCTTCATTGCAATATTGAGCAGGAGCTGCTATGAAGCACAGCAAAGATATGTCTGCTAATGCCCATTTCCATGCAAAACCTGAAGTGAGTCAAGACCACTGGAATTCATCTTTTTTCTAATATTTACAACAAAGATTCCATTTAAAAATGTGTGGCTATATAATACACAATGCCACTACTCTACACTTTAACCACTGCATTAAATAATAAGTCTTTACATGATTAGACATTGCCTAAAATAAGGAATGCAGTTACATTTGAACATGACACTGAATCAAGAAATGTAGATGAAACCAGTTCAAAGCCAGTATGAGCCAGTAAAAGTCACGACGTTTTTTATAAGCGAGCGCATAAGACAAGAACATCATCAGTGACTTAGTCTTTGGCCTTCTAACCAGGAAAGGACTTGTGAAGGTGAATGGTTTACAGACGAAGGGATATAAAAGAGACAAAACCAGGATAAAAATTAAATAAAAAGTAGCTGTCTTAAACTGTAATTGCACTCCTCTGCTGAGCATGCTTTCAGATATATAAATGTGATTTACCATCAGCTTGCAACTACAAATCAGGTCTTAAGAAACACTTGTGCTATGAAATTGTTTAATCTCATCAAGCTCTGCTTTCACAGCAAGCCATAAATCACAAAGTCTTTGTTATCATAGACCTCCATGAGCGCCTCTCAGGCAGGCAATGGATCGTGGGTATATATAATCCTGACTGCACAAACAGTGGGGTCGTCGCAGGCTGAAATACTTTCATAATAGCCACTGTGCAGCTGGTGGAACACAAGCCTATGATGGATATCTCATTTCCTACAGTCGGCATCTATTTCGAGCAAATTATTACCACATAAATTTCTTGTCAACAGAAACGGCCAATTAATTAAGTTAAAAATTTACTCGTGATCACATCTACAAACCAAATAGAACTGCAAGGCAATTTTCCAGTTACTGAATATACTGCAGGTCAGTTTAATGAATAATTTTTAACTTTGTCATAAACTCAAAGACAGGCTAATATCTTGAGGAACCTGAATGGAGAGCAGCTGCTGACAGATTTACATGAAATATATTTATGTGGATTTTGATTGCTGACATCTGGGGACAGAAATAAACTTTATAAAATTACAGAAGCATGTTTACAGGAATATAAGAATTTTTCTCTCCTAAAATATATTCAACTTCTTTTCTAAAATGTTGTATTTAAATATGAAGAGTGCTTAAAAGGATATAGAATTGGTCCTAGAAAAAAATACATTAAACTCTTATGCTACTGAGTGGTTCATTATCAAAGCTGAGAAGTATAATAGGTAAAACACTGTCAATTATGCTTACTTTTTAAATTACTTTACTTCCAAGCTTCTAATAGCACATTTTGCACTCATATTTATCACACACACACAAACACATTAGACAGTCATTATAATTAGTGGGTGGAGATAATTGGGAGTTCTCTCAACCCCTCCCCCCAACAATGAATAAAAATGATTCTTTCCACAGTTTCTTCATTCCACTTTACACATTTCTAGTAGTGCAGAGCAAGAAAAAATTTAGAACTAGGTCCTCCATACAAGTCAATGTAGGCAGATTGACACAGACATTAATACAGCTACTTACTTTGGGTTATTAAAGATATAAAACTGGTCTGAATGAGAACAGGCTCATCTGAGATTACGTCATATTTTTTACTTTATCCTTCCCTCCCTCCCTCCCCCCGGAGTAAGAGCAAACACATTTCTCAGTCACACCAAGCAATGTGACAAAATAGGTTTTTCTAACTGATAAAATGCAGGGGACCGCTAATGGGATAAGGGGTCTTTCACCTCTAGGTTGTTGGTTCAAATTTATCTCAGGTAGGTAGTGACCAAAAGTAATTACCATTTGAAGACTTTTTGGCAGCTGGTAGCCTGTGTGAAATGAAGATTTTCTTCTTTTTAAAACTTTGTAGTTTTTTTTTACTTTAAATTAACACAAACATAGAGGTACCTAAGCCTATCTCTGGATACCTTTGATAGAAAATAAAAGAGCAATCACATGCAGAATTAAACAGGGACTTCTCTTCACACCAGTGCCAGAGAAACACCCAGAGAATGGAAACCTGAATAATCTATGTAAGCCACAAATACCAGCCCCCTACTGTGTTGCTCCTGCTCCAAGAACATGGATAAATAGATGGGCTTTGAAGAACACCCGGAAGCGACCGGTTGGGGCAACTGCAGACCAAGGCAAGGAGTAAGCGCCACAGTATAGGGACCCTTCTAGAAAATGCCTTTCTGATTCTGAGGGACACCAGCCTAAGTACCTCCAGTAATTGAAACTGTGGCTGTATTGCATGGGGAAGAGGTAATCACTCTAGTAGGCTGGATCCAAGCTATTTAGGGTTTACAACAGGTCATAAATAACACCTTAAAGTCTACCCAGAAACTAACAGGCACCCAGTACAGATCCCTTAGCACTGGTGTCTTTTGCTTCCAGTGATATACAAAAGGTGATGATGATACATGGGCTGCATGTCCTGCACCAGCTTCATTTTCTTGGTGGATTTAAGATATAGCTTTATGTAGAGCACCTTGCAGGGTTCTGTTCTTGAAGAGTAATAGGCATGTCTCACAGTAGTAAGCTCTGTAGCCAAAAGAAATGGTCAAAAGTAAGGTAGAGATGAAAAACGTGCTCCTTAGCACTGAAGTACTAAGGTCCAGCAGTAGCTTAGGATTCAACAATACTCACACATTACTGAATGCTAGCATTACACACCCCATAAGGGGGGTAGATATAATCATCACACTTCTGGCTATTTCTCGCATAACCTCAGTCCTATCCATCTTAGATAGCTAGCCCCCCATCCATCCCTTAGTCTCTATGCATCGCCAGGTAAGATGTTCAGCAGCCATGGCCGAATTGCAAGAGAAAAGAGGTAAAGAGCTGGTGAATGAAGTCTGTGCATGCTCAGTACCAATGGCCCATATATATGTTGAACAGGAGGTGGAAGGGCAAGATGGGTGCTTGTGAGAGCATTTTTGATTCACAAAAGCAAGTACACAACAGAGAGAAACAGAGTGCTAAAGCATGCTGTATGACTCTTCTCTTCACTAGATCTATAACACAGACCCTTCCTGGGTTTTGTTTTTGTTTTTAAAAATGTTACAAAGCTATGCTCTTTAACCAGAGGACTAATGGCACTGATCAAGGAGTATTTTTTAATTTGTTTTTGTTTTGTTTTTTAGAAGAGTCAGAAGCCTTCATTACAGTTTGTTAGACTTCTTCCTGTTAGTTACTCCAGTGTGACCTCTCTCTGAATTCCTGACACTCAAGACTTGTTTTTTCCCCCAGTAAGAAACAACAACAGGAAACAGTTGGTAGTTATACAACAACAAAAAAGAGGAACAAATTTCAAACACATTTTAAGTTAGGCCACAATTCAGCAAAACATTTAAGCATATGCTTAACTTTAAGCATGAACTTAAGTCCAATCCTATTCAACAAAGCACTTAAGCATATGCTTAAAGTTAAACATCTTCTTAAGTGCTTTGCTGAACTGGGGCCACAGATAAAGAAGTATTTCTAATAATGATTTTTAAAGCTGTTAAATTTAAAGTATGTTTTGTGAAAAATTAAGGTTTTTTTTAAATGTTCATAAAATGTTTCAATATCTCTGAAAATCAAAAAACTGGATTTTTTTTTCCATTTTCCCACTCCCCTTTTGCTCCCCCTTTTCCCCAGTGGCAAAATAGGAAAAGAAGGGAAGAGGCAACAAAAGGGAGAGAAAGGGGGGAAAAACAAAACGCAAATGATTTCTCGCCGCCCCCATTGGCCCGGGACGGCGAACCGCGGCCAGGGGGGACCGCGATCGGCCGAACCTGCCGCGTCAGCAGGTAAATAAAGCTGGCCCGGCCCGCCAGGGTGCTTACCCTGGCGAGCCACGTGCCAACGTTGCCGACCCCTGTGTTAGAATGATTCCATGAAGACAATAGGCTTTGAGAATTTAGGGCCTGATCCTGAGAGACGCTGAACAACCCCAACTCCCACCTAAGTCAATAGGTGTTCTGGGTGCTCAGATTCTCTTGGGGTCAGGATCTTAAATTCCGGGGGGAGGGGGGGGGAGACTTGGTTGGGAGGTATTTTTGCAAGTTTAATAATAACTAGGGTTATGCCAAGTTCCTTTACAGCTTATGAAACTGAGTTAATTTGGACAAAACTGCAAGAGTGTCTTTAAATAGGCATGTTCCTTGAAGAATGGATCTTGTCATGCTTTACATCATATTTGGGGGATCCTTCTGTGACATTGTGCAGTCTATATGGTTTTAGAAAAACATGATAATAAGTGAATATAACGTAACTGGGATATGCTTCATGCAAAAGGTTTCTTGTAAGGTATCATTACAAAGCTTATAATCTACTGAGTGTGATCATCTGATTTGTATAAATGTACCACTCTTGTATCTAAAACTAGAAATATAAAATATAACTCTGAGGGTCTATTGTAATTATGTAAAGTGTGGGCCATTAATGATGGTTTGGAATCTTGATGACTCCCATTAACAAGGACCATTATCCGCAGATGGCTATGTTTACTTGTGAGTCTTCCTGTATATGTGTGTGCTGGCAAGTGGGCAATGAAGTCTTGCAGTGACATGTGATCATGTCACCTGAACTGGAATCCATCTTTAACCTGGTGCTTTTCCAGTGAGGGGGGGTGGAAACCCAGAGGGACAAAGGGTTCCAACCTTATGCAAAAGACATATAAAGGGGTGGAACAGAACAAAGGGGAGAGAGGAGCCATCATGAAGAATCCCCTAGCTATCACCTGAGCTGGAACAAGAGCTGTACCAGGGGAAAGAATTGTGCCCAGGCCTGGAAGGTGTCCAGTCTGAGAAAAAGCTTACTAAAGCATCTCTGAGGGTGAGATTATCTGTATTCAGTTTGATTAGACATAGATTTGCACATTTTATTTTATTTTGCTTGGTGACTTTCTTTGTTCTGTCTGTTACTACTTGGAACCACTTAAATCCTACTTTCTGTATTTAATAAAATCACTTTCTACTCAGTAATTAACTCAGAGTATGTATTAATACCTGGGGGAGCAAACAACTGTGCATATCTCTCTATCAGTGTTATAGAGTGCGAACAATTTATGAGTTTACGCTGTATAAGCTTTATGCAGGGTAAAACGGATTTATTTGGGTTTAGACCCCACTGGGAGTTGGGCATCTGAGTGCTAAAGACAAGCACACTTCTGTGAGCTGTTTTCAGGTAAATTTGCAGCTTTGGGACAAGTGATTCAGACCCTGGGTCTGTGTTGGAGCAGATGGGAGTGTCTGGCTCAGCAAGACAGGGTGCTGGAGTCCTGAGTTGGCAGGGAAAACAGGAATAGAGGTAGTCTTGGTACATCAGGTGGCAGCTCCCAAGGGGGTTTCTGTGATCCAACCCGTCACACCTTCACTTCGCCAGAGTGGCTGTGTAGTTTAGCCAGGCTTACCAATATTTTTTTCCAAAAATAAAACAATTTAGCTGAGATTTCATGAAACCATATGGTGCTTATTCCATATACCTAGTGACCATGAGAGCCATCACAAACAATTGTACTTCCCAAACCATGGTATACCTTTCTAACTAATATATTATAGTACCTCATACCAGAAACACTACTCCCATGGTGAACAGTGGACTTCAAGAGGGGAAAATGCAGAGGGACACAAACAGAGCATGCAGCATAAACACGGGGTGTGACACTAGTGACATTTTGTTTCTGGATCAAGAGGTTGAAGATCTCCTAGGTCCTAAGTAAAATATGCTGTAGATCAATTGGCAGTAATATAAGTAATGCACATCTGTATAAAGGATTAAAAGATGTTGATGAATGTACACTGGCAGCCATGGTTACATACTGTTTCTACATTACAACTATGCTACACATTCCCTTGGAGAACATTATTGTAATGTACGGTACCACAATAGAAAACAATATCTCTGAACATGATGTTGTGGTAAGAATAATCTTGTATTGGTTAATTATTCAGTTTGGAACAACCAGATTCTGTTCAAGGAGCACAAGTGATTTTTCAGCACACTTCAGTTGCTTCTTTATGTATAGGGACAATTCACTGCAGGTGCAACTCGTCTGAATTCAATAGCTGTATCATATCTTTTTTTGCTTTTAAAAGTAAGTTAGAAAACAAACACAAAGTTTGTTAAAAACCCTGAAGAACTGAATTATCTAATTTAAACACACACTTCTAAATTGCTAGATTTGCACTGGGATCTGCTACAAAATCAACAAGCAGACACCCTGAACTTGGCTTTGAAAATTTAAGGGGGAGGGGATCACTTCAAACACTGAGCATTTTCATCCAAAAAAGAGAACTAAATAATACTTCTTGAAAACACTGTAAATTACCATGTGGGTAAGGGGGCAGCCCTTCATCCATCCACTATACCCGACTCATACAGTATTATCTATCTGCACATCTCTTTTTTTTTCTAATGCAAAATTAGCTTTTTATAGTAATCTCTCTCTCTCATGAATTATAACATGTGCCCAAATCTTGGAACTACACACGAAATAGGCACAGCCACGCTCTTCAAATGTGCAAAGCATTAAGGTATTCTAGTAGACAGTAAGACCATGCACACTGACTCCTTGCCAAGCACTTCTGCTAGGAGAAATCATAATCTGTGTAGGGGCACATTGCATATAGAAAGGGCAGGCTTGATTTTTAAGACTTACCCTGGAATACCCTTAGATAGCACCTAGCACTGTGAGCCCTTTGGAATAGTCTTCAAAAGCTACACTATGGATAGGCTACACCACTGCAATCTTCCACTACTGAGAGTTTTCTGACAGATAGCAACAGAGCTCACGCTAGAACTCGAGCTGGGTGCATGTGGGGGGGCGGAGGGGGGGCAGGAGGGGCAGAGTGGAGGGCAGAAGATTAATGAAAATAAAATTACAACAGTAAAGTCTTAACTATTTTAAATATAGTCCAGTGTTATCGCATTCAGCAGCACTTTGGGTATATAAAAACTCTGGCTTATACTAGAAAGCAAACTGTCTGTTGTATGATCATAAGGAAATATTGTCTGTACAATATTTTTCACATTTGACCAGTTGGTAAAATGCAATTCCAACTTCTAATTAGTGATGTGTGTATTTACTAATTTTGTTTTAAAATTTATAACTGGGATTGACAGAGTGTATATAACCATTACGTTATAGACAAGCACATAGAAAACTGCAAATTCTTTGGAGTCTGCTTCAAATACCACCACCTTATATGATAAAATGTAAACTACTGTTGGCTCAGTGCTGCTACATGAATTCCACATTCATTTTCAAGCCTCTGAATTAACCTTTGAACTCAAATCCATATTCCAGCTAAAGCAAGACACTGCAACTCACAAAATATGCAAAATTCCCTGCATATTTTTCCTTTCTTCAGCACAATATTTACCAGCAAGTGAAAGCTCAGAGATACTGTCATTTGAAAAACTACTTTTTAAAAAGAAGACCCCCTCACCTAGAAAGACTCCTGCTCTGGAAAGAGATGTATACAAAAAGTCATTTGGGGGTAACTAGAAAATTCTTTTAAAATAATTTAGGGCATGGTACAAAGCCAACTGAAATCTTTCCATTGACTTCAATGGGCTCTGGGTCATGTCCTGAGGTACCTATCCTGCAATCAGAGGTAGGATCATTGGCCTAATTTATATATAAGGTTTAGGCTTCTGTTTATTCTCTGTGAGGTTAAATATTTGTAACCATCTGAAGTATTACCTATGAAATATTTCATTAATTATATTCCATTTTATGCTATTAATGTTACCAGAATTTTAAATTTAATCAACATGACAGCTATAGGACCACAAGCAAAACACCATAAATATACCTTTATAACCACATTCTCTTCATACTATGCATGAGTCATTAACAAAAACACAACTAGAAGGATTTGTAAAAGGATCATGCCAATGAATGTGACCTACTTAACACTGGTTTTACTTAATTCTGTTACTTTACAAGTTCTTAGGCTAGTAATTACCCTATAGGACATCCTTACATACCTGAATATAGAGAACCAGGATAAAAACAGATAAGAGAAGACACAAGCAAATAAAGTCACGGCTGCCCATCCACCTGACCCACAACTCTAGAACACTTGAAATCTTCTTGCTCTTATACTTTTGCTGCTTCGTTAATAAAAGTTATGACAAACTCATATCAATACATATCAGAGAATTCTGCAACAACAGCTGAAACACTGCAGTGTTTGGGATCACTACTGTAGAATACTGAAGCACTTCACCATGTGTGTATGTATAATATGTGTATATTATGGAAGCACTGCTTATACTTCCAGAGTTAAGGCTGAGTTGCGTTTTGCACTTAAAGCATGGATTCAAACACTTTGTTATGTATGAAGAATACAATGTATCCTCCCAAAAATTACAGCACATATTCTTTGACCACTGAATGAGTTTTATGAGATTTTACAGGTAAATTCGTTAATTAGTTTTAAGTTAAAATTAGGGCTGTCCATTAATCACAGTTAACTCATGCGATTAATTTTTTTTAATCTCAATTAATTTTTTTGAGTTAATCTCAATTAATCGCACTGTTAAACAATAGAATACCAATTGAAATGTATTAAATATTTTTGGATGTTTTTCTACATTTTAAAATATATTGATTTCTACTACAACGCAGAATACAAAATATACAGTACTGACTTTATATTATTATTTTGATTACAAATATTTGCACTGTAAAAATGAAAAACAAAAGAAATAGTATTTTTCAATTCATCTCATATAAGTACTGTAGTGCAATCTCTTTGTCGTGAAAGTGTAATTTACAAATGTAGATTTTGTTGTTGTTACATAACTGCACTCAAAAACAAAACAATGTAAAACTTTAGAGCCTACAAGTCCACTCAGTCCTACTTCTTGTTCAGCCAATCGCTAAGACAAACAAGTTTGTTTACATTTATGGGAGATACTGCTGACTGCTTCTTATTTACAATGTCACCTGAAAGTGAGAACAGGTGTTTGCATGGCACTTCTGTAGCCAGTGTAGAAGGTATTTACATGCCATATATGCTAAACATTCATATGCCCCTTCATACTTCGGCCACCATTCCAGAGTACATGCTTCCGTACTGATGATGCTTGTTAAAAAAAATAATGCCTTAATTAAATTTGTAACTGAACTCCTTGGAGGAGAATTGTATGTCTCCTGTTCTGTTTTACCTGAATTCTGCCATTTATTTCATATTATAGCAGTCTTGGATGATGACCCAGCACATGTTGTTCATTTTAAGAACATTTTTACAGCAGATTTGACAAAACACAAATAAGATGCCAATATGAGATTTCAAAAGATAGCAACAGCACTTGACCCAAGATTTAAGAATATGAACTGCCTTCCAAAATCTGAGAGGGACGAGGTGTGGAGGATGCTTTCAGATGTCTTAAAAGAGCAACACTCTGATGCTGAAACTACAGAAAACCACCAAAAAAGAAAATCAACCTTCTGCTGGTGGCACCTGACTCAGATGATGAAAATGAAAATGCTTTGGTCCACTCTACTTTGGATCATTATCGAGCAGAACCCATCATCAGCATGGACACATATATTCTGGAAGGGTGGTTGAAGCATCTTTAGTGCATCTGGCATGTAAACATCTTGCAATGCCGGCCACAACAGTGCCATGTGGATGCCTATTCTCACTTTCAGGAGACATTGTAAACAAGAAGCGGGCAGCATTATCTCCTGCAAATTGTAACCAAACTTGTTTGTCTGAGCGATTGGCTGAAGTAGGACTGATCAGACTTGTAGGTTCTAAAGTTTTACATTATTTTATTTTTGAATGCAGTTATTTTTTGTACATAATTCTACATTTGTAAGTTCAACTTTCATTATAAAGAGATTGCACTACAGTACTTGTATTAGGTGAATTGAAATATACTATTTCTTTTGTTTTTTACAGTGCAAATATTTGTAATCAAAAAATAAAATGAGCACTGTACACTTTGAATTCTGTGTTGTATTGAAATCAAAATATTTGAAAATGTAGAAAACATCCAAAAATATTAAAATAAATGGTATTCTATTATTGTTTAACAGTGCGATTAATCGCGATTAATTATTTTAATCGCTTGACAGCCCTAGTTAAAATGAATTTAAAATGTGCCCTTAGAGAAATTTATCACGTAATGTCAGTTTATCTCGCCAAAATTATCTTAATAATGGAATAAAGCAGACACTTTAAAATTTCCATATAGTAAAAACTCACTTAAGTCTTATGGAATGGATGCATTTCAAGACTTAAAAAAAAAAGATTAATGGTCATTTTATATAAATTTTCTTCTTCATCAGGGTGGACAAATAAAATTCTACGTACAGGTTTTCATATTCAGAAATTATGTTACAATGGATTTAAGGGATTACAGGAATATCATAATTATCTCCAAACTAAACATTATAAATGGAGGAAATTCAGTGGGAAGAGTAATCTTAAAAGAAAGCCAAACACAATAAGGAATAGAAATGCAGTTAGGGACCCCAAAATACCTTAACTTTGCCTTGTAGTAACACCAAGTAATAAGCATATGATTATGATATATAAAACCAAACTATATATAGTATTAGTTTTTTCCTCCCAAGCACATAACATGTGAGATAGAATGGAGGGTGGAGAATAAATAGAATTTAAAAATCAATTGTCATGGCACAAGTCTATCAGCATGTGGTATTAGTTATACAATATTCTGATCAGCTTTCCCAACTATTTAAAAGCAGCACTAGATACCTTATCCTCCGTCTTCTTTCCCACCTCCCTGCAATTCACACTAGGTGCACACATATTGTTAACTAATGCTGGAGATAGTATCCAGACTTTTTGATCAGGTTTTGGTTATTTTAAAATAAAAAGATGACCAACTTTGAATATTTGGAACCCGCTTCTTACTGGAATTCCCTCTGGACAAAATTCATCCTAACAGAAAAGGCCCATGCAAGACCCCATGTTAAGGACTTCAGTGGATTTAAGTGGTGTAATGGGTCCTGTGCAGAACCTCTGCAGTAAACTCAATTTCACTCTCATTTAATAGATTAGATGGTTATTAATAAATGGATGAAGCAAAAAGGAGTTTTCATTGATAACAGAGACAGAGAGGACTAGACACAAAATTCACTGGACCCATACAAATTTGCATAGGACACAATCAAACCCATAGATGAACAGCTCAAGTGGCTGTAAACCAGATTACAGCTAATTGCAAATATAAGAAAATAATCTGCTGCATATGCTGTACTACCATTCGGAAGTGATAGTAAGGGGCAGTCTCTACAAATGATTGCTTTAAATACATCAACTTTACCTCTAAGAGCAGAGAATAACATGATAAAGGGAAATACAAAATATCTATCCTCCTACTGTCCATTCATGCTGTAATATATACTTCTGGCTTTCTAATGCATTAATGTAAATCCAAGGTTTCTCAGAGGCTAGAAACTATTAAGGTTTCATCTGATAATTTCTGACAAAAATCTAGGCAGTGGTGAGCAATAAAACCTACAGCTACTAGCAAATACTGCAAATCATAAAAAGGCTGGAACTAAGCATGATGCAGTATCAAAACAAAATAACCATCAAACAGGACAGAGAGAGACAAAATGAATAAACAAGCCTCAGCCCATGAAGTCAGAGACCTCACTGATGCAATGAAGGACATTTTGTTGATTTACGTTGTGACAGGTTGACATTCCTGTAAGCACAACACTCAAAAGCTCATTTCAGCAGCTTTAAGTAGCAGGACATTTTTCCTGATTTATGGCCATTTTATGGTGGTTGGAAATGGACATAGTCGATGTGTCCATAGTTCTAAATGAAGTTAAGTGATGTCCTTGGATGCAGACCCAGTTACAATACAGTTTAAAAAATGAAAACTATTAAAAGTGACTGATAATTTAAGTCGGGGGGGGGGGGCACATTCCCAGTACAAGAAAACACCCTCTATGCAAAGAAGTTTGGGAACTATAATATATAAAGACCCAATTTTCAGTGGGGTTGGTCAACCACAGCTCCTATTAAATTCACTGAAAATCAGGCCCCTCTGAACAATTTCACAAGATATGTAACTTTTTAGATATAATCTCTTTTATAGATCATAATCTCCCACATTTAATTCTAATTTTCTCCTGCCACAATTCCACATATTAGAAAACTCAGGATGCAATCTCCAGCTATTGAAGTCCCATGACACATGAACATTCTCTCAGTACAGGTTTTCAAATCCAGAGCACAACATCTTAAATTACAATGGATAAGTTCCAAGCTTTTGAATAAAAATGCCTAATAAAGGGCATGATCCAAACTCCATTGAAATCACTGGAAAGAGTCCCATTGACTTCAATGGATTGCAAATAGGCCTAAATATAGCAAAAATGTCTAAGTTTGGTAGGTTAGTTTCATTTATGTCCTTTTATTTATCTAGAGCCTACCACATGAATTAGCCAAAAGCTTATTCTGGACCTAAGAGATGGTAGTCCAGTCTAGAATGTTAGCCTGGTATCATCCTATGAGTCCATTTCAACCAGAATGATTGAAAAACTACAAGAGTTCTAATTAAAATCCTAAATCTGACTCAATTAAATGAACTGGTAATGGTTTCATCTGCTACCTGTGAAATCGTTAAATACTTTTCTGGAAAAAAAATTACTGATATAAATAAATATAAGAGGGAAGCAGAGGGTGAGTCAAAAAAATCCATGATCACCACATGAAAGCTGTGAACATTAAAAAGTGTGCAACTGTTTGAAGTGATTCAAGGGATAACTGTCACTGGAATTAATATGGTCTGAATGTTTAAAAATTGCAACAGATTCCTTCACTTTTTGAAGGGTGTCTGATTCCTGCTGTGAAAGCTTAATGTCTGTGTATTTGATGGAAGGTTGAAGATATTTCAGTATATTGTTAACTAATGCTTATTTAACATACTGGAATGGTCAATAAAGGCCAACAGAGATGCAAGTACAAGGTTAAGTCAGGAGACGGGTATTCTCTCTTCCTTTGGTCTCCTCTGAAGCTCCCAAGTATCTGGTCAGCATAACCCCTCAAAAAAGTATGAAGGGTAATAAAATGAGAACTTTAATAACATGACATACAGCAAGTGGGAATTAAATAAAATATAATGCAAGAAGAAAACTGAAAAGAAATCCTAACAGACAAAGGGGCAAGGCACAACTGGGGCTCTCAGCTCTAAAGATATATGTATATAGCACTTTAAATCACATAATGATCTCAATGCACTGCTTCCTTATGCAGCTGCTCTTAGTATAATCATTAAAGATGGGGAAAATAAGATTCATAAGCCAATACAGTAAGAGTCGATGACAGATGCAAGAATGGAACCTATGACTACCCTGGGCTAATCATTACACAACACACGCTCTGTTGTCAAGCCAGATGTGTTCCCACTGAAATCTGGTAAAGTACTAATGAGCTCCTAGCCAATTTCATTAGAAGATACCATTTGAGGCTGGTTATCAGAGCTGACTTCCCATGCTGGTCTTTAATATGAATCAAGTAATAGATTCACCACACCATCACCACCACCAAAACTAGACACCACAGGAAGCCAGCCATTCCAGCATGTTTCTATTAGACATAAGCTGACTGTATGCAATGGTACCAAAGGAAATAGAAAACTGACTGATTTTATAAACTTTTTTCCAGTTTCTGATTGAATCTCTCTGTCCATCTTAGATACTGTTGGTGTAGTGTCCAACTGCCTAATAACACCATTGGTGAGGCAGGGAAGTACTGATCCTGATAGAGAAGGGTGGGGTTGACCCTCTCTTCTAGCATTGATCAAATTTATTATCTTTAACAAAATAACTCTATAAACATGTCAAGGAGAGAGGAGATATACATTTGCAAATCCTCAAAAGAGAGAGAGAGAGAGAGTGTGTGTGTGTACAGTACCCCCTAATGCTACATTGTTCCAAAAGTGTAGTTTTCTCCCTGATGCAGAGCATAGAAGAATAAGGTTTTCTTCCACAAAGAAATTAATGGAAACTAATGTCTTCTTCCTATTAACTTACAGATTCAAATAAGCAATCTGATGCCATCCTTTCAAGGATAGCTGATTCACAAGTTAATAAAAATTAGCAATGTAGCATTGTTTAATCAGCTTTACCCTAGTTGACTGTGTTATGCTATTTTAGGTACTGAGCCAGAAACTCAACTTTCGTAACCACGTGAAACATAGAAACACTTTAAAGATGTTTATTCTTTTTTGAGTGAAACTTGCTATTTAATATTTCAGCACAAAAATCTTTATAAAAGCCAATGACTCTTCCAAATAGACACTCCACAAAACAATGAGAACCTCCTCTCCAAGCTCTCTCTCTTCCCTTCCCGTTAAAAAAAAATAAAATAAAATAAAAAAAAATAACCAAGGACTTCCTATATCAAAAATTACTTCATTGGAAAGCTATCAAGTCATCATCAGCTGTGGTTAAAACCAGAATGAAGACTTCATTTAGAATAAAGATTATTATAAAATGAACTTAATGGGGCAAATTTTTGAATCCAACCTTGGCAGGAATGGAATACAGTTTTCATTTGCAGTCTGAGATTAATGCCTAAGAAATAAAACCACAAAGAAAGGAGCCTGTGGGGCTTCCAACTTTTAACGGGTGAGTTTTGAGGGACATAAGGGTGGGGGGAGAGAAAGCAAATTTTAGAAATCAGTTTTGGTAAATCTTGTAGTTGTTTTTCTATTTAAAATCTTACAATACAGTAACTGAACTGAAAAGACCAACTGGACCAATATATTTTTGTACTCATTAAATGCCAAATACTTTATCTATAATATAGAGAATACAAAACTGGAACTTCTAAACTTATTTTATTTTTTGCATTAGAAGGGTCAGAATCATATTCTCATACCTGAACTTGCATTCAGAACTAGAAGAGAGTGTTTTTTCTGGGTCAGATGCAGTCAAAATATCCCAAGAAAAACTCATTTTGTGAGATTCTGGCCCAAAATGGTAGAAAGATTTCCAGAGAGCCTCAGCTTTCATATCCAGACCTCAAACCCAAGTCTAAATATAATCTGATTACTACTATCTTAGCCCATCTCACTCTTTGGCTTTATAGTTCCATAAAGACACACACACACACACACACACACGCGTGCGCACAAGATAGATATTTATCGAGACAGACAAGGCAAGAACAGATGGGTGCAACAGTACCCTAGGCTCATTACAGTTTTTATGAAATGGCCTCTCCCATGAAAGAAAAGATTAATGACTTGAAATAGACAGAGGATTTAGCAAGGAGAAAATTCCTGGAGCTAAAATGGGATGATAGAACCAAGCTCCCTTTTTTCTTACCCTATTTAACCACACTAGCTTTGCATCAAAAAATCAACTACTTGTTTTCTTTTAAATAGAGGCTCCAGACAATAGACCTTCAGATTGAGAGCATATTCGGAATCCCAGCAATATAGACTGCAGAAAAGAATGTTTGCTTGATATCTAAGAAAGAAAAAGTGAGATTGTGTGTTTGAATGTCACGTAACTTCAGAACTCACCTAGCTGAGCTATTAATTTATTATTTGTATGATAGTAACATGCGTAAAAGCCTTGACTGTGACTGGGGTCCTATTTTAGTACACACTGTAAAAAACCACAGACCCTGAACTGACCTCTAGTCTAAACAAACAAGAAAGAAAGGGAGGGGTAAAGGAAAGATCATTATTCCCATTTCATAAGTGGGGAACTGAGGCACAGAGAGATTATTTGAATGGCCCCACACCAAACAGGAAGTTTGTTGCAGAACCAGAAAATGACCTTAGATCTCCTGGAGTCCCAGCCTGGTGCCTTAACCACAAGACCATCCTTCGCGCTTGTGTCATTTGACCAAAATGATTAAGTCAGTCATACAACAAGGCTGATCTAGTACCCAAAGTTTTACAGCACTGTACATCCCAGCCCATTATATATTTTATTCATTTCAACTCAGTACGGTTTAACTCTGATCTTTTTTGTTATTGTTGATTCAATGTACTTCCATCTGTTATATATTTTATTCCATTCAATACATGACATTCTGTTATGTTGTATTCACTTCGGTATCTCTTCTAATCAATTCTGTTATATGCTTCAGTTCAATACAATATATATATTCTGCTATGTTTTATTTATTTCAGTATGATTTATATCTATTTTGCTATATCTTACATTAAGCTCTCTGCATGTTGTATCCATTTCTTCATCCATAACATCCATTTTGTCATGTGTTCTGGTACATTCCCTGTTTGATGTGCTTTTACATCCTGCTTCTGGTTATAGTTATTTTTTTTTTTACATTTGTGTGGCTTTAATGCCATTTGTTTTTCATCTGTCTAGGCACTAATTTTGAATCAACTACTCCATATCTAGGAAATGATAAAGTAAAATAGAGTATGTGTTAGTGTTAATAACGTGTATAATTTACTCTTTAATGTTATAAAAAGTGATTTCTGGAAGACAGCAGGGTGAACTCTGTTGAATTCATTTGAACTTAAATGTGTTACAATTTCCAAATCTTATCATCATTTCAATACAAGTTAAAACTATTAAGTTTCTGTTTAAAATACAATAGGCTATAATATATTTTCAGCTTGGCTTCATGCTTTTCCATGATTTATAATTTTCCTTCATAACTTAAAGAACACGAAGGTGAATTTTATTTCATAGAGAAATCAGAAACAACACTCAAACTCCACGAATTCAAAATCATGACCAAGGGCCCTAAAAGAAATAAATGATGATGACATGATTTTTAAACCAAATATTTTTAATAATCAGAAATTGTAGGTTCTTTTTCTTTGCCTTCTGGTTTTGAGCCTTTGAGGTGCAGACAGGCACATTTGAAAACATTTCTATGCAACAATGAGGATTAGAAACTTTGTTTAAGCCCCTCCTCCCCCCAAATTCTCATGTAATAATTTGACTCCAGAACCTGGGGCTTTGAGAAAAATATCTATTGTGAGACTTGCCATAAAATCATGCAAGTTGGCAATACGGAAGGACACTGAGGGCTCATCTACACAATGCATTAGTTCACACCAAATGGATGTAAATCCGAGTTCATACTAGCATGTTGCACATTAACTGGCTTGTGTGGATCCTGCAAATAGTTCCATTTGACATCAGGGATCTCTACAGGGTAAAGTGGGAAGAAATCTTCCCCCAAGGCTAAAGAGCATCAGGAGTCACCTACTGGCCCTATTTGCAGCTCTATTCACGGAGGCAGAAGTGGGGGAAAAGGTTCTTTTTTAGACTGTAAGCTCTTCAAGGCAGAGATTGTCTCTCCCTGTATGTTTGAACAACATGAAGCACTAATTGAAGCAAACAAAGTCCCTCTTGCTAGACCTCTAGCATTGCCTACCTCTAAAGACCCCTGTGCACTCGCACAGCGGGAACTGGTTCCTTCTCCCTAGGAGCCTGTGGCCCCATTGGAGGTGGGAGCAGGATTTGCCTTTTGTCATTACAGTGTTAATTTAGTGATTGTCCCCTTAACCCAGGAAAAAAACCATATAGGGTGACACCTATGTGACAAGTTTCCTCAATAATTTTCCATCAGATTATTAATGGATTGTTTCAGAAGCAATATGCAGTGGGTTTTCCTCTCAGAACCCACAGTATGTTTGATGGGCCAGAAGCCAGGGCTATCTGTGCTCCACAATGCGACAAGGACCCCCAGCCTACAGCTGTTTATATACAATGAAGTCCTTCTCCCTTGGAGTCTCCTACCTCTGATTTCCCTTGTGGACAGAAGAGGGGTCCCATCTGTGCAGGCACAGAAGCAGATTCCTTTTCACAGGTGCTAGCTGGGGCGCTAGAGAATTTTCATCCCATCTGAACAATGACTGGAAGAGGGTGATCTGGGCCTTTGTCCTTCAGTCACATAGCATTCTACCATCCCTCTCCTCTCTCAGAAACGTAATCACCGTAGCATTTAGGGGCCAAAAGAGAAAGAAAGAAGGCCAGTCCTTACATTACACGAATGTAGTTTTAATTTTCCGTCTTTCTTTGTACTTTGAAGTGTATGAAAGTTTACATAACAATGTCAGCTTAATAAAAACAGACAAGATTCCTATAGCTAGATCTTTACAGGTTTGTAGGATCCTAGCTGAGCTATGTTCTGTTGCTTCTACAAGAGTACATTAGACTTCCAGCTGAATTATTTTGCAGAGCTAACTATGGGTGAGCTTCTCCCCTATGCAGAGACCCTGCACAAGACCAATGTACCTCTTAATTATCAACTGAGCTCTATTTTGTAGGTTTAAATGATGCATAGGTTTTGTGCTGGGCTTCTGTACAGTGGAAAATTTCACATTTTGTGAATTCTAGCTATTAATACAACTAATAAGTATTACTCTATATTGTGCCTTTTATCTGATGAGCATTTAACAAAGGTGGGTAGAATGAGTAGCATCATCATTTTGCAGATGCAGAAACAGTGGTTAGAGAGAGGTCACAGAGGAGATCAGTAGCAGAGTTAGAGAGCCACATCTCTACTTCCCAGTTCCTTATTCTCATCACTTAAATAATTCTGCTTTCTCTCAAATACACCATACTTCTCAGACACAGAGACTACGTATTTACCTGCTTTTTAATACTTGTGATTTATATAGAAGATTTAGGAATTTTTGACATTATGTAGATGATACAACTCGATCCTCAAATTTATTGGCCAGACGCCGAACTCAGTTACACTAGTGTACATATGGAGTAGTTCCACTAAAGTCCATGGTGTTATTCCAGTTTTAAATCGAATGCAGAGAAAACAGAAGCTGGAGCCACATATTTTATTTGTTTTGCCTCCACTATTAGAATATACTGTGTGAAACTGTGATTAGACACCTTTTGGCACTACACATTACCGTGTTCCATTTTGTAAAGTCATTAATAAACCTAATTTTAAATCAATTTTTACAAATAAAGCATTCCCACTCTTGCTCAGACCTTGTGTCAATTTTCATCCCAGACAGCTGACATCTAAACTGCCTGAGCATAATTTATAATGGAAATGCTGACACAAACTTAACTGCAGTGGCACGAACAATGGCAGTATAAAAAAAAGCAAGGAGAAGACTCCTTAAAATAAACTACATGAAGTTCAAAACTCAGATTAAAAGCATATGAACCTGAAATAATTTTATTGATGATTATTCTGTGCATAGTCAAACATCCTGCCCTCTGCAGAATGCTCCAGTGAGAGGGATTTTTAAGGAGTCATGACTTCTAAAAGATTTGTTGGAAAATTCTCCTTATGTTACATAAGAATTCTTCATTTGTATTTTCTATAATTATACATTTCTATCAGGTGTTGAGGCTATTAGCATGCACAAACACCTCCTACAACAAAAGCAGTCATTCTGGAAAGAGAAAACAGGGAAATCTAACACTCTCCTACCATGACCAAGATGGTAAGAACTACTGCAGTTGCCAAATACGATACACAAAACATTTAATTTATAATAGTTAGAACCTGGCCCTTGACCAAGCCCAAAGAACTATGTCTTATTTCACTTGCTCTTGAATATGTCTCTTTTGGAGATAAATGACTGTGCTGTTTGCCAGTTCTCTCCTCTGTTTGGCGTTTTGTTTAGCTCCGCTTGTGACAAGCCAAGAGTTGATGCATCTGCTTGAATGTGTAATATACATCTTTGGTCAACTTAGCTTTTTTCCTTGACAATATTATGTCAAACAATCACATCACAACTGGCTCTGATCTCTTTGTTGTTAGCTAATAAATTAAAGAGTATTTATTATCTGCAATCCTTTTTTCCTTTTTAATGGTGACACATTTGTGGTGAATTACAGGGCAGCTTTATAAACTAGGCTGTGGGCCAGTATCAGCCCCTGCGTTCATGTGAATGTTCCCTCTCCCACTTGGCCTCCCAGCCTGGTGGTAAATCAAGGCAGCTGTCACAGCACACTAAGTTAGTGTGCGTCATTGGGGAGAGCAGGAAGCGTTGGGGGTATAATTCTGTCCATCAAACTAATATGTTATATCAGTAGCTTTGTAATCTTCTGCTATAAGTTATGGGAAGTGACACCTAAGAATTCACTTTGAAAGCAATGTGTTCCTCAGACTTTAAGCCAAAACAGACCCAATCTGCAGCAAGCGTTCCTCTGTTTATATGAACGGCTTTGTAGCAGCTAGCAGCCATATCGCTATCAATGCAGCAGTATTTTACACATTCCACTGCAAATCTCTCTCTGTATACAGTCTTTGCAACAGAGTCTGTAAACTTTTTAAACATGATTTCTTCCCTTCTTCTTTTTTACCCTTGCTTTAACCTCCAGTAGCAGGATAGATAAATATACTCCTTGAATGTTATCATGACAAAGTGAACTCCTGACAGATAGGAATGAATGGGCGACCTATTTCCCTTGTCCATACCCCCTTCAACCTTTGCCTTGACAAATGTGGGAAATGACTGTGTGGGACAGGAGAAGAATACACACAGCACTATGATAGGAATGTCAACTTTTCTGTTAAATGTTCACATGATACTGAAAGAAATAAGTGAAGATAACACTTCCTACTTAAGGTTTTCTAAACAGCTTCACAAAGATACAATTCACACTGTATCTCTTCTGAAAGGATTCCTTATTTTCATTGATTTTTTTTATGCTTTTGAAGACCAATAAAAAAGGAACTTGGGCTCAATTAAGTCTTTTTGTGAGGTGTGATCTGATCTGAAAGAAGTCTTGGGGGCATCTTCAAAGAGTCCCAACCAGACATGCATGCCCTACCTCCCCCATGCCCTGAAACTGAATATCTATGTTAAAAACATTAAATGTCTACATTTACATTGCCAATCCAAAGTCTGATAAAGAAGATGGTGAGAATTTTATTTTTGCTGATCCTAGGTCTTAAATACCACGAAGGACTTTGATTTTGGCAACTTTTATAATCCAGGTTTTAGAGCAGGAAACAGTATCTGTTTTTCTCTCTAAATGCTTTCTTAGTTTCAGAGAAAATTTTTAAAAATCGTAGGAAAATCAAATAAAGGTATCAACACTTAAAGTACTCATTGGAAATGCTATCATAGTCTAATCAAACCTAAATCCAACCTTCTACTTATTAAAGCTTAACACATAGGAGATTTAAAACATTTTCAGGATTGCGAAACAGACACTTCTGTTTCTCTTAATGTGTGGGGTATACAAATGTTGCTCCAGCACTCCTTTCAAGGTCAACTTGAAAATCATAAGTGATATTTCACAGGGTCACATGGCAAGCCATACAGCCTAAGTACATAAGAAATTTTATATTTAGAAACATCATGCCTTTCTCACATGGCTTAAAAGTATGAAAAATGATATGCCAGCCTCAGCTAAATAGTAAGAAAATTACATTTCGTACCTTCAAAATAATCTATTTAAAGAATAGACTTCCATTTTCTTAGTCTGTTCATCCTGGAAAATTAAAGCAGTAGTGACTTGGAACTTTTTCTCCAGAACTCCATTTCAAAAACATACTTCAGAAATTCTATTCTGGTGTAGTAGTCAGTAATTTGGAAACTGATGCAATCAAGTATAGCTTCTGAACTAGGTAAAGTAAACTGGCCTGACTTCACAGGACTGGCACTAAATCAGGTCCAATGTGATTTGGGGGGAATAAGGAGAGCAGGGGGGCAATACGTCATCACAAGTGAGATGTAGGAAATTATAAGAACTGTTAGTGGGACTGACTCCTTCTGTGTAGCCAGGGACAGGACTTTGGGGCTGATGTAACCCATCAGCAGAGGACCCCCATCAGGCAATAGGGCTTCAGGCATCCACAGACTGGGCCGCTCGCTTTTTTATACATCTTCTACACGCTGCACTCACATCACCCAGGTAATATATAAATACTTGACCATTTCTCAAGCACTGTTTCTCATGCAAGGATGTTCCCTTCATGCTTAATGGCAGTGCTTCTCCCCCCACTCCAGAAGGCGAGTTTTCTTACCTAACAACTTTACAAAATAATCTGTGCTCAAACCACAGAAGCTGGTTTTCATAATTATGTTGGTAGCTCAATGCAGCACATAAACCCTTTCTAGCACCCATAGAATGTTAGGCATTACAACCCTCTCATTCTCAAAGGACTGAGTTATTTCGACAGGGCCTGGGGGAACAGCATCAATGGAGTACACTGAGGCCTTTATTAACTTGTGTTGCTGCTTTCTCCACTCTGTGAAATCCCTCTATAAGGAGATTCTTGGGGTAGATAAGGAAGCACAGATGCTGCAGGCACCAGCAAAAGACAGGAGATGGGGAAAGGGGCTTTTGTGGGTCGGCTGATATCCATGAGTTAAGGGGGCAGGAATCCTTGGCTATTTCTGTGGGAGGCCAAATCATGTCCTCCATTGATGGAAGATGGGAAACACAGTGAGTTGAAAATATGTTTCTTTTCCTAACATAGGCTAGTGCCATACAGAAGAGAATAAGCCCATGAGGACTCATTTTCAGACATGAGCTGGATCAAAAGACAAAGGTTTTATTTAAAAACTTGCAGGCAGTTTAGTTATCAAATGGATTAAGCCCTTTTAGGACTTTTCATCACACAAATGAATTGAAAAAGGGAATGACATGCGAAAGGCAGATTAAATGTGCATGTTCAGGACTTAGTGTTTCCTGTTCATTTAATAAAACAAGTAGCATTATTAATGTCAACACAGGGTCAGCATTTTCAAATTAACCTTGTTAACATGCTAGCTGCCACACAGTTTCATACCCTCTTACTTTCATTTTGAGTTTTGACTTCATCTGACCCTATATGGCAAAGCCACAATTCAAAACAAAACCAGATCTATCACTTCATTTGGTTTTGTTTGAAGTCTGGATCTCCACAAACACAAAACTTCATAGCGAAACGAAAGTAAACAATGAAACAATCTTCAGAAATATTGTCTTATCCACAGACAACACTTAGCAGGTCTGCTGAGACGATTACAAGCCTGAAGTGGTATGGAATATGGGAGACACTTTATGATATTGTTGATACCAATATTATAAAATTGCAAGGAATCTGACCAGATATGCCATGTAAGGTATCTGTGAAAATGTTAAGATTTGCCAAGTATGATGATCTTGTTTATATGTTTGTATCATGAGTTACGGATATGTAGGGTATATCTATTTCCAAACTTGTGCTGTGTTTCTGGGTGACACCCCCAGACAGACTGGCATCAGCACTGCATAGCCTGTTCCATGGCCCATCAAGGGTCATCAGCTGTACAAAGAACCCACTGAAAGAAACCAGAGGCTACATCTTATGACTCAGCAGGACTTGTAGGGGAATGACTATGGACAGGGGACTACAAGGTTTTTCCATGCCATGTGCTATGAGTTTGTGTTTGGAACAAAGGAAGTACCAGACACATGGCAAAGGATATAAAAAGGCAGCTGCATCTTCTCCATTTTGTCTTCATTCCTGCTTCTTACCTCTGGAGTACTTTTCTACAAACGGAAGCTCTGTGTATGTGTTTCAGAAGGACTTTCAAGCCAGCAAACTCACCAACACTGCTAAAAACCTGATATATGGACTTTGTAGTCTTATGTATGTATCTGCTTGCTTAACTATTTAACAACCCTCTTCTTGTTTTCTTTCTTTCTTTTATAATAAATTTTTAATTTTAGGTGCTAAAGAATTGGCTGGCAGTGTGGTATTTTGGGTAAGATCCAAACCAATATTGATCTTGAAATGTGGCTGACCCTTTGGGGTCAGAAGAACATTTTGTATAATGAGTAGAGTTTTTAAATAACTTCTCACTGTACTGGACCTACGTGCTGACTGGACTGGAATGCAATAAATGGAGCTCTGTGATCTCATTTTTTAGCTTCTTGATAACCAGTGTACAGGATCAGGAGCACAGTTTGTGACTGGTTGGTGAATCTAATTTCAGTCCTATCCACCAATTTTGGGAGAATCTGCTCTCCATTTTTGCAGCCCTGCCCTGCCCTGGGCATTTTCAGTGAGGGCTACCCTAATCACCCTGTGTCACAAGTGGTTACAGAAAACGCTGTTAGTTTCATGCCTATGTTCAAACCCAGTTTCTGGTAACAATATGAAACATTTGCAAAGTTCTACCATACAATATAGGTGAAGCAATACTCAGGCAAGGTGACATGAGGTGATCAAGGTGAGAGGTCAGCCTAAATGAAAGCTTTCTTTTCACAGGACTGTGTCTTATTTTGATATTTAAATTCAGCAGAACTATATTATTATTTTGCATTTACTGGCCTAAATTCTCAAAGGTGACCTTGGGTGCCCAACTTGACATACTTTATATTAAAGATGAGCTCATTTTCAGCAGATAGATATTAGGCCTCTTTATGGTGTCTCAGTTTGGGCATCCGAAATCTTAAGTCACTTTTCAAGCAGGCATCTCAAAGCACTTTACTAACATCAAGCTTTATAATGCACCCCAATGAAGCAAATATTACTACAGTATAAGCAAAGAAACATAAAAAGTTAAGTATTTGGCTCATGTCCATGCAGTTGGACCAGTGGCAGAGCACAGAACAACAACAATGAATAATATTCTAAATCATCAATACATTAGAAGCAAGAGGAAGACCAAAGACAGGGTAGGCCCACTGCTTAGTGAAGAGGGAGAAACAGTAACAGGAAACTTGGAAATGGCAGAGATGCTTAATGACTTCTTTGTTTCGGTCTTCACCGAGAAGTCTGAAGGAATGCCTAACATAGTGAATGCTAATGGGAAGGGGGTAGGTTTAGCAGATAAAATAAAAAAAGAACAAGTTAAAAATCACTTAGAAAAGTTAGATGCCTGCAAGTCACCAGGGCCTGATGACATGCATCCTAGAATACTCAAGGAGCTAATAGAGGAGGTATCTGAGCCTCTAGCTATTATCTTTGGAAAATCATGGGAGGCGGGAGAGATTCCAGAAGACTGGAAAAGGGCAAATACAGTGCCCATCTATAAAAAGGGAAATAAAAACAACCCAGGAAACTACAGACCAGTTAGTTTAACTTCTGTGCCAGGGAAGATAATGGAGCAACTAATTAAGGAAATCATCTGCAAACACTTGGAAGGTGGTAAGGTGATAGGGAACAGCCAGCATGGATTTGTAAAGAACAAATCATGTCAAACCAATCTGATAGCTTTCTTCGATAGGATAACGAGTCTTGTGGATAAGGGAGAAGCTGTGGATGTGGTATACCTAGACTTTAGTAAGGCATTTGATACGGTCTCGCATGATATTCGTATCGATAAACTAGGCAAATACAATTTAGATGGGGCTACTATAAGGTGGGTGCATAACTGGCTGGATAACCGTACTCAGAGAGTTGTTATTAATGGTTCCCAATCCTGCTGGAAAGGCATAACAAGTGGGGTTCTGCAGGGGTCTGTTTTGGGACCGTCTCTGTTCAATATCTTCATTAACGACTTAGATATTGGCATAGAAAGTACGCTTATTAAGTTTGCGGATGATACCAAACTGGGAGGGTTTGCAACTGCTTTGGAGGACAGGGTCATAATTCAACATGATCTGGACAAATTGGAGAAATGGTCTGAGTTAAACAGGATGAAGTTTAACAAAGACAAATGCAAAGTGCTCCACTTAGGAAGAAAAAATCAGTTTCACACATACAGAATGGGAAAAGACTGTCTAGGAAGGAGTACGGCAGAAAGGGATCTGGGGGTTATAGTGGACCACAAGCTAAATATGAGTCAACTGTGTGATGCTGTTGCAAAAAAAGCAAACATGATTCTGGGATGTATTAACAGGTGTGTTGTGAGCAAGACACGAGAAGTCATTCTTCCGCTCTACTCTGCTCTGGTTAGGCCTCAGCTGGAGTATTGTGTCCAGTTCTGGGCACTGCATTTCAAGAAAGATGTAGAGAAATTGGAAAGGGTCCAGAGAAGAGCAACAAGAATGATTAAAGGTCTTGAGAACATGACCTATGAAGGAAGGCTGAAAGCATTGGGTTTGTTTAGTTTAGAAAAGAGAAGACAGAGGGGACATGATAGCAGTTTTCAGGTATCTAAAAGGGTGTCATAAGGAGGAGGGAGAAAACTTGTTCACCTTAGCCTCTAAGGATAGAACAAGAAGCAATGGGCTTAAACTGCAGCAAGGGAGGTCTAAGTTGGACATTAGGAAAAAGTTCCTAACTGTCAGGGTGGTTAAACACTGGAATAAATTGCCTAGGGAGGTTGTGGAATCTCCATCTCTGGAGATATTTAAGAGTAGGTTAGATAAATGTCTATCAGGGATGGTCTAGACAGTATTTGGTCCTGCCATGTGGGCAGGGGACTGGACTCGATGACCTCTCGAGGTCCCTTCCAGTCCTAGAATCTATGAATCTGTGAATCATTTGGGAGCTTAAAAGAACCTAAGAACGGCCATACTGGGTCAGACCAATGGTCCATCTAGCCCACTATCCTGTCTTCCAACAGTGGCCAATGCCAGGTGCTTCAGAGGGAATGAACAGAACAGGGCAATTGTTGAGTGATCCATCCCCAGCTTCTGGCAGTCAGAGGTTTAGGGACACCCAGAGCATGATGTTGCACCCACGACCATCTTCGCTAATAGAAATTGATGGATCTATCCTCCATGAACTTATCTCACTCCTTTTTTGAGCCCAGTTATACTTTTGGCCTTCACAACATTCCCTTGCAACGAGTTCCACGGGTTGACTGTGCATTGTGTGAAATACTTTTTTATGTTTGTTTTAAACCTACTGACTATTAATTTCATTGGGTGACCACTGTTCTTGTGTTATGTGAGGAGTTAAATAACACTTCTTCATTCACTTGCTCCATGCCATTGGTGATTTTATAGACTTCTATCATATCTCCCTTCAGTCGTCTCTTTTCTAAGATAAAAAATCCCAGTCTTTTAATATCTCATCGTCTGGAAGCTGTTCCATACCCTAATCATTTTTGTTGTCCTTCTCTTTTCCCATTTTTCCAATTCTAATATATCTTTTTTGAGAGGGATGACCAGAACTTCATGCAGTATTCAAGGTGTGGGCGTACCACAGATTTATATAGTGGCATTATGATATTTACTGTCTTATTATCTATCCCTTTCCTAATGGTTTCTGTTAGCTTTTTTTGATTGCTGCTGCACATTGAGCAAATGTTTTCAGAGCACTATCTGCAATGACTCCAAGATCTCTTTGTTGAGTGGTAACAGCTAATTTACACTCCAGATTTGAGAGATCCCTTTGTAACTCTTCGAAGTCAGTTTTGGATTTATACTAAATTATTCAAGAGAGTTAATCTGCAAAGGGAAAACATTGTACTTTTAAAGTAAAAACATTACAATAATCTCACAATGTCCTTTAAAAGAAGAAAGGAAGAAAAAAAGCCAAAAATCCTAGCCTGTACTTTTGGGTGAATGTTCATACATCTTTCTAAAAGGAAACAAGTTTTGATTGAATATGTCTTATTTATGGGAACTATTATACTGTACACGTGGCTAGGAGACTCTCCATTTTAAATCCTTAAGAATGGTGGCAGAACAGATTTTCCCATCAATTTTTGATAACAAAAATTTTAGTGCATTATAATGCTTAGAAGCACACAAGGTTCCACAGCAGAGCACAAATGATGTCAAATGAAAAATCAGTGCCAAGTCAAATTCAATGCTAGGGTAATCAAGAACCACCCATCAACTTGAATAGGAGCTATGCCCAATTAAATTGAGGCTGAATTTGGGTGTTTCTTTTTTAGACATCAGGTTTCACAAAAGAAGGATGGCCTTGTGGTGAAGGGGCTGGATTAAGATTCGGGAATCCTGGGTTCAGTTGCCAGATATGCCACAGACTTCCTCTGTGACCTTGGGCAAGTCATTCGATCTCTTTGTGCTTTAGTTCTCCACCTGAAGCAGGGAGATAAAGATCATTTCTTTCTCCCGCCCTTTGTCTGTCTTGTTTCTTTTAATTGTATGTAAGTTCTTTGGAGCAGGAACTGTCATTTACTACATAATTGTACAGCACCTAACACAACAGGGCCCTAAATTTGGTTGGGGCCCCTAAGCTCTACTATAACACAAATTAACAAAAATTTCTGCACTTCTGGACATACTGGGGCTCGCATCTACATTTGAAGCCATTTTTACAAACCACAGTTACAAACAGTAACAGCACCATGTTCCGAGTTTAGAAACCATGTTCCGAGATCTGCTTTGGGAAGCAAGAGGTGGTTGTCTATAGCACAGTTTTTGCTAGACCTCCTTTATCTATCTACGCACACACACCCATGCACACACCAGTTCAGGTGGGACATGGAAAGCAAGACAAAACATCTCTGTATATGATTGTAGCTGCAGCACACAGAGCCTTAGGTGAAGTTCTTGGTCACAGTGCAGTAAAACCGAATCAAACATCTGCGATGTTTTCACAGTTACAGGTATATTTCCCCACCTGTGACTGCTGACTAAGGTGTTTGAGCAGAATGACTTCAAGTGCAGCCCTGCCAGTCTAGCCATTAGCACATTCATTGTTCCTCACAGCTGGATGATAACTATATTTCTCAAGTCACCTACAAAAATTGCAGCAGCCACACCAGCCTAGTCACTTGAGACTCAGCAATGAAATAGTTGCCTCCTGTTTTCATGAGTGGTGCTGTAAAGCCATATAAAAATGTATCCAGAGTTGTTGTTCTTCTTTCATATGGCTTGGGTAGGTAGCAACAACTACAAATTTATATCTGTTTGATAGCCAGCACACTGCCGCAGTAGTGAGCTGGTGAATGTCCTTCAGTCTGCCCCTATACAAAGCAAATATTCGGACTGAGTCATCCATTACCAGCCACAGTTTGCAAACCCAGCAAGGTTCACTAGCTACTCACTGGGCAACTCCTGTGGCCTCCCTACTACACAAGTTCCTAAAGCTAAACATGAAAAAAAGTGGTTTTTTTCCCAAATGCTGGAATTTTCAAAAGGGCCTAAGGGAGCTGAGCAACCAAATCCCATTGGAATGCAATAGGAGTTGGGCACCTAATTCTCTTAGGCTTCTTTGAAAATCCACGCTTTAATTCTCATTGAGCATTTGCGGCACTGACATGTGATCAACGAGTAATTAAAAGAGCCCCAGAGTGATTAAAAGCTGGTTGTTTCCCTTAAATAAACCCAAAAGATAAAACCACTGTCTGATTTCAGGACAAATGCATATGACCTGGCTTTTTAGAAGTAATTAATTCGTGTGCGTCTCCTCACTGCACTCCTATAGATCATCATCTTTCAACAAAACCTATAAAAGAGTAGACTGGCTACACCGGGGATGGATTTGGTCCATTTTTCTGTATTAGACTCCCTCAAATTCTACAAGATTCTGCAGACAAATATGATAAAATAGAGACCAAATGTTGGCCTCTGAAACCTAAGGTCTTTAAGTTACTGCACTGCATATGGCTGAGCAATGAACTCTTTTTCTTATCTTTTGTTAGCAATGGAGAGAAAAAACACTGCCCCAGGAGAGACACACAATGGAGTGTCCACAGTGCACAGTTCAGAGCAACTGCACCTGTACTGTCCCTCCTTGGTCCCTCAAGGGCACCCACTCTAGGCTCCTGGTTCCTCTTCAAGATACCCATGTCTCTTTCCCTCCTGACGGTGTTTTTTTCCAGGCTGCACAGTTCCCTGCCTACAATGTAATATCCCCAGCAAGTCAGACTGCTTAAACAGGCGACCAACTGTGCTTTGTTTTCTCTTTGAAGGCTGGAACTGGCAGGTTATGTGACACTAGGTTTCACAAGAGAGTTAATAGCAACAGCTCAGTCACCTATTGCTTAAATTGAATACTATCATCAATAACACCATTGGCCAAGATTTTCAGCAATGACTAGTGAGTTTGGCTATCTCAATCTTTGGATGCCTGACTTAAAATACCTGAGAGGCCTGTTTTTCAAAAAGTGCTGAATGTTCATCTTCTGACAACCAGTGTACTTAGGGTATCTCAAACCACTGTAAAAAAAAAATTGGCCTTTTAAATACATCTATCTTTCTTCTAATACTGAACAAGTGAAAACTTATCTTTTGCAATGACAACAATTAAGAAAAGCAAGTGTCAATAGCTCAAGGATTTTTTTCCAAAGTTCTTTGTTAAAGTTGGAACTAAGGTTTCATGTTAAGAGATGGGGCTATTTAACACTAGCACTGAATAACTACTTTGATAAATTTCACTATATTTTTTCAAATAAATGAGTTAACATGTTTTTCCATTATTCACACAATGTGCAAATAATTTACTAACAGCACACAAATTTAGTGGTTTTTAAATGAATTCTTTGTGAATTCCCCCCCCCCCCCCCGATTATTTGCACAGCTTTTGTTGGTCCTCTGTTCTCCTCCTTCCCTATTTTAAGTGGGAAAAAATATCTGAAGTAATTTCCCTCTTGTAAACTGCAGTCATTTGGCTCATTTAAATCCATCTTGTTGCAATCCCACTCACTCTCTAAAATTGTAATACAACTGACAACCTTCTTTCTCCTTAATATAAACAGAAAGCATTAGGAAGAGCAAACATCAGCTGAACTAATCCTGTGCTCTGTGATTCCGCTGTAGACTTCATGATTCTTAGCTAGCCGTTCCTATTTGGAAATGGTAGGAGGCTAACTTGGGTTGACACTGCAAGCTGTATCACAATTCTATAGTGAGTTTTGGGATTACACAGACTTCCACTCTACCCACTCTTGCAAATTTCATGCCAGTAAAAACAAAGCATAGTCTAATGATTGTGCTCCAGTCAGATATGCTACAGACGTGCATGCCAGATTGTTTGGAAAAGTACCACAGTAAGTGTGGAATGCAGACAGCATGTATGCTGTCCAAATGCCCTCGGATTTTCAGAGAAGGTCTCCATTTTCTTTCAAAGACTTTCAGCTTCAAATGCTCATCTCCAGTAAGAAAAGAACAGGAGTACTTGTCGCACCTTAGAGACTAACAAATTGATTTGAGCATAAGCTTTCGTGGGCTACAGCCTACTTCATCGGATGCATAGAATGGAACACACAGAAAGAAGATATTTATACATACAGAGAACATGAAAAGGTGGAAGTAGGCTGTAGCCCACGAAAGCTTATCTCCAGTAAGAAATACCATAAAAGTTTAAATGAGGCTACAGGTTACACTTATAAACAGACTATTCCTTTACACGTGTTTAATCAAGACAATCCTTTGTTTAAGTCTTCTGAATCTTTACTGCTGTTTTTGATGGGACATAAGCTTTTGTGACCTTTTGTGTCTAATATCAGAGAAATGAAAAGGTCAAGCAATAAGTGCAGTTTATCACTGGCTTCATTTTTCCAGTCCAGAATAAAATACACAATATATCTGGAGAAATGTAAATTCTTGAAGGTTTAAAATATGATTCAAACCCTCCTCGTGTGAAGAAAACAGACAACAGCTGGGAAACTATGGAAGAGCTCCAGTGGGGACTTCAGATGCCTCAGTATACAGCTTTGTTAAATGAATTACAATTTTATTACAATGTCTGCATGGCTGTCAACAAACTGCTTTAAAAACAACAGCTGTGCCGGGCTTGCTTTTCTACTTTTCCAACAACTAAAGAACTGTCAATTCTTTTGTGAAATGTTGGTTTGCAGTATACTTAGGAACTTAAGAAGATGAAACAGAACAACAGTCAACTTGGGAAGTAGTTACTTTATGTATGCTGACCAAGATTCTCAAATGTATGTGCCTAATGTTACACATGTATATAAAAATGGCCTGACGTTCAGAGAATTTAAGCACTTGCAGCATCCCTTTGGTATCCTTTGGGATTGCAGATGCTGTATAAACATTATATTATTCCAACCTATTCTAAAGATTTTGATTAGCACCCAGGTCTTTCATGTGCCAAGCTACATGCAGTTTTCACAAATTTCTATAAAGTCTGCCTGCACTCGTATTTGTTTAATGTCTCCAAATCATATGCTCTGACTACAGGCTAATGATAAAGCAGCTAAGCCCAAAGGAATATAAGCAAGTTCAAAACAGTAATGATGATATAATGTTAGCCTTTTTAAGTTCCATTTTCACTTATGTTCAAAGCACAACAAACATCAGGTTGATGTATGATTTTATAATTAACAACAATCCCAGGGACTATTTAATTTAGAGCTCACATGGAACTAGTAGAGTCATAGGAACTTATGAATTGCCATTATTCGGGATCAGACCAGTGGCCCATCTAGTATCAGTATCCTGACTCAAGAGCTCAATATCAAGTTCTTTGGGGGAAGGTGAAAGAAGCCCTACCCACTTGGAAGGTTCTCCCTAAACGCTGCTACATAAATTTGAGGTTCTTTGAGCACAAAAGTCTTCATCTATTCATATAGAGCTGCATTTACCCACCTCCCACAGGGCTTAGGTAGTTCAGACTACCTGTCAGAAATGGCCTGGAGTTGCTTCCATTTGAATCCAGCAGACTTCCCTCAGTAATATTAGCTTTCAGTAAACTCCCTAAAAGTGGTTATTTTGGTTCCATTAGAACCAAGACAAAGGTAATATAGATCACTCATTTCAGGAAAATCTGGGTGGATCTATATTACCACAAGGGAGTGTCACTTTCTTTCCTTTTCCTCTGCCTGTTTCCCACTTTTCCTCAAATGTCTTTTCCACAGTATTAGCTTTCCCTTCCCTCAGACTCAGCTTTCATCCTTTTAAACTCTGTATTTATCTTTGTGGTTTCTCTCTTTCCACCACTTTCTCTCCACTCCATTCTCCCAGTGGGTCCCCTATTCATTTCACCACACATCTCTGTTGGAAAGGGACCAAAGCAGAATCCTTTGTACCCTTCATGTGCAACATTTCAGAGGGTGAGCAACTGAGTCTGACTACTTACTTCCAAGTGTGGGCGAATTAAAAGCCCTGGGATTGAGTGCCAGAGAAGAAAACTCCCATACTAATCTGCTTGCCAACAGATTTATACAAAGCATTTAAAAATGTCTATTTTTAACTCAGAGTTTCAAGAAAAAGTTTCCTCTTCCTCAAAGAAAACCTGCACAACACCTTCAAAAGACGAGCAATTCATAACTCTGCTAAACACTAAAAATCATGGTTTCGATAGAGAAACTGGTTCTATGGCTCATCACAACAATTTGCAACTTATTAACCTTCCTTTGTATGCAGTGTTGTTGTAGCCACGTTGGCCCCAGGATATTAGGGCCTGAAGAAGAGCTCTGTGTAAGCTTGAAAGCTTGTCTCTCTCACCAACAGAAGTTGGTCTTATAAAATATATTTCCTCATCCACCTTGTCTCTCTAGCCCTCCTTTAAACTACGACTCCAGAGGTGTTAACTGTACACTTCACTTTATGTGCTTTCTTGCAACATCTGTTAACCCCTTGTGCTTTATAATCAGTCCCACCTTATATTTAGCTGCAACACTATGGTTACCTTTTCCAGATCTAAAGAAGAGCGCTGTAAAGCTTATATCTTCCATCAACAGAAGTTGATCCAATCAAAGATATTGCCTCACCCACTTTGTCTCTCTCATATCCCAGGACCAACACAGCTACAACACTGCAAACAATCAAAAAAGGTTGTCTTTCTATGCAAAGGAAAGGGGGGAAACCCACATTTTGAGAAGAGATTTCTTAAGAGTTTGGGATTGAGAATTTGCAATTCACCGTTTAGCCCATCAAGTCATTTGGGATTAGTTGGGTTGTCCTCACTTGCTGCGCTATGGCTCAGATTGGCAGGACCTTAGTGTGGAAACTCTCTCTCTCTGAAGCACTCTTTGGTTCTTTTCAGCACTTGTAAATCCTTCCTGTTAGAGTCATTTTATTCACAGGCCTTTAACGTCCCCAGTTTCCAGCTACCCTTCTGTGTGGATGGAGTGATAGAGTTTGCTGCAAGGAATCTATAGTTGGAACATTAGCCCCCAGTTTTCAAACTTTGGCAACTGGACTCTTTCCAAATACATTTTTCAACAATTAAAATAATAAAACTCTATAAATCTATTCCAAAGCCGTTTGTGCAGGGAAGGGCTTTGGGAAAAGGAAACGAACACACACATTTTATTTTAAAGTACTAAAATACTGAAATATTTTTTGACTGGGGGTGGCAGCGTGACTCCAGACTTGTTGTCTTTTGCGGCTGTGGAGAATATTGTGCATCTGAACACAGAGTACATGGCAAATACAGCAGCATAGCAATGATTGCACTGCACTGTGAGTGCACTTTCTACCCACAGGGTAGGAACTTTTCATTTCCCATTATAAATAATAAGGGTTTTCAAGTCTCAGCTCATCATATGAATGTTTTCAAGCTCATCTCGGGCCTGATGTTGACAGGTGCTCAGCAACCGCAGAGCCCAATGACTTCAGTGGGTGCTGAGGACTTCTCAGGCTCAAGTCCTTGTTGTTACACTCTGGAGTTTGCAAGCTGGTATGAAGGTTGCCAGGGAAGCCTCAGTTTGAAGCAAGTGAGGCCAGAAGGAGGGAGAGAAATGTATCCTATCCACCCGATAAAAGATCAGACATAAGAAAGTGGAAAGCCTGCAACACACCTAAAGATCAGTTGTCCTGAACCTTGCCACTACTTAGAGTGTTTGTGCTACAGGAAAAAGATTTGGATTGATTCTTATTTTGGTTAAAGAAATCTGCGCGTCCCTAATGATAACCAAAATATCAAGGTAATATTCAAAATGGTACCACTGCATATTTTCATCCAGTTCAGAATGCCCATTGCTGAATTGCTGCTTATAAGCAAAGCAAAAGCAGGGGATTGATCACTTGACTATTACCTGTTCTGTTCATTCCCTCTGGAGCACCTGGCATTGGCCACTGGCAGAAGGCAGGATACTGGGCTACATAGACCTTTGGCAGGAGCGCCGCCAGCTTTTTAGCTGCCCTAGGCGGCGGAAGGTCCCGCCCCGAAATGCCGCCCCCGACAGAGGCGGCGGAAGGTCCCGCCCCTGAAATACCGCCGACCTCCGGGGCGGCCGAAGATCCGGCCGCCGCGGTCGCCGCCCCCCAAATGGGTTGCGCCGGCCCTGACCTTTGGTCTGACCCAGTATGGCCGTTCTTATGTTCTTAAAGAGTTGCAGGCTGTGTCAGCATCCCCCTTCCCAGACTGCATCAGATTACCCACATTTTCTTTCTGACTTGGGTTCCTATTAAATCTTCACCTAACATTCGAGTGGGCAAGTGCGGCCTCTCCTCAATATTATGGCTACGCGGTAGCATAATAAAGAATAAATCCTGCTGCAATTCTAACCACTCTGGGGTAGTTTCACCAAATAATGCGCACAAAACTCCTCGCTAAAGGTGAAAAGGGATTATTAATTGGGGGAAGGTACGAGGGCAGATGTATTCATAAATTCTGCTAAAATCTTTGGGTCCATTCCATTCTAGCTGTTGCTCTCTATTCCCAGTTCCCCCAGAAACTCAGTAAAGAACTGCAAGGAGACAAGCTTCTCTGGGGAAGAAAAAAGTAAAATGCTTCATGGGAGTGCTGTTATGATCCTATGAAATTCTAATTCAGGCATTCATTAAATGGAATTATGCAAAAGACATGCCAGGCTCTTCAAATGAATGAGCCTAATGCCAGCTCCCTGAGTTAATCTTGGTCAACTGATGATCAACATTAAAGTTTAAAATCATCCCACGTTAAAACCCAAGACTAAAATCACATTTTTACTTGCTTGCAATAATTATTTTTAAAAAGAAATTTTCAATAGAAATCATGCTCATATGTATAGCATAATATTGCAATTTACACAACAAGTGCAGAGCTACTTTAATCTCCAAAGGAGACAGTAAACAGTGTAGGCAGGGGTCCTACTTAACCCACATACCCTGCTAATAAGTTTAAGATAACAGGCCAGTACATTTAAATAAAATCCAGACTCAATTTAATAGTATTTGTTATAAAGCTATATCTAATTATATTAGTCAATCTTTATTACTAGGTTCACAAGTGCAGAGAAGTCTATTATAATCCTTCTTTCTAATGATCTCTTCACTATCATAGTAATAAAACTCTGCTATAAATTAATCATCTGTTTGCAATCATGAGTAAACATCATCTCAATTAACAATTGATAAATAAACAGTTGACTCCTGAGGCTATTGCTGTTATAAATAAATACGAGTACTGAAGGATTCAGCAGAGCTTTGCTATTTAGCTCAAAAATGCATGTCTGTGTACTCAGAGATTTCTGATCTAGATGGTTTAAATGAGACATGTTCTATGGAGCTAAGAGGAGCAAGTTTTCCACCATAATGGTGCCACCCATCTGTTGTGCAGCTAAGTGTGGGGGAGGATATTGTCCATCTTTTCCAATGATTGCGTTGTTCCTCTCAGACTAAACAGAAGTTGAAGCTAACATACAGAACACTTGCATTCCTCCTGCTAAAAGTACTTAATAAGCTTTTTTTCCCCATCTCTGGAAGCTTTTGGTTCATCCCTGAACTTGAGCTTCATGCTGGACCACAGTTTTTCCTTTGTATTCTCTCCTGTGCTAGTGCATGTGAAAGACGCCAGATTGACTGCCCTAAAGAATGAAGTCCACTATGCACATATCATGTACAGTACAAGCATAGCATTTTCCTCCTCATTTCTTTGACAACCTGTCCCTTTCCTGACAAGCAAGAGAGGAGTTTGGTATCCATGCTTATTCAGTGTTTCACCTCTTGACAAGGTTTGCCATTCAAGGTGCCAGTTAATGTCCATGGAATTGAGATGGCCAACACAAGTTCAAAGGCCAAATCACCATGATGCTGTAATAAAAAAAGGTTACTGACCTTTCTGTAATTGTTGTTCTTTGAGATGTGTTGCTCGTGTCCATTCCACGTGAGGTATGCATGCATCCTGTGCATAGTCACTGGAGATTTTTCCCTCAGTGATATCAGTCAGGCTGGTTCTAGTGCCCTCTAGTGCTGCGCGATTATGCCCTGGTATAAAGGGCCCGCACCCTCTCAGTTCCTTCTTGCTGGATAACTCTGACAGATGGGCAGGAGGGTGGGTCATGGAATGGACATGAGCAAAACATTTCAAAGAACAACAGTTATGGAAAGGTTAGTGTGATGCTCTATGATTGAAACATGCCCATTTATATCATTAATATTGCCACTGTTATACAATTGCAACAAATCTTGTACAAAGTACATCATGTGAGGTAAAGTAACTGAGCAGATGAGAGTCCTCATTGGGAAGACCACACTGAGAGACACTTGCACTTGGCTAGGTAAGTCAAGCAATGGTTTTCTATTACCTAGCAAGACCTGGCAGACTTGTTCTGAACAAGCTTGCTCTGCCGGATTCAACCATGGAGTTTCCACACAGTCAGGTGGAGGGCCTTGAGGTTTGGGTGGAGCAAACAGCCATGATTTGTGAGATCAGGTTTGGGAGGGGCAGGGAGCGGCAGTGGGATCGCTACTGACAGATCCAGCAGCATGCTGAACCAGTGTTGTGTAGGCCATGCAGGGGCTATTAGAATATCCATCGCTTTGTCTCACTTGACTTTCAGAAGGACCTTGTGCAAGGAGAGCTCTTCCTGGGATCACAGACCCTGAGTCCTGAGGTTTTCGAGGTGAGCCTCCCAACCTAGATCAGATGTGTTCAAAATTAGGTATACTGAAGGTTGGGGGTTGACAAAGGGAATGCCCGCACCTGCTGATCAGATATCCCTCTACCAGTCAAGGGAGACGAGGACCGGGACAGGAATTGTAAGCACAGAGTCCAAATGGTGGCAGTTCGGTGAGTACACCAAAGCCAGCCAAGCTTGAAGGGGCCTGAGGAGTAGTCTTGCGTGCTGTACCATATAAGTGAACATGGCCATGTGACCTAAAAGTTTGAGCAAAAACGGGCTGTCATGACTGGGTGGGCCTTGACCTTGGATATCAGAGCTGACATTGTCTGGAATCAAGACTCTGGGAGGAAGGCTCTGGACCAGGTAAAATCAAACACTGCCCTGATAAACTCTATCCTTTGGATGGGGATGAGAGTCGACTTTTGCTTATTTATCAATAGGTCCAGGGCATGGACGGTAGCTTGGACCAGGGTTGATGCTAGGTTTCACCTGAACCTTGGACCAGCCCTTGATGAGCCAGTTGTCAAGGTAAGGGTAGACTCTGGGATGGACGGCACAGCAATCTCCTGGCATCAGGTGATGGTGTCGGTGGATGGTCCCAAACACGACTCAATGGCACCTGTGAGCAGGGCGGAGTCAACGCTGCTGTTTGCGGAACGTGGGTGAAGGAGTGGCTTGAGGTGGGCCGCACCTCCCCTCACTTGTCTTTTCGAGGTTCCAAGGAGTGTCCCCTCTTGGACCAGAGAAGAGGAACGGTGCCAAGAAACCTGTGTTGCGAGAGCAGCGCTCTGCACCAAAGTCAAGGTGCTCAGTGCAGAGTCTGACCGGCTTGGCTCCAATGCCAGTCTAAGTGTGGCTTCCATCAGGATAGCCTTAGCCTAGCTTTCCAGTCCTTTTTCATAAGAGACTTGAATTCACAGAAGATTTGCCAGCACTCTAGTAAGTGAGCAGCCCTCAGACACTTCAGACAGCTAGGGTGTGGGTCACTCACTGACATGGGCAGCACTCTGGAAAGTGAGGGAAAGTGTTGCACACCAGTCCCTTCAAAGCACTTTCCTTCTCGACCAGCATCACTGTGGTCATTTTTAATGCTCACCCTATCTTAGTGATTTCCGTTTCAGACTTTGTTTCAACAATTTTAAAGCTGCAACTTTGCAAATGTCTCCCATCCCAGAAAGGGTGACATTTCCTAAAATACATCTACAAAGTTTCATATCAAATAAATGAAGGAGGAATACTCCTAAAATGTTTGAGGAAGAAAAGTAGGCTTGAAAATTGCAGAGTACCGTAAAAATTGTATAATCCATGACTAGCCTTGATTGCAATTTTTCACTGGAACTGATTATTTCATAACTTACAATGTATGGAAAAGAGAATATTGTGTTAATCAAGATAAAACATCATTTGTGTTAACTATCCTATTAAAGCAAAAATTTTGCTGCATCAGCATACGCACCACAAAATAAAAATGTGGAGTATTAATAAGAGACACACTAGGACTGGAAAACAAGATTAGAGGTAATATTTCAGCTGTGAGGTTTTCAAAACTTTAATGAAGTTAGCACATGCTTCACCTGCTAGATAACAAATCCCAGTGTCAGTACTATATAAAATGTCCACTCCTGAGCAATTTTAAATTTCTGACATTCTAACTCCTTGCACAGTAACTGATAGCCCAGGTATAGTATGGTAGTTAGCAATTTGTTTAGAGAAAATATTTTTCAAATTTCCTTTTAAGTGGACATTCTGTACAGCTCAGAAAAAACAAGTGAAATCTGGACAGAAACCCAAAGGCCTGTTGAGTCAGGGTTCAATGCTGCAAACCTTCCAAGCTCACATTTCTCAATGAATAAGGGCTCTGCCCTGAAAAAAGATAGGTACCTTCTACAAAGTACTCAGCTTCTCGCAGATTCAGGCCCTGTAGAATCAAGCCTTTAAAGAGAAGCTGAACCAATCCCTCAAAGAGCATTTGCAAAAGTACAATATATTTGGAGATGGGCCTGTGAGTCATAACTAAGGCTAAGATTTAGTCATGGGTATTTTTAGTAAAAGTCATGGACAGGTCATGGGCAATAAATAAAAATACCCATGACTAAATCTCTGCTTCTGGGCCCTGCTGCTCTGGGGGCCTCCTGCTCCAGAGGTGGGGTCTGACTACCCCCAGTGCCCCTCTGTTTCGAGGACCCCAGGGACCGCTCTCCCAATGGCCTTCAGGGCCGCCCCTGGGACTGCTGCTCCAACTGCCCCCAGGACCGCTGCTGCTCGAGGGGTTTCCTAGCCCCCTACTACTCCCGGGACCAATGCTCAGGTGCTCCCTGGGGCCAACCACACTGGCTGCTGCTGGGGCGCTCCATGAGGCCAGCTGCTCGGGGCCTCCCGAGCAGTGGCCAGTGCAGCTGATCCTGGGGATGGCCCGAGTGGCTGATCCTGGGGCCGCTCTAGAAGTGGCCAGTGCGGCTGGTCCCGGGACAGCCCTCAGGACTGCTGCTTGGGCATTCCCTGGGGCCATCCACACCGGCTGCTGCTAGAACACTGTGATGGGTTTGGTCACAGAGACCCCCTTGGGACTGTCACCTGATCTGCTGAAATTACCTCTGAGCCCATTTTTCCTGATGGCTTGGGATTCCAGAACCCTGCCTTGTTGAGCCAGACACACTAGCCTGCTGCAACACAGACCCAGGTCTGAACCACGCCCCCAAAGCTGCAGGCTTTTACTGAAAACCACTCAACAGGTCACCTATCTCCAGCACCCAGTTCCCAATGGGATCCAAACCACAAATAAATCCATTTTACCTTGTATAAAGCTTATACAGGGTAAACTCATGAATTGTCTGCCCTCTATAACACTGATAGATAGATATGCACAGCTGTTTGCTCCCCCAGGTATTAATCATCTACTCTGGGTTTGTTAATAAACAAAAGTGATTTTATTAAGTATAAAAAGTAGGATTCAAGTAATAACAGACAGAACAAAGTAAGTTATCATGCAAAATAAAACAAAACACGCAAGTCTAAGCCTAAATCATTAAGAAACTGAATACAGGAACAGAGACGTTTCAATACGCTTCTTTCACAGACTAGACTCCTTCCTAGTCTGGGCCCAATCCTTTCCCCGGTACAGACCTTGTTAGTTCCAGCTCAGGGGATATCTAGGGGATTTCTCATGACTGGCAGCCCCCTTTTTTCTGTTCCACCCCCTTTTATAGCTTTGGCACAAGATGGGAATCTTTTGTCTCTCCGCGTCCCCACCCCTCCTTCTAAATGGAAAAGCACCAGGTTTAAGATGGATTCCAGTACCAGGTGACATGGTCACATGTTCTGTGAGACCCCAAGCCTCCATTCTTCCCGGCCAGACTCACAGGAACACAGGAAGGCTTGCAAGTAAATAGAGCCATTTACAACCAATTGTCCTAATCAATGGGAGCCATCAAGATTCTAAACCACCATTAATGGCCCATACTTTGCATAATTACAATAAGACTTCAGAGTTATACTTCATATTTCTAGTTTTAGATACAAGAATGATACATTCATACAAATAAGATGAACACACTCAGTAGATTATAAGCTTTGTAATGATACCTTACAAGAGAGCTTTTGCATAAAGCATATTCCAGTCACATTACATTCACACTCATTAGTATATTTCCATAAAACATATGGAGTTCAACATCACAGGCGCTCCCCGGGGCCACTCCAGCAGCGGCAGAAGTAACAGAGGCTGCAGAAAGTCACACAATCCGTGACTTCTGCAACCTCCGTGACAGAATTGCAGCCTTAGTTATAACGTCTGAAACAGGGTCCTGATTCGGCAACATACTTAAGCACGTGCCTCATTTTAAGTAGAAAAGTCCTTTTGGTTTTGATAAGACAACCCTCATGCTTGGAATTAAAAACAAGCTTGATTACCTTGCTGAACTGAGGAAAGTTCAGGGTGTTCTGATTTGACGATTTGGTTTAGCTCACTAAGAAGATTTTGGTTAGAGGGAGAGCCTGAGGAAGTTTGGATCTGTAGTTTTGATTGAGGCCCATCTCTATTTCTACTTAGAAATGTTTTGCTTATTGCCATATCAATGCTGTATTTATGTTCTGAAACGCCTGATTACTAAAGATACCTGAATGAAAACAGTATCTTTCTTTCTTAATAGCTCGTATGCCCACCCCCCCACCCCCGCCCCCACATCTGCACACTGGAATTGGTAGAGGAATACGAGTACTGAGTTCTCTAACACTAGTAAAACATGTTCTAAGAAAATGGAAGCCTAGCATAACTCTGGTGCATTGAACAGTGCTCTAATGGGGTGAACTGCTTGACAAGGAGGGGGGGGAAATGTAATAAGTACCTAAAATTTGGTGTCACATGTGCATGAATAGAGGTTTAATACAACATCTTTCATATGGCATTTTCAAACCCTCCCATAAAATATCATAATGAATTCTATCCCTGCTACAGAATTCTCTTGGATTGTTGGGGGGGGGGGGGGAAAACACAACGGAAACAGTCTCATTGTTCAATTGTATAAGATTCAAAGTAATTTCTATAGAATGGTGTCATATTTCCATAGAATGCTATTAATGTTGCCTCTGCTAAGTATTATATAGCTTTTCCAGAAGGGAACTTTTCTCAAACCAACTTTTTGTAGATTACTGGATTTCCAAAGTGTTGGCCTAATTCTGGTCCCATTGAAATCTGAGTAGGCCAGAATTAGGCCATCACTGAGTGCTTCTAAAAATCCTATCCACCATTTGTAACTAAGACACACTGATTTCATAATTTTGTATTTAGACCATCCTTGTATAGGTAAATGACCGGAGGCAGGAGGACAGAGCCCCGCTGCAGTCTATCTCTAACCGCCCTCCCCCGCCACAAAGTCCCATACCCCCCTCACCCAAAGTCCCAAGAAGGAGGGGCGGCAGAGTCCGTGAAAACTCTCACTCCACCCCTGCAGACTGCTCAAGTACCAGAAGGCTCTCATTCCCCAAAATTTGATAAGTCCTTTCCTTCCCTCCTCACCCAAGCCCCCGTCCCAGTTTCATCTCCAGTTGCTAATAAAAAATATGTTTCTGTTAATTACTGTTTCCATCATGTTCTTTTAGAGGAGAGTCTGTTTAAAGGGGGGGAAGGGGGTTGGTAATTGGACAGGACAGTCACCTTTAGCAGGGTACAGACGCTGGGGCAAGTTCAGCAGCAGGGCACACACACATTGCAGTCACTAGTTACCCTGGTCAGTCTGGGAGGTGGTTTTCATGTTCTGGGGGGGGGGGGGAAGGGCTATGTGACTTTGTGGCGGGGGAGGGCGGTTAGAGATCTTATGCAGCGGTCCTTATCCTGGATCACAGAGCCACGCAGCAGGGGATCTGTAACCGTCCTCCCCCTGCCACAAAGTCACATAGCCCACACACACAGAGTCCCGAACAGGAGGGGTGGCAGGCTCCGTTGAAACAACCAGTCCACCAGTGCGGAGCCTGTCATTCCTAGAGTTTAGAAGCGTCCTCTGCATCACTACACTACACCCGCTCCCCACCACAGTCTGCGTCCCAGGTTCAACACTTTACCACGAAAACAGTAAATAAAGAAAACGGTGTTCATTAACAAATTTCAAGTGATTTTATTTTTAAACGTGTGTTGGAAGGGGGGAACGGGGTATGTAACTGGAGAGGATAGTGAACATTAACCGGGTAAAGAAACGGGGGCAGGTTCAGCTTCTCTGTAAACAAACTTAATAGTCACAGGTTACCCTGCTCACTCAGGAACCTAGCTTTCAAAGCCTTCCGGATGCACAGCGCGTCCCGCTGGGCTTTTCTAATCGCACGGCTATCTGGCTGGGCGTAATCAGCAGCCAGGCTATTTGCCTCAACCTCCCACCCCGCCATAAAGGTCTCCCCCTTGCTCTCACAGAGATTGTGGAGCACACAGCAAGCTGCAATAACAATGGGGATATTGGTTTCGCTGAGATCAGAGCGAGTCAGTAAGCTTCTCCATCTCCCCTTGAGACGTCCAAAAGCACACTCCACCACCATTCTGCATTTGCTCAGCCGGTAGTTGAAGAGTTCTTTTTCACTGTCCAGGGCGCCTGTATAGGGCTTCATGAGCCAGGGCATTAGCGGGTAGGCTGGGTCCCCGAGGATCACTATAGGCATCTCCACATCCCCAACAGTTATTTTGTGGTCCGGGAAGTAAATACCTTCCTGCAGCCGTCTGAGCAGACCAGAGTTCCTGAAAACACGAGCGTCATGAACCTTGCCCGGCCATCCGACGTTGATGTTTGTAAAACGTTCCCTATGGTCCACCAGTGCTTGCAGCACCATTGAAAATTAGCCCTTTCGGTTAATGTACTGGCTGGCCTGGTGCTCCGGTCCCAGGATAGGGATGTGAGTTCCATCTATAGCCCCACCGCAGTTTGGGAATCCCATCGCGGCGAAGCCATCTATGATGACCTCCACGTTTCCCAGGGTCACTACCTTTGAGAGCAGTAGCTCAACGATTGCATTGGCTACTTGCATCACAACAACCCCCACGGTAGATTTGCCCACGCCAAAGTGGTTCGCGACTGACCGGTAGCTGTCTGGCGTTGCAAGCTTCCAGAGGGCTATGGCCACTCGCTTCTGGACAGTCAGGGCTGCTCGCATCCGGGTGTCCTTGCGCTTCAGGGCAGGGGACAGCAACTCACAAAGTTCCAGGAAAGTCCCCTTCTGCATGCGGAAGTTTCGCAGCCACTGTGATTCATCCCAGACCTGCAGCACTATGCGGTCCCACCAGTCCGTGCTTGTTTCCCGGGCCCAGAATCGCCGTTCCACAACATCAACATGACCCATTGCCACCATGATGTCCTCGGCGCGGGGTCCCGTGCTTTGTGACAGGTCTGTGCCACTCTCAGACTTCAGGTCCTCACCGCGCTGCCGTAGCCTCCTCGCCCGATTTCTCAGCATCTGCCTCTGGGAAAGGTGGATGATAAGGTGCGAGGTGTTGACAACAGCCATAACTGCAGCGATGGTCGCAGCGGGCTCCATGCTCGCAGCGGGCTCCATGCTCGCAGTGCTATGGCGTCCGCGCTGTCACTGACCAGAAAAGTGCGCGAACTGATTTCCCGCCGGCGCTTTCAGGGAGGGAGGGCGGGAGTGACGGTTGGATGACGACGGTTACCCAAAACCACCCTCGACACATTTTTTTACCCAGAAGGCATTGGGGGCTCGACCCAGAATTCCAATGGGCAGCGGGGACTGCAGGAACTGTGGGATAGCTGCCCACAGTGCACTGCTTCCAATGTCGACGCTTGCCCCGTTAGTGTGGACTCACAAAGTCGAATTACTGTCCTTAGTGTGGATACACACGTTCAACTTTGTAATATCGATTCCACATATTCGATTTAAGTAAAATCGAACTACTCTCGTAGTGTAGACATACCCTAAGAGAAAAATCAGAAGTGAAAAGCATACAGTAATAAATGTAATAAATAAATATTACAGACGAGAAGTTACTATTTCACTATCTGCATTTTTTGTAGAAACTAGATATCTGAAAATGCACCTCTATATTGGAACAGTGACCATTCTTTAGTATTTTCAATGCTTGATTAAAGTAGTGATAGGTCAACATTAAAAGATTTTTAGGTTTAGTTAGGTTTTTATCCATTTAAATTAAGAGCTTGCAGTCTTTGAGGCAGGGGACACCTTGTGTTTTTAGGTATTTGTTGAACACTGTGTCCATCAAGGGCACCATATGTAAAAATATATCCAGATGTTTTTGGCCCAGAAATCAGGTTAGAATGATCAAAATCATCTTCAGAAAATGATGTTTCCCATACTTTGTAACTAAACATCCCATTCTCTTCAGTGCAATGCATCTGAACAAAGTTTATAACCAGGCTAATATATAGGCTGACACATGGTCTTGTCTCCTCCTTACATCCCCGCAAGGCCTTTTTATCCTCTCCTATCTCTTCCACCTTTTACTTTAATAATCACTGTTTTTCCTCCAGCTATTGGTAACCTCATCTGAAGGAGTAGATTTTACTTTGCTTTGAAAGTGGTGGGGTTTGTGGTCATTCTATTCTCTTCCAGAACTAAGTTCCACAGCCTTGAGCCAGCTGCTGAGAAAGCTCTGTCTCCTCCTCTCCCAAGTGCTGACAGTTTCATAGTTCTTGTGAAACATAGGTGTCAAGGAAATCTGTCACTACAGACAGGCAGGCAATTCCATAGGTAGGTTGAGGCAGTTCCATGAAGAGCTTTGAAGATTAGGAACAAGACTCTCAACCAAATATTCCAAGAGGAACAAATACAGAAACCAGAGCAATGAAGTGACGTATGCTCAGCAAAAAAGTATTGCCAGTCCCCACCAACTTATGAGAATGCCCTCTCTCATGGTATGTTTGCTTCTTGTCTCACCCCAAAGCAGGAAGTTATGCAGGTTGATATTAGCTTTTTTTTTTTTTTTTTTTTTTTTTTTTTTTGCATATGTGTGTTAGACCCCAAATCCTTTCAGTGTAAGGTTGAGAAGAGGACTTTCACCACAGTAACATTTATACAGAATGAACTAAATAGATCTGGCTGGATTCAAGATCGACATAAGCAGGTGCAAGTGTTTTTTCTCAGCCTTATTTTTATTTTTGAACCCCACAAAGTCTCTAGGTGTTTGGGAAGGTTCTTGTTGTGTCAAAAGCGGTGTAAAGCTCTACTTAAATCTCTTACTGGTTTGTACTCATTAAGGAAGAAGATAGGGAAATCCACATTTACTATAGTAGAAAACTGTCCTGCTTTTAACTACATTAGTATAATTAAAGCAGTACAACCCTCACAGTGTGGATGCAGTTATATTGGTATGAAGGAGTTTTATACTAGTATAGCTATTCCTGTATAGGAAGGGTAATAAGCTCTACTGGTATAAGGCACCTTTATGTTGTTATAACTGCGTCCACACCAGTATAACTATGTTGGTAAAAAAAAAAAAAAAACCCACCCCTAACTCAACATGGTTACATTGGTACAAAAACTGTGTATAGGCCTTATTGATGTATATTCTGACTGTCCAGAGGCTCTTACCTTTCAGGCTATATGAGCCAAATTCACCACTGGTAAAAGGAGGTAGGATGACCACAATGCTTCTGAAATACTCATATACCTGCTTATGTCGGTCTTGAATCCAACCAGATATATTTAGTTCATTCTGTATAGTGTTACTGTGGTGAATGGTCCAAAGTCCCCTTCCCATCTTTCACTGAGGGGATTTGGTGTCTACACACATAATGTAAATAAAAGCCAATATCCAATCTCTCTGCAGCCCATCATTTCTGTCACAATGACAGGAATTACAGCCATATGGAGACTTTTGTTCTCCACTAAAAGTGTGATATCTCTGAGAGCAGATGATGGTTTTATTACATAAACTTTTGTAGTTTGGGAAAGTGCAGTAGTAAAAGTTAGTTCAAGGCCTTTTATGACTTCTTTTGTTCAGGGGACACTAAGGGAGAAAAAACATCAGTGATGTCTGAAAAGGCTGCTTGTTTACAATCAGTACACAGATCCTTGCCTTTTTCATAAAAGGAAAGGAAACCAGCAGGAGAATTACAATACAGAGCACCTCCCAGGATCTCTTTCAGCATTCTCCTCGTTTGTGTATCAAGCAACAAGGCAGCTGTTGAACAAGTACTATCAACAAAGCAATCTTCCAGCCCTTTGATTTAGGCTATTCATATCTTCTGCCCTGAAATAAAATGACTTTCACAATTAAAACAACCAAATCAGTGCTGTACCTATTGTCATGTCTGCAAGAGAAAAGCTTTAATTACAACCATAGTTAGATAACACAGTCATTACACCTCCTTAATCTCAAATATAAAACCAGTACCCTTTGAGTGCTATGCCACCCTTTCTTTGATTTTTTTTATGTGAATGGCTTTTTATCTGAGCACTTCAATTTGCATGCCTTTGCTGCAAGGCAGCTCCCCATGATATGTTAATTGCAGAGTGCTTTAAGTACTAGAAGATTAACATAAAACCCTTTGCAAACAAGCTAATAGTTTATGATAATTTTTGCATGGCCTTTGTCTGTCTATCACTGGATTGCCTCTAGCTGTAATTTTATAAAGAAGCTGTAAAATATCATTTAAACAAGTTCATTTACACATAATTATTACCAGAATCACATTATTCAATTTAGATACTCCAGCCTATTAACAATCCAAGAACTAAAATGTAATTAAACTATTTTCCTTTTATGAACCTATTCATTACAATGTGTGGGAGATGGAGCTCTCAGTTTCACTAAAAATTTCAGCACTTTGTTGTTGAAATTGACAAGTCTGGCACTCATTTTGTGCTTTTAATTATATTATTTCAAGTATTTCAAGACTGTTCAGATAAAGAACATATTTAGAAAAGAATGCTTGGAAATGCCAAGATGGTGTCATCCAGAAGTATATATTTATTTCACTCCACATAATTTTTGCCCTCTTAGCAGCAGAAAATAAAATCAGAACGTATTATTTCAATTAAAAGTTTCTGTAACATTTCCAATTATTTTTTTCAGTTTAATTGAAAGAAAAATGTTTCATTTTAATGGCACTGCATTCATTAGTCATATTTCCTCTCTAGTATTTTACAATAAATAGAACTCTCATATTATGATACTAAAAATTATATAATTATATCTACACACATACCGTTCATATTATAATGCACATACGCCTATGGTGCAGATATCAAATTTCAATATAATGCATATTTGATAATGGTTTAAGCAGAGACTATATTTATCTTAACTCCTGAAACAACTAACAAGAATTAAGACTCAACACAACAACCCGAGAAACTACCTAGCAATCATTAGTTCAATGTAGTATATTAGCACTCTGCCTCAGAGACCCCACCAACAGGGAGAAGCTACATTCAACCCACTCACGAAGCAGGGAATTTGCCCAATGCCAGAACTCACTATGTCATACTTTCCTCGTATCAGGAATCCGCTCCAGATGTGCAGTGCTTCAATTTTTGCTGTCCGTGGAAGCTCAACACCCCCATTTCAATCCGTACTGCATCCCCTGCAGTACTTACTTACAAACCTTGTACTCAGGGCAGGGGTAAGTCAATAGCCCACTACTGTAACACTGGACACCTGCCAGCCAGCTGCAAAAATACTTATATGAGCAACACGTCAATTAACAAGACAAACTGAGCTAAACCTCCACTTACTGCTTTGAGGGGGAAGAATACCCCACACCTGTCTTTGCCAATCTGCATTAGAGGAAAATTCCTTAAATCGCCCCAATAAGCAATATCAGCTAGCAGCCAACATACAGAGACAGCCAGCTATAATGTAACAAAGCAAAAGTCGGTCGCAAACACACAACTTGAAGCAGGGCACAGTAACAATCCGGGATGAGTGATGCCATGGGTCCCAGATGAAGTTTAAATGCCTCCCAGCCAAAGTAAAAGACCTAATCCAACTCCCATGTGGTCTTTAGCTGTGCCAGTCTTAGCCACTGGGGGAAGAGGATGGCAACCTGCTCCTTGCCTGTGGTCCAGCCCTCCCTTCGTGCGCAGCACCAGAATCCTGAAGAGGAGAGGCTGAGCAATGAGGCCATCTCTGGACCCAAGGGGATTTTAGCCCTCCTGCTGAGCCCACCAAGACCCACTGGACAGGGCATTCATTTACATGCACCTGAGTTATGAAATAACCTGAAATAATCCTGGTATTTTAAGTCAAATTAAAGTGTAGCACATAAATTTTGTTACAGGATGTTGGTTTTAAGTGTCAAGTATCAGGGGGTAGCCGTATTAGTCTGTATCTACAAAAACAACAAGGAGTCTGGTGGCACCTTAAAGACTAACAGATTTATTTGGGCATAAGCTTTTGTGGGTAAAAACCTCACTTCTTCGGATGCGAAGTGAAGTTTTTACCCATGAAAGCTTATGCCCAAATAAATCTGTTAGTCTTTAAGGTGCCACCAGACTCCTTGTTGGTTTTAAGTGTGTACAAAAGCAATGACCTTAATATAATTTCTCTAATATTCTGATTATCAAAGTCTCTTATCAATGTGAAATAAGGACTACATTTTGATATGAACACCAGAGCTAACCATGGAGGAAAGTCTTATTGTAACATTGCCCAATAAATAGGAAAAAAAGAAGAAGAATCCTACATGCAGCAGCAAAAATCGGAATATGATTCTCAGAACAGGAATCAATTCTATCGCAATTCGGAGGATAGGCTAAATAATCCACTTGAGGAACCTTCCAATCCAAAGGATTCTATGAAAATGTCTGAGGTTCAGGCTCTTTATTATTTGTTACACTTCTAGTTATTAACTCTACTTTGTTTTCTTAGTGGATCTACACTTTCCATATAGCTTATTCCTGGAAAAGGCTGAAGGACTGTATACGTTTTACTGGCAGACTGGATGGTTTAAGACAAGGGGTTCTCAAACTTCATTGCACCGTGATCCCTTCTGACAACAAAAATTACTACAGGACCCCAGGAGGGTGACGGGGGCCAAAGTCCGAGCCCCATCACCCTGGGTGTGGTGGGGGGAAGGGGAGCAAAGCCAAAGGGCTTCAGCCCTGGGCGGGGGACATGTAACCTGAGTCCTGCCGCCCAGGGCTGAAGCCCTTGGGCATCAACTTAAGCCCTGGGCCCCAGCAAGTCTAACGTCAGCCCTGACAACCCCATTAAAATGTGGTCGCGACCCACTTTGGGGTCCCGACCCACAGTTTGAGAACCGCTGGTTTAGGAGATGCTGATGAGATATAGAACCTTTTATCTCTAGGACACTGGCCCACAGAATGGTGCCTGAATGTTGTTACTATCTGATGACTGCTTGGAGTGGGGTGTGTGAAAGGAGTTGGCGGTTCCAATTCAGTTCAGAAAACTACTATCACCATATTTGAACTGCATTTGCATGGAAGTTGAACAACCCCCTAAATGTGGGACCAGCCCCAATGTAGACAAGCAGAATGGAAATAAGGTGCACATTTTCAACAGTGAAAGTAACTAAACACCTGAATGACTCATGTAGAGATGCAGTGGATTTAAAAACACTTGAAGTCTTTGAATCAAGTTTGGCTGGCTATCAAAAGCATGCACTCTAGCTCCACCAGAAGTTATGGGTTTGATGATGAATTATTGGGTGAAATTCTATTGCCTGTGTTATGCAGGAGGTCAGACTAGATGATCATAATGATCCCTTCTGGCCTTAAATGAAAGAAGGGAGAATTTCAGTCTTCAGAAGTACTGATCTTCCATCTTTCAGGACCACTTCCATCTTTCAGGACCTTCTGTTTTCAGTGTCAATGTGAAGTAACCCATTTTTACCCTTTCAGGGTGTCATTAAGCTATATATTTTGCTAGCACTTGTAGTTCATCTTCATTTTCAGACACTTATAAATAACTTGAGGTTGGCAACGACACCATTCACATGCTTAAACCTGAAAAAAACTGTTGGGTGCAGGATAGGTCATAGGGGGTGGCTATATGCCTATCTATTCACTCTGGATGCTACTAGCTGTATAGAGGAAGATCCTTCAGACATGTTCCCAAAGGCATCTGGTATTCATGTGATCAGGATGCAATTGACAAAACCTCCAACCCCTTATTTAAAAAAAACACATTGCAATGCTCCACAGTAATGATCTAAAATCCTGTAGTAACTCTACTCTAGTTTGAATAGTTACTTATGAAACATATGATAGTATTTCTTTCTTTTCCTTTTTTTTTTTTTTTTTTTTAAAACAAGGGTACGGTTCATCCTCAAACATCTTAAAAACATTAGTTTAAATTTGTGTTTTCCTCGTATTTCAAACTTAACTGCTCCCAATGCAGTAGGGAAGAAAGTTTATGAAGGAACCACAGTGTATGAAGAAAAACATTTTTTCATTTTAGTGTCTTCCAATTCTTTCCCAGCTCCCATTATTTGGGCTGTCACCCCTTCACTGCCTGAGGTGCATTCCAGCTCTCTGCAAGAGAATCTGCTTTTCCTCTAATGGGGCTATTCTTGCAATGGGAAATGTAATTTTCCACTCCATTACAAGCAGTGTGTAAAAGGACCTTTTCCTCACTCCACACAGATCAGTTCCCAGTGAAATCCTATTCACCAAGTACTACCATAGCAGACTCCATTTCAAACACAGGTGCTTTTTAAGGGCTGGGCAAACAGCCTGGATCCGACAGACACAACTGCACATCCACTGCTTAGATGTCAAGATTAGAAAGGAAAAAAAAAAAAAAAAACAGGTTCAGTGAAGAGAAACTTGAGAGGGATTGATAAAGTATTTTTTTCCATGATGGGTTTCAAAGATGCCATTTTGCTACTGTTACACTGCTACAGCCAACAATAATGCAGATTTATAAAATGGTTATATCCCCATGTCATAATTAAGCCAGTTTATACCCATGAAATGATAATGGCAAACGATGGACATATTACTATCTGAGATATCTTACAAAAGTTACAATAAAGAGGCCTAAGCAGACATTCAGCAAACTAACTAAAACAAAGAAAATAATGTCTTGTAAATACAAAAAATACAGCAAATAATGTGGTTTCTATATTCAGTATTTATTAGCATACATCTGTATGTTCCAGTCTGAATTTGTCAAGCTCCAACTTCTAGTCATTGGATCGTTTTATACCTTTCACTGCTAGATTGAAGAGCACATTAAATATTTGTTCCCCATGTGGGTACATATAGACCAGGGGTAGGCAACCTATGGCACGCATGCCAAAGGCGGCACACGAGCTGATTTTCAGTGGCACTCACACTGCCCGGGTCCTGGCCACCGGTCCGGGGGGCTCTGCATTTTAAATTTAATTTTAAATGAAGCTTCTTAAACATTTTAAAAACCTTATTTACTTTACATACAACAATAGTTTAGTTATATATTATAGACTTATAGAAAGAGACCTTCTAAAAACGTTAAAATGTATTACTGGCATGCGAAACCTTAAATTAGAGTGAATAAATGAAGACTCGGCACACCACTTCTGAAAGGTTGCCGACCCCTGATATAGACTGTAATTAAGTCAGCCCTTAACCCTATCAAGCTAAACTGATTGAGCTCCTTGAGTCTATCCCTATAAGGCATGTTTTCTAATCCTTTCATCATTCTCATGGATCTTCAGTTGAACCCTCTCCAATTTATCAACATCCTTCTTGAATCGTGGGCACCAGAACTGTAGACAGTATTCCAGCAGCAGTCACACCAGTGCCAAATACAGAGGTAAAATAACCTCTCTGCTCTTACATGAGAGTCTCCTTTTTATATATACAAGGACTGTCCCCTGTTGGCCACAACATCACACTGGGAGCTCACATTCAGCTGGTTATCCACCCTGACCCCAAATCTTTTTCACAGTTACTGCTTCCCAAGAGAAAGTCCTACATCCTGTTAAGTGTGGCCTATGATCTCTGTTCCTAAATGTACACATTTACATTTAGCCTTTTTAAAATCATATTTTTGTTTGTGTCCGGCTTACCAAGTCATCCAGATCACTCCATATCAGAAGTCTGTCCTCTTCATTATTTACCACTTCCCCAATTTTTGTGTCATGTGCAAACTTTATCAGTGATGATTTTATGTTTTCTTCCAGGTCATTAATAAAAATGTTAAAAAGAGGGACCTCAATAGAAACATGCCTGTTCAATGATGATTGTTCTCTTACAATTACATTTTGAGACCTATCATTTAGCCAGCTTTTAATATGTGCCATCTTATTTTTATATCTTTCTAGCTTTTTAATCAAAATGTCATGAGGTACCAAGCCAAATGCCTTGCATACCACTCTTACATCAACACTCTTACTTTCATCAACCAAACTTGTAATCTCATAAAAAATGTATCAAGTTAGTTTGACAGGATTTATTTTCCATAAAGCCATGCTGATTTGTATTAATTATTTTACCCTCCTTTATTTTGTTATTAATCAAATCCAATATCAGCCACTCCATTATCTTGCCCAGGCGATGTCAAACGGACAGGTCTAAAATACCAGGATCATTCCATTTACCCTTTTAAAAGATTGACACAGTATTAGCTTGCTTCCAGTCTTGTGGAACTTCCCTGGTGTTCCAAGATTTATTGAAAAATCAACATTAATGGTTGAGTGAGCTCCTCCACCAGCTCTTTTAAAACTCTTGGATTCAAGTTATACAGACCTGCTGATTTAAAAATCTCTAACTTTAGTAGCTGCTCTTTAACATCCCCCTGAGATACTGGTGGAATGGAAAGAGTGTTGTTATAAGATATGACTACATCATCTATTTTCCCTCCCAAATAGAACAGAAATATATATTGAACACCCCTGCTGCATTATTACTGATAATTCTACCATTTCCATCTAATAATGGACCAGTACTATTGTTAGGATGCAATCCCATGCTCTGGGTGTACCAAAGCCTATGACTTGATCACTTAATAATTGCCCTGCTCTGTTCATTCCATCTGAAGCATCTTGGCACTGGCCACTGTCAGAAGACGGGATACAGGGCTAGATGGATCATTGGCCTGACCCTGTATGACCATTCTTATGTCCTTATATTTCTTCCATATGTTTTTATATTGTATATTTTATATTACAGTTAGCTTCACTTCCCCTCTAAACAAGATCACTTTTTAACCAATACAGCCTTCTTCCTTGATTGGGGGATTGTGGCTTTTGGGGCATCTAGTAAAGTGTTCTTAATTCCCAATTTTTATTCACATTTTTCTGATTATATTCTTCCTTCCACCTTATTTGGCTCATAATTGTTTTCAGCTTTGTGAAATTGGACCTTTTAAAGCACCAAGTATATATATATTACTGGTCTGTACTTTATTCCATTTGCACATTATTAATGTGATCAAATGATGATCACTTCTACCTAAGTTACCATCAATTTTTATTTCTATCATCAGTTCCTCTTTATCAGTCAAGACAAGATCTAATTTCTCCATGCGGGATGCAACACTTTTCGAGTTAGGAAATTCCACGGATGTTTTAGTACTGGCAGCATGAGACCTCCAGCATATGTCACTCAAACTGAAGTCCCTGATGATTTAATTGTCACCCACAGGAAACACCTACAGAATGTTCTTCCGGCTCACACTTTTCACAGTGCAGTGTTACAGACCATGCATTTGTATACTGCAGTGTAAAATAAGTCTTTAATTAAGGAAATTCCATCATAGCAAAGTTTTTCCCCATGCATTAACACCAGCAACACAAAAGATCCAGGAAATTATCTCCAATTCCTACGAATCTCAGTGAAGCTATGTCATCGATTGCACCTCCCCGAATGCTAATGCAGCATGGAACACACTCTGAATAAAAATCCACAGAGTTGCAACTTGATCTTGTACAATGTCCTTACCAAAAGCTAAAGACTGGTTTGCAGAATACTCTGAAGAAATACTTCCAGTTATTGAAGCAAAATGCCCAGCATATCTCCACCACAACGTCAACCCCTCTCCTGTAACATGAGCTAACTTCAGAGTGGCCAAGAACTGATTGCAACAAAAAGCAAGGCAACATGCGCAATCACACTAGCTCAATCTGTGCGAGAAGATACAAAAGTCCTTTGAGAATGGAAATCTTAGAGGTATGTATGATGGAATCAAGAAAGTATAGGTCCCTTAAGCCAAGAAGGCTGCCCCACTCAAAGCTCTTAATGGAGACATCATCACTGACATAAGCAAACAGGTGCAATGCTGGGTGGAACACTATCATCAACTCTATTCATGTGAAACCACTGTTTCTGAAGCAGTGCCAACTATGAGACCATCAAAGAAATTGATACAGAACCACCTATAAATGATCTTGAAAAGGCAATCACTTTCCTAGCACCAGAATAATCTGTGGGAAGTGATGGGATGCCAGCTGAAGTACTGAAACAAAGAGAATATGTTGTGCTTAAACATCTGTATAATGTCTTGCCTGCTGGAGGGAAGAAGGAGTACCACAAGACATGAAGACCGTCAACATCATAACTTTGTATGAAAACAAAGGAGATTGAAGTGATTGCAACAACCACAGAGGAATTTCTCTCCTGAGTGCGGCTAGAAAGGCATTCACACAGGTCATTCTCAAAAGACTGCTATATCCAGAGCATCTGTATGGCTTCCGTGCTATTAGATCTCATATTGACATGGTCTTTGCACTAAGGCAACTGCAAGAAAAAAGTGTCCAGACCAAGGAAAACTTCTCTACATAGCCTTCATAGATCTTACAAAGGCTTTTGACCTGGTCAGCCAAAGTACTCTTTTCAATTGCTAGAGAGAATTGGTTGCCTACCAATCCTTTTCATTCTGATATGATCCTTCCATGATTGCATGAAGGCTACAGTCCAGTATGACGGTGATCAATCTGACAGCTTTGAAATTTGCAGTGGTGTCAAACAGGGATAGGGTATGGGCATCAACACTTTTGGTATATTCTTCTCTGCTGCTTTGCCATGCTTTCCCACTAGCAAGAAGGGAGTATGTCTCCATACAAAATCATATGGAAAACTCTACAACACTGCACGACTATGAGAAAAAAGCAAAGTCAAACACCTGCTGATAAGACAACTCCTTTTTGCTGACGATGCAGTGCTTATTGCACACAGTGAAGAGGAGTATCAGCAACTTTGCAATACGAGTGTCTGATAAATTTGGAATAACCATCAATCTAAAGGAGACAATAATTACAGTCCAAGGTGTGTTCAGTGCACAAGAGGTTTCAATAGCTAACACCATGCAAGAAGTTGTGCACAAGTTCTGCAAACTAGAATCAACTGTATCAGATAATTTATCTCTAGAGCTCATTCTTGCATTGGAAAGGCAGCTACCACTTTGGCCAACTGACCAAGTGTGTGTGGGAATAATAGGAAACTAATATTGAACACCAAGATATGGGTCTACAAGACATGTGCTTTGAGCACATTGCTGTATGACAGCGAGACCTGAACCACCTACAGCAGGCCTGCGCAGGCCCCTTCCACACCCACTGTCTTTGCTCAAAAAGTACCTGAGAAAGAAAAATAGCCAAGTCTAATCACTACTCTCAAACACAAACATCTCCACAGACTTGGTTATCTGCTTGGAATGGTAGATGGATGCATTCTCAAGGATCTCCTATATGGAGACGTTATGGATGCTCCAAGGCCACTTAGTCCCACCTAGGATCATATTCAAGGATATCTGCAAAGAGACCAGAAAACTTTTGACATCAACACCACAAGCTGGAACATGCAGCTAGCAACAGGCCACACTGGAAGGCTGTGATGTGCCAAGGAGTCAAAGAGAATAAAGAGAGGTGGTTCAGAGAAGAGAAAGTGAAGAGAGCAATGAGGAAAGTGCAGCAGGCCTCAAGTGCTAGTAGTGTGCCAGCTTCATCCTCTAGCCCTGCTCCTTATGCCTGCATTATTTTTGGCAAGGACGGTGGGTTGAGAACTGGACTTTTTAGTAACTCACAATGGTGCAGTATGTTGCACAGTAACAGAACTCCTTTGGTGCGTACACCATTGGCATTCGAGATCAACGGTTGCCCCCACATGGGGGGTGTAAAGAATATTTTAATTTTCTGAAGGATCGAAGATTGGTCACTTATCACAAACATCTGGGCAACAGAGACATATTGTGCAAATATATCACTGTTGACATCTTGGTAGGTGGATATTCAGAACTTCAGAAGTCTTGAAGAATGAAAAGAATATACGTATCGGAGAAGTCTTCAGTGAATAAGCTTCCATTCGTTGATCTTAAAGATGGAGACAGATGGCAGGGGATTGAAGAATGAGAAGGAGCAGTAATAAAGTGACTTAAATGGACACCTACATAACTTATCCCAAGAATAGAAAAGACATCATACTATACCATCTATAGTCTATATTACAGTGCCATCCAGCTCCTCTAAACGGTAATTAGAACAACAGAAAAACCACTTCAGGCAACTGCTTCAGTGATTCAGCTACTCATATTTCCCAGGAAGACACACTGACACTGTCAATGAAGTAATAGATAGACAGCAAAGATCCAAAATCCTTAGTGATCTACAAATGTATCTGAGCTCTTAACTTTGAACAATTTACTGAGCATGCTCCAAGACACAGGCTTTAAATACCTTTCCATTTTGTTGTATGTCTACATTTTCAAACATTACAGTTAGCAAGTTACCTCAAATTGTCGCTGTCAGTTGTAGCCGAGGGAAGCTATAGTAATGTTTCCCACAGTGAATAAGAATTTGTTTTAAATTTTAAAAAGGACAAAAGTTATTCTGGAAATCTGCAGGCAGCAGAACTAATTCCAAAGGTTTTAAACACATCTTGAAATAATTTATAAAACATTATGGATATGTTTTTTTAGGAATGTGTATTTGCAATCAACCAGTGAATAATAATTCACTGTAAGAGGATCACTTTAAGGGACATTATCTTTCTTTTCAAAGGTAAAGGCTGAAAGGAGCAACACTTTAAAGCCACTTAAAGGTTAGAAACCTCTATTTAAGAAGTGAAAGCTAATTTGATTAGAAAAGATGCTTAATTAAATATCAAGATGATAACTTTGCCATTAAGGAGAAATCGAGATGTCATCCCTTTGTATTGTAAGAAGATTACAACTAAGAGATAATTATTCATCTTTGTGAATTGATACATCTCCTAATTTTATTACATGAATATAACTATGGTTGTCAATCAAATGACAAAGAAAGCAGCCACTCTTTCACAGCTCAGCATGATCAAACTTGTGTGGCTCTATTTTCATGTTATATATAGTAGATTATAATTCAAATTGTCCTGCTTCTTCAGTATGGTACAGAGTAGAGGTATCTGACTATCACATAGGGATATTTATTTCAAATCTCTCACACTACTTACTGTTCATTGTGGGTTTGAATTGACCCTTTTTTTCTTCATGAAGGATGCACCACTTGTTCTAGACATATATGAAAGACTAGATCTGGGGTACCAAAAATGAAAGTCCTTACTTTCTAATCAAAAAATCTTCTGCCAGTAAACTTGAGGTTCCAATTCAGCAAAGCACATGCTTAGGTCCATTCTATTCTACAAAGCTCATTAAGCCTATGCTTAAGTGTTTTGCTAAATCAAGTCCTTAATACATGACTGGCAGCAAAAGATCTATAGTAGTAGCCGTTAAAACAGCAATATTTGACAAACTTAGAATACAGTGGTCTCTGAGCTATCACAGTTAAATACCTCATTCAAAATATAGACTCTTATCTAAACCAGGTGGCATTCTTGTTGTATTTATTGACAAATGTTTAATTTTTAATGATGATCACTTTGCTTTCATGAACATAAGCAAGTGAAGTTCACACCCCATTCCTAGTACCATAAGTAGCACACACATCTCCTTCTGTGGGTTTTCTTGTATTGTATTGTATTTCTTGTAACAACAGACAAACCTTAGCCTAAGCTTTTTCCTGAGTTTCACTATTCAGAGTGTTATTTTCCCTTGCAGGACTGTTCTCTCTGTCTCTAGCATCCTCTGCCTCAGAGTGACTAACTAAGCCTTTTATAACCCTTGTTGTAGCGGAAGGGGCCCACCTGGTCAGTAGATCTCAAAGCACTTTACAAAGCAAATCAGTAGGAGTGCTCCCGATGATTGCTTTAGGACATGAAGAGATGTCTGCACGGCAACTTCATGGGAACACAGTTGTATGTCGTTTGCAACTTGAACTTGAACATTAAAATTTGCCTCCAAACTGATTTTGGAAATGAAGAACATTAAAAGGATGTGTAGCTGCATTGACGTGGGAAGAGCGAAAAGAAAAAAAGTTCGGACACCCTGAACATCTCCCTAAGACTGCCTGAAATAATTTAAAGATGGAGCTTTGGAAAATTCATCCAAAGACCTGAAAAGATGCCCAGAATGATTTTCAGGTTATCAAAGTCTCCGTGAACATCTGCTCATAAGACATCATCTTTGAAGTAGATTAAGATAAAGACTAATAATGATATTTCTGTATATAAAAATCATTTTCTTTCTCTTACAGTGTGAATATAATTTAACTCTTGTTCTTATAATTCTCTGTTTTTAATTCCACAAAATCCTGCTTTTCAATAGCCTTCCATCTGAGCACATCAAACATGAATTAACCTTTACAACCTTCTTGTTAGGTGAGATAATAAATATTATCCCCATTTTCCAGATGGGGAAACAGATACAGATGGGAAAGTGACTTCCATAAGTAAGTCTGTGGCAAAGGTGACAATAAAACCAAGATGTCCTAGCTCTACAGCAGGTGTCTTAACCAACACTCACTCTCTAGTCTCTTATGTCAAGGCTCTCACCTTCACATAAAGAGCCATCCATTTACTTCCGTTCACACTTAATCAGTACAACTGTTACACTGGACACAATGAACTTGTTCTGAGATTTTCACTCACCTAGTGTTTGTTACTTATACCAGTAAGTCCGTGGTCTAATAAGACTGAGCTCAAAATGCTACTGAAATCAAGAAGGTGATGCTTAGCGCTGAGCACTGTATAGAAAAATGTGGGCTGGTAGCAGCATAATATATTAAAATGCCCTTTCAAGTTGATTTTCAGAACAATTTGGCTTCCACAACCCACATCGATCATCCAAGAAGCTCATAGATCACTGCAAAGTGGCAGATTTTGTCAAATGCAAATGAGTCTGGTTACCAGATCACTTTTGCAGGCCATTGCAGGGAGATGGGACAAAAAAATAAAAAACAATTTAAAAAAGCACGTACAACTTGTGGGATTAAATAAACTATCAAATAATGGATGAAAGTTACTGTTGAAATATAAGAAAATAAATTATACATGTATTTGATGCCAAGAATTTTAGAGTAGCAATGTGCATAGGTATTCATATTTACTTTTTATATGAGCTTTTTAAACTGCTTTTGATGGAGCAAAACCAACAGCAAAAACATCTGGAAGAATGAGCATGGGATCAGAAGTCAGAAAGTCCTAAATTCTAACCATGGCTATGCCACTATTTCTGTGGCCTTGGTCAAGTCATTTAATCTCTCTTCCACTTTTCTATCATCTGTAAAATGGGGGAAATAAAACTTTATAGTCATTAAGTCTCAGTGTTGTAGGTAGTTAAGTGCCTTAAATGCTACATAAATGCTCAGTATGAGAGCTGGTCTATTGATTGCAAAATGCAGTGAAGACAAATGTATGTTATTTTAGCACCATAATTGTGTCCCTGACACACACACACACACACACAAAACTACACATGAGAAATGAATGCTAATACCAAAATATTCACAATTCTGTTGAACCTGAAAGTACACACCTACAAATAATTATCCTGGAGTGTATGGTTAGAACACTGATAAAGTATCTGAGACAGTCTGTTGTTACAGACAAGAATTAAGGGGTGGAATAACAGGAAGGGTAAACAGTTGAATTTATTTACAATTCACTGCTACTTTGCATTTTGCTAATAGTCTTAATTCTAACACAATCACTATTCAACTCATTACTTAGGGGAGTTTATCATTTCTCCCCCTCCTCTTGTAGTTGCAATGCTTTAAACCAGAGTGTAATTAATGTAATTAAAGTATTAATAAAGGTTGAAGGGGTTGGACACTGTGTGAAATGCTTAATTTTGTGTATCGTTAGCTGATTGACTGTTTAGGTTTGCATTTCAGCTGTCAGCCAAATTATGTATAATTAAGCCAAAGCAGAGATCTGTCTCTCTTTTAACCAGACAGATTCATAGTTCTGGGTAGTGGGTGGTAAATCTGCCCACTCTTTGTAGTTGTTATATTTTCACATTATACTTTATTCATGTATTGCGTGTTTCAGTGTATTCACATTTTGAATTTCTCTATTAGACTGTAATGTAGAATAAATGGTTATACTGGAAAAATAAAATGCTTTGAATTTATCTAATAACAAAATGGATGAACTCCTGTCCTCGTGCAATTTTTTCATATTCTGTTGCTTTGGCAATCAGACCACCAGTGTGAAATGATTTTCTGTCTTCTTATAATTTCTTGTATTTTGTATCATAATACAGAACATAACTGTAGATGCTGGTATTCCTCCCATCGTACCGATCACCCCATTTGTACAGAACTACTTCTAGAAAAAAAATTACTTGCCTCCTACTCTTGTTCTAGAGAGGTACTGTAATGAAGGCTATGTAGTATTTGGAACAGATCTTCGTTATTGGATCAGTGCACATGACTGGCCTTGAAACAGCCAGAGGACCCAGTTGAGGATCATGGTTCAAGTTTTAGCTGGGGAATTGGAACTTCAGTAAGCTGTACATGTGCTCATAAATTAAGGAGACTTTTAGAGTTCCTCAGTAATCTGCCGTAGCTTCCAGGGCTTTTCAATGAAGTCCTTAGGCAGCTGCTTTGGTGCCTGCTACTGGAACATGCACGTGTGCGATATTTTGTCAGCAGCATTGAGCCACATCTGGAAGAGTCACAGTATTCTGTTAAATTAACAGCTGTGACTGATTTCAGCAGCCCTGAAGTTCTTGTCATCATCAAAAAGTATGAAACTTAGATCTTGCTTTAGGCAAAGACAATTGGCTTAATCTTCTTCTATTGAGTTTCATGAGGTTCTAGTGATTTTTATTTTACCTCGCCTCCCTCCCAAGCCATCTGAAACAGAGCAGCCTGTAGAAGTGGATGAATCAACAAAATGGCAGCATAGCAAGAATGCTGACCTTCTCAATGCGATCAGCCATGCCATATGAGTTGAGAAGATTGACTCCTTGGACATACCCAACGTACTCAGACCTTCGAGTAGGCCTAACTCTGGAAACATGCCTTGACTTCTAGACATGGTTAGAATCATAAGGTTAAACGTATTTGCCAGACATGAAATCTAGTAGATTTTGAAGACTGGCCTAAAGACTACATTTGACTACAATGACAGTTACATCCAGGAGGGAGAAGTGAGCAGAGATTAACAGACTTTTGGGGTTTCAAAGGAATACGAAAATGAGCAGGGATACTGTACTCTGCTGCCAGTAAGGCCTCAAGCTGTATCTTTGGGATTCTCCAACCTGACCTCTAATTTGGAGTTAAGTCACTCTCATTCACTTACACAGGAGGGCAAGCCATGTCTCTAGCCACATTATAATAAAGCTCCTGTAAAGAAAAGGTCACCATAACTGGCCCCTTGAAAGTGTAACACAGGAAGAAAAAAGGCTTTTATTGACTCTCTTCTTCCACCAGTAACAATAATCTTTTAATATATTAGCAACTAACTTCATATCACCACTTTAGCAAAGCTATTTCATATTCCCAGACAAAAGGTGCTACACACATACAAAGTATTATCAGGAGTTGGCCATCAACATCCAGATCCTTTTCTGCTATCAGGGCCGGCTCCAGGGTTTTTGCCGCCCCAAGCGGCGGGGAAAAAAAAAGAAGCCGCGATCGCGATCGGCGGAAGCTCCACCGCGCCACTTTCTTCTTCAGTGGCAGGTCCTTCCCTCCGAGAGGGACCCTCCGCCGAATTGCTGCTGAAGAGCCCGACGTGCCGCCCCTTCCCCTTGGCCGCCCCAACCTCCTGCTTGCTCAGCTGGTGCCTGGAGCCGGCCCTGTCTGCTATGATTAAAAGTAACAATGAACAATGTTACCATTTTGTCTACTGGACAAAGCTGTTATAAAATGATGATTCTGAATAGCACAATATTGTCAGTGGCAGCTCCACTCCCCCACACTGCTGAAACTTCTTCACAGACCTTTGCCCTTTATCAATTCAGATCTGAATTTACTGCGGCAGACACACAAGATACATGCCCAAATAATCTTAGCCAGCACCGAATATGTGCTTCTCTTTCATTTTAAGCCACTGAAGTGTGTGAAATTTCAATTCAGCTGACTGAATCAAACAAAAATACCTGGAGTTGGTAAAGAACTTTGTTTAAAATAATGAAATGTGCCTCAAATTTTAGGATATCCTTTTTTTATATGATGAAAACACAGTTAATCCATAACATGTATTCTCCTTCTAGCATGGAGATTTATATGAAACATTCTTTGTACAAACTTGACTTCCCTTCTCAGGCCCACACAGTCCCTGTCTGAGCAATGAAATCTCAGCTTCTGCAGATTTTGAAATCTCTCCTCCCAGCCCCGTTCCTCCTGTTAAAATCTAATGAGGCACTCTGGTCAATAAAAGCCGTTGGAGATGTCCTTGATCTCTCTGTGGCTTTTATAGAAGCCAGATGGTTTGGCTCTGGAATGTCTCACATAATCTAGTGACATGAACTCTTAATGCAAGAGTTTAAAATTAGCAAAATTAAACTACTTAAATATTGCAGCATGATGATAAGCTAGTGAAAATAATTCATTTTTTCTGCTAAAAGATTGCTTTGGGTTATACATTTATACTGCACTCAGTGGACTGTCTGTTGGAATACACTTGAAGCAGTTAAATTAAAAGCAGCAGTAGACTGAGATAGTATAATATAGTAGTTGCCAGCAGTGGGTTTGAAAAACAAAAAAAAATAAAGAATCCAAAGCTGCTCCCGGTTATGCAAACTTTGTCCACTCTCTCTCACAATGCTTTATAATTTAGATTTTGTCCTAGCTTTTTCCCATCAGTTACCCCCACTGCCTGCTCCACTGACCCATCCTGGACAGGAAGCACCACTACCATATCAGCAGAATCATCAGCAATGTGATAAGATAGCAGGAAATGTTGTATTACCCTCTAATAGCACTGAGTAGCTGTCCCCAGGTCCAGGGTGAGGGAAAAGTAACAAGAAGTCATCTTCGCTTTAATAAAATAAATAATAAATCAAAACAATCCTGTGCACTTTTATAGAGCCTTTCACAAAAAGATCTATATTGTGCTTTACAAACACTAATTAATTAAGCCTCATAGATACTCCTGTGAGGTAGGTAATTAAGTTCAAAGGAAGACTTCTCACCTTGGAGTTCAATTCAAGTTCTTATTTTTACTCGGTGCCTAGCTTGTAAACTCTTTCATGACTGTTCTTTATTTCATGTTCACAGAGTACCTATCATATTATGGGCTACATGAGATAAAAACCACTTGTGCTATCAAGACATAATTATTTAGTAATTGCTCCTAAGGTGAATGGTTTGGTATTACTTTGTGTACTTTGCAATTCTGTTACAATGTCACATATTGGTGACACGTTTGAATTTCACTCCTGCCCTGCATTGATACCCGCATGTGATTCTGAGTGAGATCTTGTGATGTTATTGAAGATTTTTGTTTTCAGAGAAAACAATAGCTCTCAGCTTTGAAAATTGCTTTAAGCAGAAAAAAACCCCTGAACTATCTCTTTATAAAACTATCAATGTGAGTTATTGCTGTGTATCACTAGGTTCATTATTTCTTACTTGTATCAGTGCATTTTTATATGTAACATGTATGTATGTTTTTAAATAAGACATTAAAAAGAACTTTAAAGTTGCAAAGCTAAGCACTGAAAAACTGGAAATACCAGAATTAAAGATTGCAACCTCAAATTCAGCCCCCTTGTGTGTATGCATAGGTCCTGTTGAACCAACAGAATGTGGCCAAATATTTGAAAAATCTACTGTAATGCACACAAGAGGGCAGAATTAAGGTTGCCCAAAATACTTTAATTCTGGCATTTCCTAAACGTTGAATGCCCGACTTTGCAACCTTAAAGGTATTTTAGTATAGTGGTTTTGTCTGTACTTTCCTAGATTTTTAGAAAACAAAAACTGAAGAAAAAAAAATCGCATTAAATGAAACCATACTGAGTGCTCAAATAAATCAGTGCTCAAATAAATCAAAGCAGCAGGATTGGAAACGCAGACCTTTAGATTCACAGCAATTAGGTCTATCACTTGAGCTAAAGGAGAAACAGGTACCAGTAGCAACTTATATTCTCTGTGGGCCAGCTATCAGGAGAAGGACATAACAGTGACTTACCCAACTATTTATTAGATAGCAGGAGAATGTTGAGACTAAGGCCATGTCTACACTACAAAATTAAGTCAACCCATTACGTCGACATACAGTGGCCACCATTATTACATTGCTTGTGTGTGTGCATGGTATGCTCCTTGTGTCGGTGGTGCACGTCCTCACCAGGAGCACTTGTATCAATGCAGAGAGCAAGAACTGTGGGCAGGTATCTCATTGTGCAACTTGCCACCATCCAGCGCAGGGTGTTTTGAGAAGTTTTTGCAATGCCTCGTGGCAGAAACGAGTTGCACAGGGAGACTGGGAGCATAGGGTCAACTGCCCATAATGCAGTGTTCTCCATACCCTCATTTCATCTGCATCCCACAATATTTCACACTTTTCAAAATCCTTGCAAACCTGCATGTCCTTCTTCACTCTGACAGAAGCTTGGAGCCTGCACAGCTGTGCACTATTGTCATGAGCATTGCAAGCATGGAGCACTTGATCCTGCAGTATTTGCAGAGCTGCAAGAGGAGCGTGGGGAACTTGATGATTTCATGGAGGTTAGATTGCTATGGAACATAGAAAGAAATAATTCAAGGTTGTTGGTGTTGTTCATGGAACAGCAGTTCTGGGCCCAAGAAACAAGCACTGACTGGTGGGATTGCATCATAATGCAGGTTTGGGATGATGAGCAGTGGCTGCAGAACTTTCGGATGTGCAAAGCCACATTCTTGGTTCTGTGTGCCAAACTCACCCCGTCCTCCAGTGCAGGGACACCAAAATGATAGCCACAGTGACAGTTGAGAAGTGAGTGGAGATTACAACACCAGATTGCTACCTGTTAGTCAGGAATCAATTTGGAGTTGAGAAATCCACCGCAGGGGCCATTGTCATGCAAGTGTGCCAGGCCATTAAACATCTCCTGCTACACAGGACTGTGACACTGGGCAATGTGCAGGACATAGTGGACAGGATTGCAGCAGTCAGCTTCCCAAACTGCGATGGAGCGATAGATGGCACACATATTCCTATTTTAGCACTAGAACACCTTGACACAGAGTACATCAACAGAAACGGCTGCTTTTCTATGGTAAAGCAAGCACTGGTGGATCACCAGGGACATTTTAGCAACATCAGTGTTACCTGGTCAGGGAAGAGCATGACATGTGGGGGGATAGCTCAGTGGTTTGAGCATTGGCCTGCTAAACCCCGGCTTGTGAGTTCAATCCTTGAGAGGGCCACTTAGGGATCTGGGGCAAAATCAGTACTTGGTCCTGCTAGTGAAGGCAGGGGGCTGGACTCGATGACCTATCAAGGTCCCTTCCAGTTCTAGGAGATAGGATATCTCCATTAATTTAATTTTAATTTTTTTAATTTTAAGAACACAGGACTGTTAAGAAAGCAGCAAGCAGGGACTTTCTTTCCTGACTGGTGGACTACCATTGTTGAAATGCCAATAGTGATCTTGGGCAATCCAACCTACCCCTTGCTCCCATGGCTCATGAAACCGTACACTGGCCACCTCGATACCACCACATGATGCTTCAATTACAGGCTTAGCAAGTACAGAATGACAGTTGAATGTGCCTTCGGTCATTTGAAGGGTTGCTGGTGTTGTTTACTTACAAGAATGGATCTCAGTGAGAAAAAATATCCCAATGGTTATAGCTGCCTGTTGTGTCCTGACTAATATCTGTGAAACAAAGGGAGAAAAGTTTCTGCTTGGGTGGAGTGGAGTGACTGTCTGCTGAATTGGAATAGCCAGATACAGGGCTATTAGAAGAGCTCAACATGAAGCTATACAGCTTAGGGAGGCTGTGAAAGACCATTTTAATAGTGAGCCAGAGTAGTGTGTGTTGCTGTAGTGTGCTCTACCTGGCCTTACTCTTTTGCAGCCCGGTATGAATCAATCAATCATAGAATATCAGGGTTGGAAGGGACCTCAGAAGATCATCTAGTCCAACCCCCTGCTCAAAGCAGGACCAATCCCCAATCTTGTGTGTGCAGGAATATAACATTGCCAGTGTACCTATTAGTATTGTCTGTGAATTATGTTATGGATTCTATAACATAAGGAAGTAACAGGAAATTGGTAGCTGCCAGAACCGCCACAGCACCAGACAGCATATGCTGTGAAGTAATAAAGATGAATTTTGTTCCAAAAAATAGAATTTTATTCTGTAACATGAACCAGGCAATTAAAAAACATTTAAACCATAATAAATTAAGGGACCATAACTAATGAAGGGGAAAGAACATACATTGCCATTTCAGGTACACATACCAACTGTGGCTTGCACAGGTCAGTGTATGTGAAGCTGTGATAGCCTTTAATAGCCCTTAGGGTGGAATGGTAAGGGTACTGCCACATGGAATGTTGAGGATGGGGCATAGAGAGTTCTAAATATTGAGTTCTGTATGGACTATAGAGGGAGGTGAGCACAGATTGTTCAATCTGCAGCTCTACCAGAGTCTGCAGCATCTCAGTTTGCTGTCTGAGACACAGAAGCATCTCCTGCTGCACATTTCTCTCCTTTTCCTGCACCTTTCTCCTCTCCACTCTATCCTTCTCCAGGTTGTCTGCAAGGGTGATCCTCCAGGCCCTGGTATCTTTCTCAACATGTCATCCTGAGTCATCTTCTTTCTCCTCTTTATCTGGCTCAGGCATTCCACAGATTTGGAGAGGGAGACCCCGAAGGCTATGATGGTAGCAATTGCAGACACAACACACAGAGGTACCACTGTCAGTGTATTAACATCGGAAATAAAAACTTAACATACTGAAGTCCCTCCCCTTGATCCCCCAAAGTTGTAAGCACTACATTTTCACTTCTCCTTGGGATTGATACAATGCGGTGCCAGTCACAGCACCGGCCCTAGTGAGTATTCTCCTTGGGGTGGGGTGTTAAGGAAATGAGAAGGAAATATTTGTATAGGGCAGTGGAACTGAATACTGGCACTGTTTTCCACAGGCGGTAGTGATTTTAGCTGATATTTCACTCCTGAGACTAAGAGAGGCAGGGAAAGCACAGCAGCTGCTGGCTTCCCGATGCTACGCAGGTCTGTATGCTGCTAGCCTGTATACTGCAATGGTGCGTGCTGAAGTAATTGCTGAGTGGTGTGGGAAAGTGTCCTACCATGGTGGAAGAAATGAGAGAACCCTCCCCAGAAACCTTTGGCAGAGGATTGCGAAGTATCTCCATGAAAGTTCCATCAAGATCTCTACGAGGATTCATGGGACATCCTGGTGCACATAAACAAACTGTTCTACGTGGCCCCCTCTAAGTAACTCTAGAGGAGAATGAAAAGCAGATAGCAACTCTACCTCTCTTAGTTCTTTTGCTACCTCTTCTAGCACAAGTAAAACAACAGATGTGTCCTGCTACTTTGGGGGTTCCTTCCCCTGTAATTTCCAAGCATACTTACTCATGGCAGGGGTCTGTGACTTGGTCTCCTCCAAAGTATCCATGGCACAAGTGGCAGCGGTGGTGAGGTCTCCACTGAGGATGGCATTCAGCTCTTTGTAAAATCAGCAGGTGTGCAGCTTTCATGTGGCTTTCATGCAGCATTGCTGCTGGTTCCTGTTGTAGTCCTCCTCCTGCATTCCCCAAGCAATCTGCTCACAGATGTCAACATTTCTACAGCTGGATCGGAGTTGTGCTTACACAGCCTCTTCTCTCCACAGGCCCAGGAGATCCACCACCGCCTGTATACTCCAAGTAGGAGTGCATCTACAGTGTGTAGCCAGCATGGTCAGCTGGGCAATTACTCTCAACAATGGAAAGCTTCTAGGTGTGCTCGCCATGTCAGGCAACCAGGAAAAGGAATTTCAGAAATTTGCAAGGCTTTAAAGGGGAGGTGCGGCTTCCTGTCCACCTGACCCCTGGGCAGCGGAGTTCACAACGGGCCACTAATAGTTGATGTAAGTAACAGTGTCTACACTGACACTGCGTCAACCTAACTACATTGATCTTGAGTCTACACTGCTAGGGAAGGTGGTGTTAAATTCAGTGTAGCGGGGCACTTACATCAGTGGGAGCAAAATTTAAGTCTAGAAGCATCCCCAGCTAGATTGATGGAAGCTGCCTTGCATCGACCTAATCATGCAGTATAGACCAAGCCTAAGGAATCCTGGATTCTATTTCTGAATCGGAAGGGGAACTCTTCAAAGAAATGTTTGGGGAAAATTTTAACATTTTAAAATTGCCCATTTCCCCCTAACCTTGCTCTATCTGTGCTAACATACTGATATGGTCCAACCTGTTTACAGTGAACTTGAATATAACAACAGAACTTTGCATTTCTATAGCACCTTCTGTCTTAGGTTCTCAAAGTACTTATGAATGAAGCCTCTTTGTGGTGGTTATTAATATCATTCTCTCTGCTACGGGGAAACAGAGAGGTTCAGTGACTTGCCAAGGTCACTGGGAAGTCTGTGGCAGACCTGAGGAAAGAACTTTGCCCCCCTGACTTTCAATTGTGATGTTTAATCAATAGACTATTCGTCCTGAGTCCAATATATAATGGAACTCTGTTGACAGTGAAGTAGAATGAAAGTTTCAAACAATTTCAATGTGAAACCTGCAGTTTTATTTATGGTGAAGTTTAAAATAAAAAAAAGATTCCAAGCAACGTAACTATGACTGACAAAAGAGAAGTTAGGTTCTTTTCTTCCCCTCTTGGGAATTCTAATCAGTTCTCTGTCACTTCATTGTAGATTAAACGAGAAACCTGGATTTTAACAGCCTCAGTATTCTTTCAGTTAGTGGTTGTATTTACAACTACTTTGCTATTTTTCTTAATCACAGCATGCCACTGGACTGTGCATTTTGCAAGCCACTTTAACATAACATTCAATACCAAACTCCAGTTAGACCAAGGTAAGCTACCAGACACAAAATAATCACTGCATCAAAAATACGAAACAGAAAACAAATCCCCTTGAAAAAAAACCTGTGAATGGGAAAGCAATGCAATTTATGGAGCAGTGGTATAACTGTTCTCCCTGTAATTCTTTGGGCTAGGAGGGAGCAGAGAATGGAGGGCATCACTTATAGGGATCAGGCAAGCTGTTCACCCCTTGTAGACTGCGATGGGGAGAAGCATATGTGCACACACCCTGTCCTGTCCAAAGGAACCCCCTTGTCACTCACAGATCAGCAGCTCCCACCCATGGGATTACAGTTGGACTGGGGTTTTGTGGTCTGCTGTGGGTTTGCTCTAGCCACCTTTCTTGAAGAATTCTTTCCTCACCACCAAATTGGCCAGAGCAGGTGGTTTTTTTCATTTCCCCTCCCGCACCATCCCAGCAGGTCCAGGACAGACCCAGTAGGGTAGGTCAGGAGGTTAGGTTCAAGTTATTGTAACTTAGCAGGTGGCAGGTATTCAGTGCAGGTACTCGTTCCAGTTCCCAACAAATATGAATTGGAAGTGGACTTAGGGGAAAGCATTCCCTAAAGAAACTGAGGAAGGAGGTTGGGACTCCTATATTTGGCACAGCAGACACACAAGCCCCTTAAACGGTGGAATCAGTATTTGGGGTGGGGGCAGATGTCTGACAGGTGGATATGAGTAAGAAAGAAATGATGGCCTGCACTATACAAGTTACTGACAGAACATCACCAGATAAATTAATAAAGTTGCGGCCTAATTAAACCACATCCCTTGCATTTTGTCATTTTTCCTGCATGTCTGAGTCAGTGGGAAGCCAATGCAGTTAATGGAGCACAGATATAATTGTGATGTGTCAGGTTGCAGCATTTTGCACTGGCAGAAACTTCTGCATCTCTGTTCAGAGTCCGAGCACTTGACACTCTGCCACAAGATAATATCCTAACAGAGGTGGAAATGGCATGTCTATTGCCATTATGTTGCCTTGATTCCATCAGGCCACATCATGTTGAGAATTGTGACAATATATATGCAGTGAGTGTTCTTGAAGAATCACCCCAAGTAAAGTACATTGCAGCCATATAGTCTGGAGGTGACAAAGGCACAAATATGTGTGTCAAAATCTATATCTTACAAAGAAGTTTATAGCCTCCTAGCCATACTCAGCTGGGAAAAAACATTGTTGGTCACTGTTGATATGCGAGCCATCCACAGTCATCCAGCAATCAAACAAGATGCTCAAGTTGTTAATTTAGAGTGGTTACAACTGAAATTGTGGTTTGAAAGGGTTTTGTTTTTGTTTTTTTAGTGATTTCAGGAGACATTCCCTATATACCTATTGAGAATATTGATAAAACCAGTAAAAATAAAATCTCCAACCAAGTAGAATTTTCAGCGTGATCACTGTACCTAATAAAGATGCACAGATCGGAGGGCAGATAATCCATCCAATAGCTCCTTTGGTAGATTCCTCTCCCACAACAATATTAGTTATGTCTATCTGGGAAAAACTTCAGCCAACTAGCTCTTATTCAGATACCAATCTGTGCTAGACCCTGAGAAAGCTGATTAACTGCACCATCCTGATCCAAAGAAAGGAAGAGAATGTTGTCAACATAGTTAAGACACCAATATCCAAATCATCCTATTATCTCCCTTTACATACATACAGAACAGGAAACATGACAGAATAGAACCATTTAGTGCCTCACATTTGATAGAGTCCTTGGAGGAGGTAGGGGGAGTGGAGATCAGAATACAACAGAAGGACTGAAACGGTATGCCTGGCTTGCTGAAGATTCCTGCTTCCTGGTGGAGCTGTGACATCCTACAGTCTTAAAGGTGTTCAGTTTTTAGTCCCTTCTATGGATACTACTTCTAGAAATACCCATTCAGTGTAACAGAGAATACATTGTGCAAAAGGGATAGTTGTTAGGGCACTGGAGTGGAAGTTGGGAGACAGAAACATGCAGGATTGTTTCCACCAAACTAAGTTATGCTTATACCCACACACATACACAATACAAGATTCAGTTAGTAAGGCCAACTATGTGGATCTGGCAAAGTTTGAAAGGAATACACTACTCCAAATACAAAACGCAATCATTATGGCCTAACATATTAAATTACAGATATATCTTGCAATTTTGATAAGTGATTATTGTTCATAAAGGAGGAGATATTTCACCACCAATTACAAAAAGTTTCATCCTTGTTATTTTTGGGAAGACTTAGCAAGAATACTTTGCCATTACAAATTGTGAAGTAAGTTATTTTCCCCCAAAGTGTAAAGTTGTTATAGCTGTCATCTTATCTGTTAGCTGCGTCCAAGAAAGTCACATGCATCTCAGGAACTTGAAATATTCTTTTTCATCTGCTTAGAAATTATCAGCTAATACCCTTCTCCTCCTCCAGCTTCCACATCATTAACAGTTACCTTATATAAGCTAAAATCCTTGACACAAACTTTCATGCAAAGAAAAAAAGAAATCATTAAATGGGTGTTTATATTTCTTTTATTTAGAGTAGTTTTTAGTGTTTTTTGACTGCCAGCTAGCTTTCCTTTGTACAAAGGGCTCTTCAGTTAATAAACCTGATAACTTCCATTTCATTCTTTCAAAAAACTGAAAAATCCACATTCTGTATTTAAAATATGTAAATTTCTAAACAGGAAAGCTGACAAGAAAAAAGTAACACACCATTAAAAAGAAGGAAAACCACTGAGTAAGTGCAATCTTTCAATTCATTAATGCTGTACAATCCTGCAGGTGAGAACTATGCTAGCACAGTGACATAAAATACAAAGGCGATGTAGCACTCTCTCAGGGATTATCCATATGTAATTGATAGATTTAGGGAAACATTTTCAAAAGCATGTAAGTGATTTATGAGAATAAGTCCCATTTTTAAAAGTGACTTAGATACTTAGAAAGAACAGGAGTACTTGTGGCACCTTAGATACTTAGGCGTCTAAGTGTCATTGAAAGTCAAAAGTGAAACTCCTAAAAACACGTTTGAAGCTGGGATTTAGGCTAGGTCTACACTGAGGGAAGGGGGGATCGATTTAAGATACGCAAATTCCGCTACGCGAATAGCGTAGCGGAATTCGACGTATCCGAGCCGACTTACCCCGCTGTGAGGACAACGGCAAATCGAGCTCCGCGGCTCCCCCGTCGACGGCACTTACTCCTACCTGCACTGGTGGAGTACGCGCATCGATTCGGGGATCAATTGTTGCGTCCCGACGAGACGCGATAATTCGATCCCCGAGAGATCGATTTCTACCCGCCGATCCAGGCGGGTAGTGAAGACAAGTCTGCAATAAAAGACCTGCAGCACAGTCATTGCTAGTCCGGGGCAGTTGACTCAGGCTCACAGGGCTTGGACTAAAAATAGCAATGTAGCTCTTTGGGCTTAGGTTGGAGCCTGGACTCAGACCCACTCCTCTTGCAGGGTTTCAGAGCCCAAATGTCTACATTGAAATTTTTAGCTCCACAGACTGAATCAGCTGACCCGGGCCAACCACAGCTGTGCCACAGAATTTATAACAGTGTAGACATACCCTTAGGTGCTTTTGAAAACATTATACTTAGGGCCTGATCCCGAATGATGCTCAGCACCTATAACTGCCATATCAAGGTCAAAGCCTGAATTTTGAGAGTAAAGTGATGGAACCATCTCCTTGATGACCTCTCACTGTTGATAATTTTGAAGCTTGACTAAAGATTTGGATCTTTGGAAGGAAGGTAGGGCACTGGAGTTGGAAATAATTGTAAATGAGTGAAAATAAAGGCAGTTTAGTTCTTGGTTTTATATTTTCCTTGTCTACATCTAAAACCAATGAACAAAGCAAAACATCTTATAAGCCACCTGAAAATTTGCAAGGCAGTTGTTCATAATGTAACTAAGTGCCTTTGGGAATTGTGAAAAAAAATAAACACACAAAAAGATTGAATTATTTAGTTTGGGAATGTGATTTTCATAATATGTGCTTAGATTTGTTTTGTGGGGTTTATTTTCCTCTTAGAAATTTTATAAGGATGTTAGCATATTTACATTCACAGCAAAAGATTAACATGATAAAGTTTAACTGCACCAAAGCAGCCATTATAGTCTGGAAGGTTAATAATTCATGAAATATATGACTCTATGTAATAAACCACAATGGCTAGCTGTGGAGTTTACAAATCCGGTTTTGTTTTAAAGTGGTGGGTTCTTATTTTCAGAAGACAGGGTCCCAAAACATAGTCCAATACCAGAGTCTTGTACACAAAGAGCTCTCTCTTGAATTTTATTGCTAGGAAGCTTTAGTTAAACATAGGGTTCACACAATCAGAAAAGAGTGAAAATACAAAACCAGTGCATTCTGTTCCAAAGCCCATTAGAGTCAATGGAAAGAGTCCCGCTGACTTCTGAGGGCTCTGGATCAGGCTCCTGTTGTGAATGTCTACCTTCTCTGAGGTCCCAATGCAGAAAAGCAACCCTACTCAGGAAAAGCATTTAAGCAGGTGCTTAACTTTGAAACATGCATACATCCCCCTGAAGCTGAGCATATTTGACATAAGCACATGCTAAAATGTTTTCCTGAATCAAAGCCTGAGGTTCCTAGTTCAGCTGCTAACTTTGCTATTTCCATTTTTCCTTGACCTCCTTGCAGTTGTTTGAATAGAATACTCTGCTTGCAGCCATTAGCTCCCTATTATCTCCTCAGTCAGGAAATCTGGCTTCATTACCTCCCATCCCTTTGCACCAGTTTGGACATGGAGCAGCAAAAGACTTTAGCACAGAGTTAAATTCTGTTTCATGGTACAAAAATAGATCCTCTCTACCCCGCTACAAGATATGTACTTGTTAGAACTTTGGAGCTACTATGATACAGTAAACCACATGTAGATGAGATTTACACAGCACCTCTTCTACTCAAAGTACAGAGGGCCCCAATAAAAACTCAATATTTGCCAGACTTAAGTGCTTGCAGTCATACAGAACCTTCTATTCTGCATATAGGAAAGGACCTGGGATACTTAAGTACCTGAAAAAAGAACAGGAGTACTTGTGGCACCTTAGAGACTAACAAATTTATTTGAGCATAAGCTTTCGTGGGCTACAGCCCACTTCATTGGATGCATAGAATGGAACACACAGAAAGAAGATATTTATACATACAGAGAACATGAAAAGGTGGAAGTAGCCATACCAACTGTAAGAGGCCAATCAATTGAGATGAGCTATCATCAGCAGGAGAAAAAAAAACTTTTGAAGTGATAATCGAGATGACCCATAGAAGGGGTGAGGATACTTAACATGGGGAAATAGATTCAATTAGTGTAATGACCCAACCGTTCCCAGTCTCTGTTTAAACCTAAGTTAATTGTATCTAATTTGCATATTAATTCAAGTTCAGCAGTCTCTCTTTGGAGTCTGTTTTTTTGTTGCAAAATTGCCACCTTCAAGTCAGTCACTGAGTGGTTAGAGAGGTTGAAGTGTTCTCCTACTGGTATTTGAATGTTATGATTCCTGATGTCAGATTTGTGTCCATTTATTCTTTTGCGTAGAGATTATCTGGCGTAGAGGGGCATTGCTGGCACATGATGGCATATATCACGTTGGTAGATGTGCAGGTGAACGAGCCCCTGATGGCATGGCTGATGTGATTAGGTCCTATGATGGTGTCACTTGAATAGATATGTGGACAGAGTTGGCATTGGGCTTTGTTGCAAGGATAGGTTCCTGGGTTAGTGTTTATGTTGTATGGTGTGCGGTTGCTGGTGAGTATTTACTTCAGGATGGGAGGCTGTCTGTAAGCGAGGACTGGCCTGTCTCCCAAGATCTGTGAGAGTGAGGGATCATCTTTCAGGATAGGTTGTAGATCTTTGATGATGCGCTGGAGAGGTTTTAGTTGGGGCTGAAGGTGACGGCTAGTGGCGTTCTGTTATTTTCTTTGTTGGGCCTGTTCTGTAGTAGGTGACTTCTGGGTACTCTTCTGGCTCTGTCAATTGGTTTTTTCACTTCAGCAGGTGGGTATTGTAGTTTTAAGAATGCTTGATAGAGATCTTGTAGGTGTTTATCTCTGTCTGAGGGATTGGAGCAAATGCGGTTGTATCTTAGAGCTTGGCTGTAGACAATGGATCGTGTGGTGTGTCCTGGATGGAAGCTGGAGGTATGTAGTGTGACAAAGTTCCTCCTCTATCTTAGTGGGTCCTGCGCTTATTGGCGGATTTTCTTGCCTAAGAGATTCACCATGTGGGTTGGGGAACATCCCAGAGCCCTTCCCCTCTGGAAGAACCCACAGTCCAGGTCAATTGGGAGGTTTGGGGGGAACCCGGGCCCGCCCTCTACTCCGGGTTCCAGCCCAGGGCCCTGTGGATTGCAGCTGTCTATAGTGCCTCCTGTAACAGCTGCAAGACAGCTACAACTCCCTGGGCTACTTCCCCATGGCCTCCTCCAAACACCTTCCTTATTCTCACCACAGGACCTTCCTCCTGGTGTCTGAGAACGCTTGTACTCCTCAGTCCTCCAGCAGCACACCCTCTCACTCTCAGCTCCTTGTGCCTCTTGCTCCCAGCTCCTCACACTCGCACCACAAACTGAAGTGAGCTCCTTTTAAAACCCAGGTGCCCTGATTAGCCTGCCTTAACTGATTCTAGCAGCTTCTGATTACTCTAGTGCAGCCCTTGCTCTGGTCACTCAGGGAACAGAAAACTACTCATCCAGTGACCAGTATATTTGCCCTCTACCAGACTCCTGTACCCCACTGGTCTGGGTCTGTCACAGTAGGTAAGTATAGCAGTCAGTAGGTTTCCGGTATAGGGTGGTGTTTATGTGACCATCGCTTATTAGCACAGTAGTGTCTAGGAAATGGACCGCTTGTGTGGATTGGTCTAGGCTGAGGTTGATCGTGGAATGGAAATTGTTAAAATCATGGTGGAATTCCTCGAGGGCTTCTTTTCCATGGGTCCAGATGATGAAGATGTCATCAATGTAGCGCAAGTAGAGTAGGGGCGTTAGGGGACGAGAACTAAGGAAGCGTCGTTCTAAGTCAGCCATAAAAATGTTGGCATACTGTGGGGCCATGCGGGTACCCATAGCAGTGCCGCTGACTTGAAGGTATATATTGTCCCCAAATGTGAAATAGTTGTGAGTGAGGACAAAGTCACAAAGTTCAGCCACCAGGTTTGCTGTGATATTATCGGGGATACTGTTCTTGATAGCTTGTAGTCCATCTTTATGTGGAATGTTGGTGTAGAGGGCTTCTACATCCATAGTAGCCAGGATGGTGTTTTCTGGAAGATCACCGATGGATTGTAGTTTCCTCAGGAAGTCAGTGGTGTCTTGAAGATAGCTGGGAGTGCTGGTAGCGTAGGGCCTGAAGAGAGAGTCCCACATAGCCAGACAATCCTGCTGTAAGGGTGCCAATGCTTGAGATGATGGGGCGTCCAGGATTTCCAGGTTTATGGATCTTGGGTAGCAAATAGAATACGCCTGGTCGGGGTTCTAGGCACGTGTCTGTACAGATCTGTTCCTGTGCTTTGTCAGGGAGTTTCTTGAGCAGACGGTGTAGTTTCTTTTGGTAATCCTCAGTGGGATCAGAGGATAATGGCCTGTAGAATGTGGAGTTAGAGAGCTGCCTAGCAGCCTCTTGTTCATATTCCAACTTATTCATGATGAACAGAGCACCTCCTTTGTCAGCCTTTTTGATTATGATGTCAGAGTTGTTCCTGAGGCTGTTGATGGCATTGTGTTCAGCACGGCTTAGGTTATAGGACAAGTGATGCTGCTTTTCCACAATTTCAGCCCCTGCACATCGACGGAAGCAATCTATGTAGAAGTCAAATCTGTTGTTTCGACCTTCAGGAGGAGTCCAAGCAGAATCCTTCTTTTTGTAGTATTGGTAGGAAGGATTCTGTGGGTTAGTATGTTGTTCAGAGGTGTGTTGGAAGTATTCTTTGAGTCGGAGACGGCGAAAGCAGGATTCTAGGTCACCGCAGAACTGTATCATGTTCGTGGGTCTGGAGGGACAAGAGGAGAGGCCCCAAGATAGCCTGGCAGAAGAATCTGTCCTAAGAGAATAGCTGGAAAGACTAACAATATTGTTGGGTGGGCTAAGGGAGCTACTGTTGTGGCTCCTTGTGACATGTAGCAGTTTAGACAGTTTAGTGTCCTTTTTCTTTTGTAGAGAAGCAAAGTTTGTGTTGTAAATGGCTTGTCTAGTTTTTGTAAAGTCTATCCATGAGGAAGTTTGTGTGGAAGGTTGGTTTTTCATGAGAGTATCCAGTTTTGAGAGTTCAGTCTTAATCTTTCCCTGTTTGCTGTATAGAATGTTGATCAGGTGGTTTCGCAGTTTCTTTGAGAGTGTGTGGCACAATCTCTCAGCATAGTCTGTGTGATATGTAGATTGTAATGGATTTTTTACCTTTAGTCCTTTTGGTATGATGTCCATCTGTTTGCATTTGGAAAGGAAGATGATGTCTGACTGTATCTGTAAAAAGAACAGGAGCTACAGCCCGCTTCATCGGATGCACGGAAAGAAAATATTTATACATACAGAGAACATGAAAAGGTGAAAGTAGCCATACCAACTGTAAGAGGCCAATCAATTCGTGTAATGACCCAACCATTCCCAGTCTCTGTTTAAACCTGAAGCACTTTGCAAATGCAATGAACTAAATACTAATAGTAAGTGACTGTGTTGAAAAACAGACCAGTTTTTCTATGCTTAGTAATACTTCCTGCCCTTTAGGCATCAGTCCTTCCTTCTCCCCCACACTCTCAACCCCAGTATGGAATTTTAGCCCAGACACTTGTATTCTGGAAAAAGCACCATGAGAGTATATACTTTATAGCACTATATACCAAGTAGTACTTACTGTCAAGAATAAGAGCCCCTGTGAAATTAGTGGGAAGACTGCAGTGAGACTACTTGTACAACTCATTGTATTTAAGAACTGCACAGTCAGGCCGTTATCAGTCACAAGAGACTGGCAGAAGATTTAAAATCTTATCCAAACAAAAGGCATTTAACATTGCCACACCCTTCCTTAATGCAGTGTTAACACTGAGCTGAAGGTGGCCCCAAGTTAAAATCTTGAACTTTAATCTGAGACCTTAAGACAAAAGAACTACTATCTGAACTGTACTGGCATCTTCAGCATGCATATTAAAAAGTTTTATATAGGTAAACTGTTATTTAATTTAGTTTTAACCTGAGATTATAGAAATTCCTTCTTTGGACCAATGATGAACTATATCAGTGCTGTACATTTAGTGATAGATGTAAGAATACAATCATCTGAATGCATTAATTCATTAAACAATCTTGACATACAATGGTAGAAACTGCTCTGATTTATTAAAGTACCTCATCCATGAAATCCACAGAAGGGGAAAAATAATACAAATATTTTAAAAATAATACATTCCACACTGATTCTACCATGATGGGAGAAAAAGGAACACCTAGAATAATTCATAAATACTCATGTCATATGGAAAAACACCCAAGTTAAAATTACACCCCTTCAGTCTGTGATTAGAGGGTTTCCCTTTGATTCTCAATTGTTTTCCAGTTACAATACCCACATATTAAAAGGGCTTTTATTTGTAAGTACCATGCTGTAATGAAATAAAATTACGTATAGTCAAGTGGTTGTGTGACAGTTTATCCTGAGCATCATTACACTGATCCATCATGGATTGTGTTGCTTTGGTTGCACTAATGCACAAATGACTATCCCTGCTTACACCCCATGGTTTAAAGGCTATTCTGTCACTAATCCAACTCACAGGTGCATTACTTTTCTAAAAAGTAAAACACCTTTCATAACTGCAACATAGGAAAAGTTTCATTGTTTAACTGTATTGAACAAGGGGCACTTTGGTAAGCAGAGGGCCATTCTAATTGCAGATGTGTAAACATATTAGTATAAAATGAGAGAAGGGGAATCTTTGTCCAAAACTAAAACCAAAACTGAACCATTTCTGATTCAAACACAATTCAATTAATTATTAAAAACTTCTGAATTCCCTGGTTTTCAGCCATGGCCAGAAGCAGAAATATTAAGACACTAATTGATTTCCAGACCAATCTTGACTTCAAAGAGGCCCAAGGTACGTCTTCACTACACGCCGTATCGGCGGGTAGCAATCGATTTATCCGGGATCGATATATCGCGTCTCGTTAAGACGCAATATATCGATCCCCGAATGCGCTCACCGTCGACTCTGGAACTCCACCAGAGCGAGCGGCCGTAGCGCAGTCGACGGGGGAGCCGCGGCCGTCGATCCCGCGCCTTGTGGACCCCAGGTAATTCGATCCAAGATACTTCGACTTCAGCTACGCTATTTGCATAGCTGAAGTTGCGTATCTTGGATCGATCCCCCTTCCCCCCCAGTGTAGACAGCCCCAGAAAATCTTGTCAAAAAATGAAATCCAAGACAGAACCTTATCGACAGGTTTATTCAGGCATACGTGTCAAATAGAATCACCACATATATATGTTGAAAAGCAACATTTTCCACCGACAAGCTGGTTGAAATGATAGGTAGACTTATAGGTTCTTCCCAACCTTAAGACTCCAGGAAAACAATAATAGTTATCTTCAAAAATCTTCAGGCCTTCACTATATACTAACAGTGACCCTCACAATCCAAACAGGGATTGGCCTGATCAGTCATTTGACAGGAGATGGTGCTGGAGAATCAGTATGAAGCACTCTTCCTCCTGCATCAGTACTGAGCAAATATTTCAGCACAGGGGTGCTGGCAGTATAGTTATTCATATGAGTTGTAAAGTGACCATTAAAGCTAACCTGGCATTTTTCACCATAGTAGAGGTACTAAATTATTCCTCTTAGCCCATCATGGCAGGGCCCATCAAAGGTCAAGCTCTTGTAACCAAACCCTGCATTCTCAAACTATGAAAGCATTGCATTATCTTCTTGGGAATCTTGAAAGGGGAATAACAGTTGCAGCTGGGTGGGCATCTAGATATGGATGTTCAGGTCAGGATAACAAAACTATCTTAAAGGTCACAATTCCCAAGATCCAGATCGCTCACAGCTCGGATCCTTCTGCCCTGGTCACCCACGCTAATCTCATAGATGTCTTGCCAACACGGATTTGGGTTCTATCAGCCACACCTTTCCCAGGTCCTCATATGCTCCCTGCCATCCCCACCATTCTAACACTACCTCAAACCCCATGGACTGTCACCTCCGTGGGATTGGAGTTACCGTTCTTCTCCTATTGATGCCATGAATATTGGAATCTTGACTCTCATTTTCCTCCAAGGAGCATTTTAAATTGTATTGTACTGAACAAGGCTCCCTTTGGTAGCACAACCACACTGCCTTGAGAAGGAAGTTCAAGCAATGCAATAAATGGGACGAGTATGCTGCTTTTGTAGTACTCTTCCCCCTCAACAACAATGGAATCCCATACTCAGATGCCAGCACTGAAAATGCATTGTGCTGCCTTGTGCTGAGTTACTGTTTTTATGGTCTTTGAAAAATAAAACCTGACTCATAAAAAGTTCTCCAATTTACTTTTCTTTAATTCAGATGACAAAAAAATCACTTTTTAAATTTTAAGAAATCGTATGGTTTTGTATTATTATTAAGAGATGTTCTGGGATTTACACTTCTCAGTCGTTTCTCAATGTAAAGAAGTGCCTTTTGAAATGTGTGACAAGTGACAAAAATGAGATATAAAAAAATTATAGGAGGAAGTTTCAAATCATGTGGAAATAACTTCTTTTGTGGAAATTAGTTGTATAGGAATATTTTTATGGTTCAATAACACTCATGTTACTAAATTACATTAACCATTTCAGTGGCACCTGACAGAACAAGGATGTCCAAGCACTCTGCATTTCTCCTGTGCTGATGAATGCACATGGTATGTATGTCCAAATGTTCCAGTGATCCCAAAGTAATGCTCATTTCAAATTGTAGGTCCATCAGTCAAGTGGTTAATTTGAAATGGAGGTGGGGGATGGGACAGAGGAGATGTAGAGCGGGTCTGAAACTGTTGAGCTAATTCTGCCCCTCAGCCCTGCAGAGCTGATCAGGCAGCCAGCTCAAAAAATCACTCTTCTCCTGCTCTTACGGCCTCTGGGTGGCTGAGGCAGGAGCTGGATGACTGATGGTGGTAGAGGAGGGGGAGCGCTAGATCGGATACTACTAGTGCCACAGTAGGTTGGGATCCCCATTAGTGAGTGCTGAAAAATAGAGTCTTTGGAGCCTATCTTCCCATTTCCACAATGGAGGCACAGCTCTCTATCCAGGCAGAAGACAAGGAATCATAGAATATTAGGGTTGGAAAAGACCTCAGGAGGTCATCTAGTCCAATCCCCTGCTTAAAGCAGGAACACCACCAATTAAATCATCCCAGCCAAGGCTTTGTCAACCCAGGTCTTAAAAACCTCTAAGGATGGAGATTCCACCACCTCCCTAGGTAACCCATTCCAGTGCTTCACCACCCTCCTAGTGAAATCGTTTTTCCTAATATCCAATCTAGATCTCCCCCACTTCAACTTGAGACCATTGCTTCTTGTTCTGTCATCTGCCCCCACTGAGAACAGCCTAGCTCCATCCTCTTTGGAACCCCCCCTCAGGTAGTTGAAGGCTGCTATCAAATCCCACCTCACTCTTCTCTTCTCCAGACTAAATAACCCCAGTTCCCTCAGCTCTCCTTGTAAGTCATGTGCCCCAGCCCACTAATCATTTTCGTTGCCCTCCGCTGGACTCTCTCCAATTTGTCCACATCCCTTCTGTAGTGGGGGGACCAAAACTGGATGCAATACTCCAGGTGTGGCCTCACCAGTGCCGAATAGAGGGGAATAATCACTTCCCTTGATCTGCTGGCAATGCTCCTACTAATACAGCCCAATATGCCGTTGGCCTTCTTGGCAACGTGGGCACACTGCTGACTCATATCCAGCTTCTCGTCCACTGTAATCCCCAGGACCTTTTCTGCAGAACTGCTGCTTAGCCAGTCCGTCCCCAGCCTGTAGCGGGGCATGGGATTCTTCCTTCCTAAGTGCAGGACTCTGCATTTATCTTTGCTGAACCTCATCAGATTTCTTTTGGCCCAATCCTCCAATTTATCTAGGTCACTCTGGACCTTATCCCTGCCCTCCAGCATATCTACCTCTCCCTGCAGCTTAGTGTCATCTGCAAACTTGCTGAGGGTGCAATTCATCCCATCATCCAGATCATTAATAAAGATGTTGAACAAAACTGGCCCCAGGACCGACCCCTGGGGCACTCCGCTTGATACCAGCTGCCAACTAGACATCGAGCTGTTGATCACTACCTGTTGAGCCCGACAATCTAGCCAGCTTTCTATCCACCTTGTAGTCTATTCATCCAATCCATGAATTGAGGGCTGGGTTCTGAGGGCACTTCCTTTGTTTAGGTTTATTTTTCATGGGCTTGGGGCAAGCAGGGTTATGGGAAGAGAGTAAGAAGAAAAAAAGGCGAAAATATTCCCACAGGGCGAGAGAAAAGGTTGCTTGGCACAAGGTAGGATGTAAAGAGGCCCCCAAAGGAGCTAAATTTGGATTTGGATTTCCATGGGCTTTGGCGATTAGGAGCGCAGGAGACCTGGTAACCACCAATAAGCACTACCAACTGAACTAAAGCTTCTCAGAAAGGGTTAGAGGCTGGTCTTGGTTCATAGCCTCCAGAATTAGAGAAAAACCCACTGTTCAGAACCATGAGACTGGATGTGAAGAAAACCGCAGCCATCTAAGTATCCCTGTTGATTTACAGAACATATAGAAAAGCAGTCTAGGCGCACACTATGCTTTAGTGAACAACGTTATTCGGTAATGGTCTGTAGATCAAATGTGTAAGATATGCATGTGTAATACTATATTTTACACACACACACACACACACACACACACACACACACACACACACACACACACAGAGTCAGTAACAAGCTAATATATACCAATAGTTGTCCAACATACAGCAGTAGTTCCTTACGTTGTACATACAAAACAATGGTAGAATCTCAGATACCTATGTGGTAACTGAGGATACACAGTGATGGATACACTTGGGGGTGGGGAGAGGAGGTTTGAGAGATAGTGTGGATTGTCATGGGTTACCTGCATCTCTGACCCTTTCCTTGGTCTCTCAGCGTGCATCCCCTTCAGGGGTTAGGCATCTTGCTTCACCTGTCCTGGGGTGGAAACCTATGAGTCTCTCACTTTTGGACCGGGTCACTAAGCTACAGTCTCCTATAGACCGGCTGTGATTACTCAGCAGGCCTGACTGTGTTCAGCCCTGCAATTCCTCCCTTTGGAAGCTTGTGAAATATAGTGTCCAGCCAGCTTTCTTAAAACCAAGTATTGTTTAATCTTAACAATGGGAACGAAGCAAAGAATAAGAGATACATGATTTTAAAACAATAAAACAGGCTCTATACATCTATCTACCTAGGCTCACCATCCTGTAGATGCTCAGGAACATCCAACAGCTTCACAACTCTTTTGAAGGGCATGTGTCTGTCAGCCTGCTTCTCACAAAGAGCCTGAAACAGTTGCTCCACCCTCTCTGTCTAGGAAGTCATTGTTAACCATTTCATGTCCTTTTCATCTGTCCATTCCCAGCCTTGGCAAAACAGCTGTGTAACTTTGGGCTGGAGTCAAGGACGAAGCATCTTCACAGCTTACTAGCTCAGTATTCTTTTAATGGCCCTCGTTGTGTTTACTATGACCTCATTATCTAGACACGTATTTCTGTCTGGCAAGCTCCCTAACAGCCCTGCTGTTTAACTAAATTAACATATGCATACAGTAAATATCCCAATAAACAAACATAACTGTACAGTAACTATCTCCATAAATAGGCTATACAGAATTCATACATTATTAAGAAGAATGATTAGAGTTATGGAGAAACTTCCATGTTATGAAAGATCGAAAATCTGTGACTGCTTAGAGAGGAGACAAAGAGGGTATATTGAGAGGTAAGGAATAGTCTAGAGAGGGTGCATTGAGTATATCTAGTAATCCACTTTTGTAATACAATAACAACGAGACATTTAATTAAACTAAAAGACAGGACATTTGAAACCGTTCAACAAAAACACACAATTGACCTGTGGAACTGACTGCTATAATATTGCTGAGGAGAACTGATTAGTCGGGTTTTTTTTTTTTAAAGATAGGACATTAAAGATTAAGAAACATCCAGTGTTATGTAAATAAGGATAAAAAAATCCAAAGTTTGGAAGGGATATACATCCTCATGCTTTAGGACACTAAACAACCTCCAAATGTCATGGGTAGGATGAAAGTTTGCATAAGGCAAGTTAGTTCCATAATTTCCTGGTTCAGTGTTCCTTGCACCTTCCTCAGAAGCATATGATAATGGCTAATGCCAGAGACAGGACGCTGGGACTAGATGTACCACTAGTCTGATCCATTCTGACAATTTCTATGTTCCTGTTATTTATATGAATTTTATTACTGAGTGACTTCCTTTTGGAGATGAAAATTATTAATGGAGGAACAGAACTAGAATGGCCAAGTATTATGCGCATTGGAGAATTAACCTAATGACTATGCTTAAGTGCCATTGACTTCAGTAGGACATAAATGGGAGCAATGGAATTTAAGTACCCTTCTTGAATAGGGGCCACACATGGTTGGAGTTAACACTTAAGGCTATAAAGTTGTTAGCTGAAATAATGATGTATTTTTCCATATTTGATTACTTTTACCAACTCCCTGAACAAACAAAACAAAACAAACAAAACAAACTTCACAGAGTTTTGATTCCAAAAAGGGAGAAGTGCCAGAGACTCTGTCAGGGCCAATAGGGACATTGCTATTGCTATTGATTTTCCAAGAAGGCACTGAAATGCTGTGGTGATGGGCAGCAGTATAAAACCAGAAGACAGACAGACATTAGTAGAATTTTAGACTTCCCTTGAGTTACTGGTTGGTTTTTGAACTAGTGGTTTTTAAACTTCCATGGACACACAACTATTGGTTTTTTTGGTTGGTTTGTTTTTTTAAATCATTACTTTAAACAGCTAGTGAATACACTTTTTTTTCCTAATTAGGTTTATAATTATATTCCTCTATTTGGGATAGAGTCTGAAAGTAAAGTACAGTAGATCTAGTCACAGTTTCAACAGAGTGTGGATATTTTCATTAGATGCCACCTTAGAAAAATAGTCACATAGCACATGTTACACATACAGTCTTCTTAATTTTAAGGATGGAGAGAATCAATGGGACTACTAAATCTATGCATCTATGATAAATACTGTAATAATTTATGCAATGAAAATATACTGCATACTGTATGTATGTAAACTCTAATGTTTATATTGAATCTTTCATTTTAGGTTCATCAAATTTTATTGTAGGATAAACAGATTATAGTATCGTTTTCAAAAGAAAACACATACTTTTGGTGCATGAACTTTTGAAACAGTAGCAGTATATTGTCAAGTTATTGAACAGTCGATGTCTAGAGTTATACAATGTTATCAGGAGAAAGCAACATCACCATATTGCCAAGAGTGTCTTTATTCTAGGAACCTCTAACCTACAGCAAGTATTGTTCTCCAAACAATCACATTTGTATAGCAACACAAGAATTCTCTAGCACCCCTAGTTAGCTCCCACATTAACTCACGTTATCTTGCCTCTCCCTGCTATTGCCTGAAAGATGTCAAGATTATGGTATAAACTGCATGGACTCAGGGGCTGAAATAGCACAAACCAAAAATGTGGTGCTCTAACCGCGGACTGAGTCCTATAAAACACAAGAAGTATCAGCATAGGATTTAAGAGAACACCCACTAAGCAGATAAAACAATATACCACCATTACTAAACAGAATCTCAAAGGTGAGAGAAATGTCTATGGAACCAAATAGAAGCAGGTCTTATCCTGCATTCACTGAACTCAATGGTGACCCTCCCAGTGGGTTCATGTTTAAGCCCTAAGCCCTCCTCCACCAAGAAATCACATTGACTACAGATTTGAACTAAAACAAAAAGCAAATATTTACTGAGAATTGATTCTGAGTGTATCTCACAGGGAATGCCATAGCCTGCTCCTATCAGTTCCTTGGGTCCTAGAGCCAGAGAGAGAACCAAAACCAGAGTGACTGGCAAATGCATTCCAGTGCATCAATTGTACTCACTCTGAAGGCCCAGTCTAGTAACACTCTTATCACATCTACCACTTGAGTAACTCTTTGTAACTTACACCTCAGGGCACAGATCACAAGGTTTCCTTAGCAAAACACTAATTGACATCACATGAGTATGATTAACTATCTTTTTATCCAAATGCTGGATGTAAAACAAATTCTAAGTGGCGTTTTTATGCAGTGTAAGACTGACAGTGAGATTAAAGCAAATTTCTCATCCCAGTATTTTAATGACACCTTTGAGGAAGTAGTATTTTATTCTAAAAGAAATGGGTCATACACATCTACAAAGCATGTATTCAAACAGCTGCTTGGTTCACAGAATAACTTTCCTTTAATTTACTGTGTTTGCTGTTTAGGTACTGTGTTGTTTTGTTTTTCCATTTTCAAGAACTAAATACCTCGATGAATCCGTCAATATTATGCTGGTTGCTGTTGCATCCAAGCTTCTGCTGTTTTATAACAGTGCTTTGGTCTTATTTCAAGAAAAGAATGAGAAATTTACAGCTGCAAATTGAGAATTTATGACATTCCTTGTGGCAGGACTAGCAGGCAACAGGATTGAGGAAATGGGCAAGCATAAGTGAAGAGAGTCCTAAGACAGATAGTCAACTGCTAATTTCAGACGCACAATGCTCATCAATCACTCAAAAATGTGACATCCTTGGACATTTATAAAAGACATGACTTCTGTACAGTTTGTAAGATGACCCGATCATTAAAATGGTGTCACTCCCACCATTGCTTCCAGTGGTGGACCAGCACCAGTGGGAAATTCTAGTGTAGTCACAGCCATAGTCATGTGTACCAGGCATTTGCAAATGAATGCACCAGTTTTGAAAGTAGATCACAGATTAGTTTAAAGGAAAGATTGGGGATGATTAATATTATATATCTAATATTTTAGATTGCTGATCAATGAGTTCTGTTACTGTTGCCTCCCAACAGGAAGTATAAGATTTTCACAATACAAAATACTGGCAAGTTCTATCTATTAGTAAAAATAAGAATGTAGAAAATGCATCTAATTTTTCATATCAGATTAATGTTAAATTTAGAAAAAAAAACTTTTAATAGCGACTCTTACCTTAGAACTACTGTGAAGGTCTGATTTCTCTCATACATTTAAATGCTGAACACTTATTTTGTTACCAACCACCCTATACAGACTAACACAGCTCCATAGGATACAAAATTCATAAGGAATATAAACCTTTATGTTTCGAGGAACCAGTCACAAACTAATGGATGAGGTTAAGAAGAAACTACTCACTGGCTGGAGATACCATAATTGTCCTTTACGGAATTTCACTCAACATCCAAGCATTCAGGATTGGCCACTGCCAGGAACACAATGCTGCAAATGGACTATACAATGTAAATCACTTCTCCACTCTTACTTAATTCGTACACAAATATGAAAAATATTCTCCACCGCCAACTGGAAAGCCTGAGATTCTGCAAGCTGTCCATACACTAATGATATGAAAAGGTATTTAAATAAGCAAATTCTTAAAGAACATACTGGTTATAACAGAATTTACACTGATGAATCAGAACCCTAAATAATATATAGATGTCTGAAATCATCTAGTTAATTCAAAACAGAGATGAAAAACATACTGTAACAGCAAATAAGGCCAAATTGCAGATCTCTCCTCCTCAACACTCATGACAATTTATGTATTTGAAAAATGAATTTATTCTATGTTTTGAGCTATTTTAAATATCGTCTATTATTTTCAATTTATATTAAAAACATGGATTCTTAAAAAAACAGCAAATACATTCTTCACATATGCAAGATTTCAAGAAACACAGTCTTATCTATAGCTAAATATTTATGTAATGTAGCCCCTAACACTGCCCATGAACATTTTACAAAGCTTTTTATAAGACATATATAGCAGTAATAAATGTTAAGGAATAACCCACAGTTTAAAATAAAATAAAAAAAATACTTTGATTTGCTTTTAAATTTAAGTTCCAGTACTAAAGGTCACAAAATAGGACATTTAGACAGGATTTTGGTAATTCATGATTCAAAATATGCAGCACTTTTAAATTAACAGAAAAACCCACAACAGTTTGTTCTGTACAAATTATAGACCAGTTTCAATTTAGCCCTAATACACTTTGGATCCGATTACCTTTCTCTATTTGATTGTAATTCCTTTAACGATCTAGTCTGTAAACAAAATTTACAGAAACTAATTTGGGAGGTCTTTTGACTTATTAGGAATTTATTGTAACTACAACACCATTTTAAAAAATATTTTAAAATGCTCAAGACAACAGTGGATTTGTTTAATAAAGATTTCTTTTTCAATAGTGTCATACTTGATAAACTTTTTTCTCTCTCATCTTTCTTTTTTTTAAAAAAAGATTAAAAATAAACATTAAAACAATACAGAAAGGGGGGGCATAGCCACAGTTTACATTGTAATTCAAGATAAAAAGTAGTGTGCCAATTTGCAAAATTGAGATAAAAGCCTTTATTACATTTTAGCAGTACAGTTATCTCTATGGGCCTGATCCAAAAACAATGAAGTCAACTGGAGGCTTCTCATTGGATTAGACCCCGTGACTCTTAGCCTGCCACTTAAAAGCTGCTATTTCATGATCAAAAAGATGTAATCTCGACAAATTGAATCAATGATAGAAAGTGCAGAAGCATTTTTAAAATAGAGGAGTCTCTATGTCCTTATTGAAATGGAGTGCTAGCACTCCCCGCAATGAAAATATTCTGGGGGGGTCCACATAAATTTGTGCACACCCAGGGGTGGGAGGGGCAGAGACAAGAGCAAGACCTGGAGGGGATGCAGCCGCCACTGCATCACCAGGGATCAGGCTCAGGAGCTGGATTCGGAGGGACTGGTAGGAACCAGGGACCCTCCTTCCTAGCCTGGATCCAAGCTGGTCCCCACAATGTTTCAGCACCTCCCTTACTTCCCTTCCTATCCTTGAGGCCCCCCATTTGCAGGTAGCATCTGCACCCATTCACCACTTTCCCGATATACTGGATTGATCCCTTGCACCTTCTGCTGGAATCAAAATGAAAGAAAAGTTCAGTGTATTCTAAGCATGAGTATGAGAAAGATGATGATTATGTTCAGTGAACCCTTGCCCACATGAACATGGAAACTCTCCAGGGGAAGCAGGGTCACATTCTAATCATTTAAAAAAAAAATCAGACTTTCACAAGAAAACATTTTACTCTCTTAAAACTTTTATTTTTCCAGATGTAAAACTGCTTTATCAAAAGAGATAACATGGATGTGATCATCTGCCATATTGGTAGTGCCTGGGCAGTATTATACGTGGAATGATTACACTCTTCACACTGCTTCCTTTCAAAGATTTGTAACTAAAATGGCTATAAGCGTCTCGGGACCTCCTATCTTATGCTATTAGTCAAAAGAGAACATTCAGTAATAGGCAGAATAGGTTGAATCTGATGAACTCAGTGACTCACTAACAATTTAATCTTTCTAGTAGCATATACAGCACATTACTAGATTTTAGTGGGTTTAGCTGTTACTGCATACAACAACAACTGGACAGGTCTGGAGCTTCTTAAAGAGCCTAAGGGCTAATCCCCCAACCCAGAATTACACGAGTAGCTCTTACTCATCAACTCAGTCCTGTTGTAGTGAATAGGACTACTTGTGTGAAAAAGGACTATTCATAAAGGGAAGGCTTGCAGGATCTGATCCTAACATGTTTTATATGTCCCTTCCCCAAAAACTAATCACTAGTAGGAAACAATTTTATTTACTTGGGCTGGAATTTCCAAAAAGGTCCGCAGGAGTTAAGTACACAATTTCCATCTCCTTTCAAATCCCAGCCTTGGACTTGCACAAAAACTAAAACTTGTTTCTATCCAAAGCTCTCGGCATCTCTGAAGAGTTACAAGAACAATTAACAAGTTCCCCCACCCTTCTCTCCACACACACAGACAGCAGAGCACAATGCGAACCTTTCCCGCCATGCAGATCTATCCTCCATCCAACCCCATCCCCTGTAGCAGACCACACAAATAAATGCATCTTGCAGTATGCCCCAGAAAGTCAACTGATGAGGGCTATATTGGACCAATGAGGAGGGGGACTTGTTCCAAAGCGGATGTCCCATCCCTAAGAACACTCTAGTGTCAGCCCCCTCTCTTTTAAATCAAAACAGATCCCATAAATATTGTCCATACAAGGCTTCTTCTCAGCTCCATGTTTTATTTCCAGATTAAGTCAGTTGTCAGCCCCGTGCATTTTCTTTGCACTTTCTTGACTTAATCCACAATTTTAATTGAGATCAATCTCTAAATGAGAACAAAAGGATTATTTTTTCCTAAGAAAAATGGTGTTCAGTAGAATATATCAAAGAATACACTTGACTCCTACATTAAGAGAAGGCTGAATTGTATCTCTTGCTTCAAAGCTCCAGGTCCCCAAAGAAAATATACTCTGGCTGTGCAAGGAAATATGTAAGGACACAACACCATACAGGATATATGTATTCTGCCTGATTTATTTAAACTGAAAAAGACATAAGTGCATTTATAAGAATTGCTTTAACTTTTGTATTTATCAGTGTCCTCAATCTTACCTCCATTACAGCCCTGACAGAATAATTAATTTCAGTCAATCAATCATTTAACAAAAACTCTCAGGTGCCCTCAAAACAACACATAATCCACAGAGAACCAGTCACAACAACGATCTTCAAATTCCCTTGGAAAGGAAAATTAAGCCAGCTATGTGTGGCTTGGGGCAACCTAAGCTGTAAATCTCTCTTTTCTGATCTCTTCATAGAGATGAAAGAGTAATGCCGCTCTGGATTACATAGAACAATTATGAGTTCTAAAAACTCAGGGAATCAGCTTTTAGACAGCCCTAATCATTACCAATTAACCATATCTTCTGACAACCTGGAATAGCTACCCCAATGCTTGTGAACGCTCTAGCCTCCTTTTAGGCAGCCAATCCCTTACATTAGAACTCATGATTTTTAAAAAGTCGGTTAATATTAGTTGACAAATCCAAAGAGCAGTCACTTGTTATGGTACAAAACACTCACTTTCCCCATCTCTGGATGTCCAAAAAGAAGGTGGAGCTATTTCCAACAATTCAGTGTATTTCAACATTACTGCTAATATTTGAATTTTTATGAAGAAACACTAGCCTTGGATTTTTTAGCAGTACTCTGCCACTAATACCCAGAGATCTCCAACCAATACAATCAGGCTTTAAATATTTCTTTTTCTAAGTATGAACTTGTTATAATGTTATTAGTTACACCACCTTCAATGTTAGGCACCTTTATATTTAGTTACATTAAATATATTCTGATTGTTCACTGAAAATTTACCTCAGCCTTTCCTAGTTTGTTTACAGTGACAATTCCAGACCACATCACACGATCCATTGTCTACAGCCAAGCTCTAAGAAACAACCACATTTGCTCCGATCCCTCAGACAGAGACAAACACCTACCAAATCTCTATCAAGCGTTCTTAAAACTGCAATACCCACCTGGTGAAGTGAAGAAACAGACTGACAGAGCCAGAAGGGTACCAAGAAGTCACCTATTACAAGACAGGCCCAACAAAGAAAGTAACAGAACGCTACTAGCCATCAGCTACAGCCCCCAACTAAAACCTCTCCAGCGCATCATCAAGGATCTACAACCTATCCTGAAGGACGATCCCTCACTCTCACAGACCTTGGGAGACAGGCCAGTCCTCGCTTACAGACAGCCCCCCAACCTGAAGCAAATACTCACCAGCAGCTACAGACCACACAACAAAAACACCAACCCAGGAACCAAACCCTGCTACAAACCCCGGTGCCAACTCTGTCCACACATCTATTCAAGGGACACCATCATGAGACCTAACCACATCAGCCACACCATCAGGGGCTCGTTCATCTGCACATCCACCAATGTGATATATGCCATCATGTGCCAGCAATGCCCCTCTGCCATGTACACTGGCCAAACCGGACAGTCTCCACGCAAAAGAATAAACAGACACAAATCTGACATCAGGAATCATAACATTCAAAAACCAGTAGGAGAACACTTCAATCTCTCTGGTCACTCAATAACAGACCTCAAAGTGACAATTCTTCAACAAAAAAACTTCAAAAACAGACTCCAACGTGAAACTGCAGAACTGGAATTAATTTGCAAACTAGATACCATCAGATGAGGCTTGAATAAAGACTGGGAGTGGTTGGGTCTTTACAAAACCTAAACTTAATTTCCCCAATACTAATTTCTCCCTACTGTTACTCACACCTTATTGTCAACTGTCTGTAATAGACCACTCTCTTACCACTTCAAAAGTTATTTTTCCTCCCTTGGTATCCTGCTGTTAATTGATTTATCTCATTAGACTGACCTAACACTTGGTAAAGCACCCCCATCCTTTCACGTATTTATACCTGCTCCTGTATTTTTTACTTCATACATCTGATGAAGTGGGTTCTAGCCCACAAAAGCTTATGCCCAAATAAATTTGTTAGTCTCTAAGGTGCCACAAGGACTCCTCGGTTTTTTTGCTGATACAGACTAACACGGCTACCACTCTTAAAGTTTCCTGCCAGTGCACTCCCCGAAGTAGGAGCAACAGTGGGGATGTTAACGCAGACAAGGTATTGTCAGCCACCAGCATCTTATCACTATGTACTTGCTCTGAGCAGGGTCAGATGACAGTGATAAAAAATGCTGATGTCTTTTCTACATTCGAGTCCCAATTGTTGCTACCAACAGTGGAGCTGCACCTGGAAGAAGTTTTATAAAAAAACTCAGAGTAGAAAAAATATATAGTGAGTCGTAACAGTACAGCAAACATGAACCTCCTGAAACATAAAAGGCTTGATGGTATAAATCCAGGAATATAAAGTGGTCATAGTTTGTAATTGTTAGCTAGCAGCAAAGGCTTAGTAAAATTTACTTTAATTTTTAAATACTCAAACAGAGCACCTTGTACTTAAGAGCATCAACATATGATTTAGGAACTTGGAGCTCCTGCCCTTATATACCCTCAGAGGGAAAATTTGCTGGACTCACAGCGAAGTTAGACAGAAGAAAATTAATTTCAAATACAACGGGAAGATAAAATCAAGTTAAGCTAAACAAAATGTTGATCTAGAGTCTAAAGATGCTATTATTGCAGGTGACACTGCTGGGAAATTTACACTGGTAGTGGTGATCTCTAAACTTTCTTCATTGCTCACACTGGAGGTTTTTCACTCATGCTCAGAACAAGTTAGAGAAGACATGACACATCCATTCTCTCAATGAGGGGTGCACTGACTTTGGTTGGAGCAGTGTGTGCTTTGAGGTGGCAGCAGGGCTTTTAGGATTCACGTTTGTGCTGTCAGTGATGTTCAGTCATAAAATAAATACCACTGCTTTGATTGTGAAACACCTTTCCCTACAAGGATCTCAAAGTTGTGTTGTGTCTTTGCATGTGTGTATGTTTGTTTTGTTCTATATTTTTCAATTTTTTATTAATTATTATACACAAAATTAAATTACTCTCTGATGACATTGTTCTGAAACTCATAGGGCTAGATTGTGGCAAGCCCTGAGAGACCGTGTGCAGGGTTAAGGTCTATGCTGCTGGGCAGTGGCATATCCTTGTGTTCTTTGCAGGGCAGGGACTGTGTCCTGCTAAAACTCCCTGGAGAATGTGCCTCAAACCAACCCTCCACCACACCTCCAGCACTGGCCTGCAGAGCCAGCTGGCTGCTCCCGGGAATATCAGTTGCTTCCCTTGAAGGCGTCTTACCTCAGGCACATTACCCCAGTACTGCTGGAAGCTCAAGGATGCATGTCTTGCAGAACTTACATAAAGCAATGTAGCTCTGCTCAACCCCTTGTGCAGGGCTGTGGCTAAAAATTACAATAAAACCCTGAATGCACAAGTCCACTTTATAGCAAATATGAGAAAGTAATGCAAATTATTATCTCCCTTTTACATATGGGGTAATTGAAGTTCAGAGAGGATAAGTGTGGTGACCAAGGTTGCCCAGAAAGCCAGTGGCAAAACTTTGAGTCCTCACTGTCTCCTACTTTAGACTACACTGTGTTAATCCGTCCACTGGGTATTAATAATCATTATCATGCTGTATGAGGTCTACAGCTTCTAGTAGAAGATTACAGTTAGCATACGTTTCTCCTGTTGAGCTTCACAACACTACTACAACAAAGATACACATTGCCAGCATGCTTTTCAAGTATAATACAATAAATATAGAAAAAAAACAAAAGTGTTATCACAACTCAAGCTAGGAAAGGATGCCATCATATTTCAGGGAACAATCAGAAATAAATTTGAGAAAAAATACATCACCCTATTACGGTAACTAAATACTTTTTCCTGCTGACCATGAGATCTCATTCCAGGGTGGGAATAAAACCAATGCAGATGGCTGGAATGTACTTCACAAAACCAGGTAGCTCTGTTTACACCTAGACAGATTGCAATAAAACATTTGAGCTACCCTTTGCTTACTGCATACCTCTACATTCTAACAACAAAATGTTGGTACCTTGATAGTCATTAACCACTTCTAATGTCTCAATGAATCAGCCATGCTGCTGACAAAAAGTGAAAACTACCACTTTGTTTCCCTGTAAATGTAGACTGCAGTACCCAAGACAGAAATAAACTAAATAGTGCTGCTAGGCTGCACTTCTGAAAATTTAAGTACTTCACAAATGACTATGAAAATTCCTGTCACAAGTATTTTCACTTGACCATTGTATTTCTTTTACTTCTTTACAAAGCAGTGTGATTTGTTATTAGTTAGTTTTGAGATTTATCGGGGGGGTGGGGGAGGGGTCCAAAATGGATTTGTTGGCAAAATTCTCTGCTGATATAATTCCAATGGGGTTAGGCCAGCAGAGAATTTTGCCCATGATATTTTGGTGTGATGGTTAAATCATATAGTATATGAAAGAGCATAAAACAGAGCAGCACTTTGTAAAATTCAATTGACTATCAGAACAATAGGCATTGTTACACCCTTTTCACCAGTCTCAGCATCAAGGCCAGAAGCTGAAAGGGCATGAAAGGTGAATCTTATCCCTCGAAGTAGTGCCCCACCTTCTTTACTCCTTGCAAGTCTGGACATTACTGAGGGGCAGAGAATCTTATAATGTCAATGCCAGTATTGTGCCTTCTCTGTGACTAGAGGACAAGTTTCCAGGAGCGCAAATCTGGCACCATCTTCAACCACTCTGTTTATAATAAAACAGCCCTAGAGTACTACATGATTGATATTCCACACCTCAAGCTGAACATTATTTTTGTTTTATAAGAATATTCCTTGAAATGTGCAAATGAAACAATACTAGCATCTTATAGTAATATTCAAGAGATCTGTTTAATAAATGTTGCATTATCTGTAGTTATATTTAACAAATGTACATTGTGTTAATAAAAACAATACAGAGTCTAAGATTAAACAACGTGTTTTGCTAAGGTTGGCAATAAAGCCAATTTTAATAAGTCATATTTTACAGGAGCCTTTGGCATTATTGGATTGTACATATATTCATATTCCCAGCAGCCAAACAGCAGTAAACCTTACTTTATTGTAGAATTCTAAAAAATATATTTTCAGTGTATTATGTGCTTAGAACATTAATTAGAAACCCAACTGACTTACTAGAATTTTATAAAACATCTTCGGGATCCATACATATGTGAATCAGAATAGAGATGTACTACATATATATATATATATATATATATATATATATA